>NC_041409.2:94136906-94478388 GCF_900747795.2 Erpetoichthys calabaricus | reverse complement strand
CCCCCCCCCCCCCCACAGGCACCGGACGGGACACACACCAAGAGGGGGATTCAACAAGCCCATGGAACACAAAAAAAAGAACACAAAACCACCCCACAGACCCTACAAGCAAGGGACGGGACACACACAAAGAGGGGGATTCAACAAGACACAGGAACACAAAAAGAAAGAGGACGCTCGCGCGACAACAATCCTCAACCCACACACACATCCATAAGAAGTGACACCCAAAGCCACATATTCTAAAGTGAACGTCAACACCTTCACACTAGACAGCATGGGTGTCAGCATAGGTGGATCTCCTTACAATAAAGCACTATTAATCGTTCAACTGCAGAAAAGGAAACATATTAACAGTGACTGCGATCCTCCTTATTACTTATCCATATTTCGCATGCTGAGAAAGAAACAAGTCATGAATACACGGTCACGGGTACAAAACGAAAAGGAAATGATAACAGGAACAAACACACGAACACGAAAGAAACAACAAAATAGACGGCTATGCAGCATAGGTGGATCTCATTACAATAAGGCACTATTAACCATTCAACCGCAGAAAAGGCTCCATATTAACAGTGAGTGCAATACTCCTTATTACTTATCCATATTTCTAAAAGAAAAATGTCTCGACTCCAAAAACGCAAAGCTCAACTAAAGCTTCTAACTAACGATGTACCTAAAAGTAAAAACTTTATGAACTGCATTAAATCCTACAATAGTTCATTTGCTTTTGCATATACCGGAGTAAATATCAGGCCACCAAAAGGCAATGGCCCATACTGCTTTCGCATATGTGCACAAATACTGCATCGCATTGGAACAGTGCACCCTGAAACAAATCAACAACGCAAATATGCACAAATCTACATCCTAGATCCACATTACGCAAACTATCAATCAAAGTGCTGCATCGCAACAGGCACGGATTCAAAACGAAACACCTCCCGTCTCCGACATACGTTAACGGCAGGGAAGGCTACAACGGGCTTCTCACACAGCACAGGCAAATCGATTACAGCTCCAAAACAACACGTCCCAAATACTACACATGCAACAACGCGCCTCTCAAACGGCACAAGCAAAACATACACCAGGAAAATTCATTCGGATTAATGAATATCATTTGCAATCATTGTCATTCAGTTCACTTCCCTGAAGAAACAACTGGCAATACAAGTTATACATTTACACGTTGTTGTCAAAAGGGTCAAATTAGACTGCCTTCTTTACATTCATATACTGAATATCTACAGAAGCTTATAACTGACGATGTACATGAAAGTTAAATCTTTATCAACTACATTAGATCCTACAAATCGGTATCCACTATGAACATTAACGGTGGCACTGCACGTGACATCCGTCTTGAAAAAATGTTGTTTATTGATGAATGTTCAAAGGCATGAAGTCACTTACTCAACACCATTCATAAACTTCTACAAACGTTTATGAATAATAATATTCGATTTGGAGGAAAGGTACTTTTATGAGGAGGAGATTTTAGACAGTGATTAGCTATTCTTCCAGATGCCATGCACTCAGCTATTGTTCAGTGCACCTTAAAATACGCAGACAATTGGCATTACTTTCAAAAGATACAGTTAGTAAAAAAGATACGATGTCCAGAACCAAATCATAACGATTGCTTATTACAACTGAGAGATGGTACACTCACCAATACAGATGGACTTCAGCCACATATTATTACAATTCCTCAAGCCTTTATCTGCGACGACTTAGTTACAGAGACATTTGGAACAGCAATCTCATTAGACCAAATGCCCCTTTTAACACAACGCACTATATTATGTCCAAAAAATATTAATGTGGAAAACATAAATACCCAAGTCATTCCATTACTTCCTGGAGAGACACAACTCTTTCTAAGCTCTGACAAACTTGACTCTGATCACAACAATAACCATCTTAAATGACCTTACAAGTTCTGAGCTGGAATTACCTTTTACACTTAAACGGCGTGTACAAAGACATTTTCAAATAAACCTTTACACTGTGCCACACACTTTATTGTTTGCTTTCTATTTGCATCATCTACACCGTCACACTATTCTATATCTCATTCATACATCACGCTCTTTGTCATTCCCAAAGTTTTAGGTGTGAAAAAATGCTGTAAACAAAGAATGCTTTCAGAAATATAAATAATGATTGTTATCAATTTACAAAATGCAAAGTGAGCGAACAAAAGAAAAATCTAAATCAAATCAATATTTGGTGTTACTTTCTTTTGCCTTCAAACCAGCATCAATTCTTATAGGTCCACTTGCACAAAGTCAGGGATTTTGTAGGATTCTAGTCAGGTGTCTGATCAGCCAATGATACCAAACAGGTGCTAGTGATCATCAATGTCACACGTAGGTTGAAACACAGTCATTAACTGAAACAGAAACAGCTGTGTAGGAGGCTTCAAACTGGGTGAGGAACAGCCAAACTCTGCTACTAAGGTGAGGTTGTGGAAGACAGTTTCATGTCATGGCAAGAGTGAGCACAGCAACAAGACACAAGGTAGTTCTACTGCATCAGCAAGGTCTCTCTCAGACAAAGATTTCAAAGCAGACTGGGGTTTCAATATGTGCTGTTCAAGCTCTTTTGAAGAAGCACAAAGAAACGGGCAACGTTGAGGATCGTAGACGCTGTGGTCGGCCAAGGAAACTTAGTGTAGCAGATGAAAAGACACATCAAGCTTATTACTCTTTGAAAATCGGAAGATATCCAGCAGTGCCGTCAGCTCAGAACTGGCAGAAACCAGTGGGACCCAGGTACACCCATCTACTGTCCGGAGAAGTCTGGCCAGAAGTGGTCTTCATGGAAGAGTTGCAGCCAAAAAGCCATACCTGCGACGTGGAAACAAGGCCAAGCGACTCAAGTATACACTAAAACATAGGGACTGGGGTGCAGAAAAATGGCAGCAGGTGCTCTGGACTGATGAGTCAAAATCTGAAATATGTGGCTATAGCAGAAGGCAGTTTGTTCGTTGAAGGGCTGGAGAGCGGTACAATAATAAGTGTCTGCAGGCAACAGTGAAGCATGGTGGAGGTTCCTTGAACGTTTGGGGCTGCATTTCTGCAAATGGAGTTGGAGATTTGGTCAGGATTAATGGTGTTCTCAATGTTGAGAAATACAGGCAGATACTTATCCATCATGCAATACCATCAGGGAGGCGTATGATTGGCCCCAAATTTATTCTGCAGCAGGACAACGACCTCAAACATACAGCCAAAGTCATTAAGAACTATCTTCAGCATAAAGAAGAACAAGAAGTCCTGGAAGTGATGGTATGGCCCCCACAGAGCCCTGATCTCAACCTCATCGAGTGTGTCTGGGATTACATGAAGAGACAGGAGGATGTGAGGAAGCCTACATCCACAGAAGATCTGGGGTTAGTTCTCCAAGATGTTTGGAACAACCTACCAGCCGAGTTCCTTCAAAAACTGTGTGCAAGTGTACCTAGAAGAACTGATGCTGTTTTGAAGGCAAAGAGTGGTCACACCAAATATTGATTTGATTTAGATTTCTCTTTTGTTCATTCACTGCATTTTGTTGATTGATGAAAATAAATGATTAAAACTTCCATTTGGAAAGCATTCTTTGTTTACAGCATTTTTTTCACACCTGCCTAAAACTTTTGCACAGTACTCAATATATATAAATAAATATAGGAGTGGTCGAGGGAATAAGGGTCAACAAAAACAGGAGTAGTTTGGGGTGCCAGCATGACCCTCCCTGTTTAGTAACAAGTCCGAAGCAGAAACAATGCTCGATGACGTGAAAACTATAAAACAAGTGGCACGTAGCCAAGTGGCCTCTTTAAGCTCGGCTATGCCATTGAATTATTCTTTAGGCTTGGAGCTCCTCTCTCTGGAATGTCTCCGTGGTCAATGACGCCTCCTTCTGGGCGATTCTCCTTTTTGAAGCTCCATTAGTGAAAGGGGCGTTGTCAGTTGCCCTTATTGTGCGGTTTCTCAAGGCTGTGGAGGAAGAAAATGATAAATCTGTTAGTGGCAGTGCGCCCTCTCGGCCCAGGGTGGTATTACATACCTGGGAAGAGCTTGGATGGTGATCCTCAGGTGTGTGTGTTTGCCCATAAGTGTTATGGTGCCCTGGCCAGGGATTGTTCCTGCATTGTCTTGTTCTCTTTGCTAGCTTGGGATAGGCTCCAGCCCTCTACTGACCACATGACCTTCTACCGGTCCCCATTGAGGTCCATTATATCATAAACTTGGTAGTATCCGTTTTCCATAAATGAGATTAAACATATTTATCTGCATTCTCTGCAAACAGCATAGTGCAAGTAACATATTCAAAAAGTGTATCATTTTTGGGAGGAGTATACATTTAATCTCCTCCAGCACTAATTGAACACTGTTCTGCGGTTAGCTACTCACAGGGATACTATTTGTTCATAATGCGTGTGTGACTTTTTAAATGGGTGTAGAGCTGCAGACATCACTAGCTGACCTCAATAAGATTTTCACAGTAAGTTAGTTTTTTTCCTTTCTTATGTCTTTTATCTTTTCAGTCTGTGGTCATGCAATTTCAAATCTGAAGACTACAAAGTTCTGTCATCAGCGATCTGTGCAAGTGGTTCACGTGTGACTGAGCTCCATCTGGATGGCAGTTCAGTGCAAAGTTCGGGAGTGCATGAGCTGTGTGAGGGGCTGACAAAGCCAAATAGTAAAGTACAGATTCTGGGGTGAGTAAATATTACCTTTTAAATTGTATATGTTTTGTTATTTGTGTATTTTATATAAAAATGTTTGCGGAAGTTAGTGCTGAAAACACTCAGTGTTACATAGTTTAACAAAAATGATCTTCATTGAACCTTTCCTATGAGGTCATTGAAAAAGTCAGGGTGGTATGTATGGAAAAAAATATTTAGATTAGCACAGCTGATGAAACAAGAATAAAAACCTTTTGGTCACAGTTGTGAAAGATGCATTGGAAGAATGAACAAGGTCAAGATAAGTAGTGAATGGTATACCAGTTGATCTGTTATACTGGATTTAAATTCTTCCTTAACTAGTATGGATTTTGAGTAAATGTTGTCAATGAGTTGATGCTAGGTGGCACTGTTGCCCCTTTTTCCCCAACAGACCGACGCAGGACACACATTAAAATACCAAGAAGTTATTTTAATTCCTTTTTAAATAGTGCCTTTCAAGCACCACAGCCAACCAATAAACAGGCAAGACAACACCAATCACAATACTAATAAATGTCTCCTCCACACCTCCCAGCAAGCTCTGTCCTACTCCTCCCGAATCCGGCTCGCTTGCTGGGTTCACAGCAGTCGTTTATATAGTCCTTGACCCGGAAGTGCTTCTGTCCTTCCTCCCACGTGCCTTGCTAGCACTTCCAGGTCAGATGGAGAACTGGCTTTTTCTTCAGCCCGGAAGTACTTCAGAGCTTCTATCCTTGTGACTTGTGAGTACTTCCGGGCTATGGATGAGGCATGGCTCCTCCGGTCCTTTCATAGCTCCTACTGGCGGCACCCACGGTACCCAACAGGGCTGAGAAACCAAACTCCAAGTCCCAGGATGCCCTGTGGGAATCTGGGGCACCGCTACACTCCAGGTTAGCTGCCATCTAGCGTTTTGGGGGAGGCGGTGTCCAAAAGTAGCTGCCTCCCCCCATTCTTCCATCCTCGGGGCATCCCGGCCGTCTATCATAATGTTTTACAGATATGCCAAAAATCAGTGAAAGTCTTGAAAATGATGTATTACATTACATATACATGTACTTACTTAGCTGACTCTTTCATCCAAGGTGACTTACAACATGTGTGATAAAATGGGTTTACCATTTCTTTTGGTTTTCCAGTTGGAGCACAGGCAGGTCAAGTGACTCGCTCTTGATAGCAGGGTTTAAACCCACAACCTCAAGGCTTGAAGTCCATGCCTTAACCACTTCACTACACTGCCTGCCTATTATTGTGAAGTTTGTGAGACTTCCTGGGAATGTTTATTGGGTGGTTCTTCTCTCGCCCCTGAAGACTAACATATACACAACATACACCGAGATCCTATCTAGACAATGTCCCGAATGGTGCTAGTTAGTCTGCAGTGTTCCCCAATGGAATATATTTAGAGGTTCTAGTCCAACAAAGTCTTGAATGGTACAATTTGCCAGTCACTCCGAAATATTCTGCATAAGATTCTCTACATAGGAATTCAGTCTCACCAGCTCTAACAAACATCAGGTGTCATAACAATACACATAGAAGTGCAACTCTTTCAGCTATACAGTAAGTTACTTACAAACCAATCTATGTGTCACTTTTACCGCAGCTGTTCTAATTATTGAGGATCAACCTCCGTAGCCTTCATAAACCCTGTGAATAAGAAAGTAGCAACTTAAGTCACACTTGGTACCCTTATTGTTTCAGTCACTCTAGATAAAGGACCAAGTATAGAAAACATAAAAGCAATATATTTATCAATGCCAAATAGAACAAACTATAATGAAAAATAAAACGGTTAGCATGTCTGGATATAAACAGTTTTAGAAAAGCTAACTGAAAATCAGAAGTGTCAGAGGCGGCTTTTTGTTTAGTGATAGGTGTTATTCATAGGTTACATTTTCTGACGTCCGAATCAGAAGGTATCGCATCTCTTGATCTCTTCCTATGTTGCCTTTCTGTTGTTTTCTTCTTCATTTTGCTGAATCCGACAAGCCTTACTTATGTTAAAATTTGCAAGTGGGGTTTCGGGACATGAGATATTGAACACGTTTGATTGACTGATAACGTTTGACTCTGATCAAAATGTTTGATCTTTTAGACACCTCCGCACTCCTTCCTTTCTCAAGCTGTAAACTAATTCTGTAATTCCTAGCCCTATGGTGTCCATCTTTTCCCAGGATATAAATTAATTAAAACTGATTCTGTGGCATCTGTATATTTCCTATTCCCAGGTCATAAACTAATTGGAAAAGAAAGTGACTGGAACAAAATGTATAAATTACTAGTACAATACAAAAAGATGCCTGCAATGCCTGTAAACTCATTGCGTTTTGGTTCATTTGAACAAAATTTGTTAAAATTGAATGCAGTCTGCAGTTCAAAAGTTGAAAATCTTCCACACTAGGACACATGTAGAAGGTAGAAGGTTTATGTAAAAGGAAATGGGGAAAAATGTGATTTAGTGTCGGTGTCTTACAAGTCCATACACAAAGACATTAACTGTATGTAAATTGTGCAATAAGGGAGCTGTCTTTCTTAAAAATACTACCCAGAGTGCCATGTGGTTAAACCGGATTGGTGAGTTAATGAAAACAGAAAGGGTGGACAGGGTTTTTTGTTTCCTCTGAGGTGGAGCCCTTACCCCGACTCCACCTCTCACTTCCAGACCAGACAGACAGACGCAGACGCACACACACACACTCTTCCACACATAGACGTTTATATATAAGACAAAAAGAAAATGTTCTCCTGTGACCTTGTCTGAACATCAGCAAATTGCATGAGTGGCGTAATGCAGGTATTTATCATCATTTGCTCATTTTTACAGGTTGTGGTCATGTAATCTCCGGTCTGACTGTTGTAAGGATCTCTCCTTGGCCCTTAATGCCAAATGCTCAAGCTTGACTAAGTTGGTGCTGGTGGGCAATGCACTGGGAGACTCGGGTGTACATCATCTGTGTGACGGTCTGAGAAGTACTAACTGTAAATTGCAGCACCTGTGGTAAGTACGGACACAAGAAATTTGTTATGACTGTCAAAACCTTTTATATAAAACACAGTGGTAACACTTCACTTACTGAAAAATTGCATTTTTTTCTCCTCTACTGTTGTGTAATAAGACCTTAACAAAAATTTATTTTGGTTTTAGTAACAGTTACAGCAGTAGTAAAGTGGTTATTCACCTTCATGCTGTGTGGCGTATTAAGAGCCTTTGATACTCTGGTAAAATTTGTAAATTACGCGGAAACTGCAATGGATAGAAACTGACACAAAACACCACATTTGCAATGGCTTATGGGTAGTTTGAGCACACACAGTGCAGCTCACTGCCCTTAGCCTAATTGAAGTCAAGTGTAGTGAAGAATTAAGTTGATTCAGGATTAAATTACAACCACTACACACATCCAGTCAGATTTTGGACATCTTCATCCATCTCTGTTTATGAATTTCTTCCAAATATACAGAAATGTGAAGGAATGGTCTAAAATAAATAATAAACATAAATTAGCTATCAAAGTTTCTTTCTCTTCAAGGTGTCACTGTTAACAATAATTATTAAGAGTAATTTATTTATCCACTAGATGGCGCACTACACTCAGGATAATATCAATATCAGGAAATTGCTAGAATGTTTAAACTATAAAGTATTTGCTCAACTTAAGTAAATTATTCTTAATATACAGTATATACATATTATACATCAGGAAACTGTAATTCTATAACAAACAATATGTGTGGAACTGCAAATAGCGTCTGTTCAGCTAAGCTTTAGCTTCCTCAAAACGTCTATTTTTGAAACTGTACTGAAATATTATATATATCCAAATTACGAACTTAAACACATAAACAATATACTTTAAGGACAAACAATTAAATTCCACTTACTTTATATATAATTACGCAAACTTTCACATTTAAGAAACGAAGCTCCTACTCTACTGTTAAGATGCCACCAAAATAATCTATAAGGTTCAAAGTGAAGCACTCTGATTGGCCAAGTTCCAACTCCACACAGGCCAATCACAATGACTAATAAATTTAAGGTGGGCGACATCTTAATTAAAGGGAAACCACACATCAATGCCATATTGCCTTTTTAACACTATGATTAAATGAACATGGATGCTCCACTGAAGGCCTGAATCATTATTGAACAATATGCCATATTGCGATTTCTTTGAGCAGAGGTAGTGAAATCTGCTGAAATTCACCAAAGGACGTTGGCTTGTGGGTAACCATCTTGTGCAAAATTTACCCCCAAATCATTATGCACCATGGTGTGCACAGATCCATAGCTGACGTCCAAATGTGCAGCAACAGTGGACAATATTATTACTCCATATTAAAGCCTGTGTGTTATGAATGGAATGTCAATAAAGTGTGTGTGTGTAAAGGCAGGAATCCCTATACTTTTGACAACATAATGTATGATATAGATCGCTATTTAATTTTTTAAACTTCTGTATAACAGTAATCATATAGTGAGTAATTTTCTATGAATTCATTGGACAATCCTTAGTTAAAAGGCTGTATGAGGCTTTTCTGTCCCACTTATAACCTACATAAACACAGACTCCACTTCAGCCCCTTGATTTATTCAAATGATTTCACTCCTTGGGTATGTATTATTACACCTCAACCTAAATGTTATTAAGAGCAGTTCATAATTTAGAGTTAAAATGGATTTGGGATGCACAGTATTGTTCCAGGACTAACTATTGTTTTTGAATATTGTGTCAGTGCAGTTGAGTCCTAGTTTTAAACTTTTTTTAAGACAATGATTTGGCTCATTTTTGCAGATAGTCATTTATTTATTGAGCTGAAATGCAAAATTGTTGAAATTGTGTTGGCTGATATTTGGGTAGTTTTTTCTTCTCAATAATGACAGCATTTTGCACAAAGTAACGGACCTGATAAAGTCACTTTTTTTTTGGTTCTCTCTCATCTCTGCAGTCTGAGCTCCTGTAGTCTCACCTTCAAATCCTGCCAGTCTCTCTCATCAGTTCTTTCTGTAGCACATTCAAGTCTATTAGAACTGGAGTTAAGTGGAAATGGGATTGCGGATGCAGGAGTGCGTGCTCTGTGTAAGGGGTTGAAAAGTCCAAACTGTAAATTGCAGAAGCTGAAGTAAGTAAATGCTGCATGACGTGTATCTATTTACTTTTACATTAATTAGGTCTCTGTGCATTTAATTGGAAAAACAACCTGAATAGTAAACTGCATGTCCAGATCTCATTCTCTCAGGTAAAATCTGGCTAAGGACTGACATGTACTGATGAGAAACCAGGCCACACTGGCCCATGGGTGAAATCTCTGCCTAAAAAGGGGATCGGGATAGATATGGACTGGAGACATTCAGATACTGAAATATAGGAATGGGATTGTAAAATTGTGATTGACAGTTTAGAGCAATTGACGATTAAGTAATGGACTGAATAGGAGAATGACAGTGGCATAATTCTGGTCATACTTTGCCCAATAATCTCAACGTTTGAACAATGGCGGTTTCTGAATTTTCCCCTATTAAGACCTGAACTGAACAATTTTGTAACTTCTTGTAGTAAATAGCTTGAAAAACATGAACTTATTTTTCCTGTGCAGTACTGGAGAAAAACTGAACTACTTTATTACTCAGATGTTGTGTGGCCGGGTACAGGAATGACTGCTCACACAGAGGTTAAAGTTAGGATGCCAGTTGGGTTGTCCCCATTAATTAACCGAATCATCCAACCAAAGAGCTCCTTTTACCAATTATTCTTCTTGCCCTTAGGCTTAATGTAAAGCAAAAACATTCTTCTGTAGCCGTAGATATAGGGTCTATCAGACGTAAGCTGTGTAGCCACAGATATAGGCTCTATCAGACGGGAGCTCTGTAGCCACTGATATAGGGTCTATCAGACAGGAGCTCTGTAGCCACAGATGTAGGGTCTATCAGACAGGAGCTCTGTAGCCACAGATGTAGGGTCTATCAGACAGGAGCTCTGTAGCCACAGATGTAGGGTCTATCAGACAGGAGCTCTGTAGCCACAGATGTAGGGTCTATCAGACAGGAGCTCTGTAGCCACAGATGTAGGGTCTATCAGACAGGAGCTCTGTAGCCACAGATGTAGGGTCTATCAGACAGGAGCTCTGTAGCCACAGATGTAGGGTCTATCAGACAGGAGCTCTGTAGCCACAGATGTAGGGTCTATCAGACAGGAGCTCTGTAGCCACAGATGTAGGGTCTATCAGACAGGAGCTCTGTAGCCACAGATGTAGGGTCTATCAGACAGGAGCTCTGTAGCCACAGATGTAGGGTCTATCAGACAGGAGCTCTGTAGCCACAGATGTAGGGTCTATCAGACAGGAGCTCTGTAGCCACAGATGTAGGGTCTATCAGACAGGAGCTCTGTAGCCACAGATGTAGGGTCTATCAGACAGGAGCTCTGTAGCCACAGATGTAGGGTCTATCAGACAGGAGCTCTGTAGCCACAGATGTAGGGTCTATCAGACAGGAGCTCTGTAGCCACAGATGTAGGGTCTATCAGACAGGAGCTCTGTAGCCACAGATGTAGGGTCTATCAGACAGGAGCTGTGTAGCCACAGATGTAGGGTCTATCAGACAGGAGCTGTGTAGCCACAGATATAGGGTCTATCAGACAGGAGCTGTGTAGCCACTGATATAGGGTCTATGAAACAGGAGCTCTGTAGCTGCAGATATAGGGTCTATCAGACAGGAGGTCTGTAGCCACAGATATAGGCTCTATCAGACAGGAGGTCTGTAGCCACAGATATAGGCTCTATCAGACAGGAGCTCTGTAGCCACAGATATAGGCTCTATCAGACAGGAGCTCCATCCGGCGGGTCACTCTTGTCACAAAAGATGCCTCCTTCTAGTAAGCTGGGTTTCTTATAGCTGGTGACCTGGAATGGGCGAGGCTGAGTGCCCTCACTGGGTAGTTTCTCGGTACTGTGAGGACAGAAGGACAAGAGAATGTTAGCGACGGCGTCCACTCTTGTCCCGGCGGATTATTACATACCTTGATTGAGCCCGTAAAGAGACCCTCCGACCTGCATGCGTGACATATGCTTTGAAAAATTATTAGATTTTAAATCTTAGTAGTGCTGTTTAAGTAAAGGTTGCTATACGTAAAATCAGAAATAAGCAAATATCAACTATGTAAAGACAAGAATATTTTAATCATATGTTTAATGGGTTATTAGGTATGACAAAAAAGAATTATTTCAAGTATTAAACCATCTGAGAAAAGAAATTCCAGTGTGGAACAAAAATTGAAGTAAGAGGGAGGAGGATCTGGGAATTTTGTGCAGTTTTTTTCTTACATAAAATTGAATGAAATTTGTAAAATGAGAAGATCATCATGAAGATAGAGAGGAAAGTCTGAATCTCTGTCATCCTTACTGGATCAATGGGAGAATATACAGTTTATTATTACTTGTGTATTGCATATCACGTTTTATCTTTGTGTTTTATTTTGTATTTTAATATGCTAAAAGCTTTTAATATTAATTGAGGTTTAGATGTCATATTTTTCTGGTCTCGAAGGTACAGATGGAGGGATGTCACCTTAAGGGTTTCATTGCAGGGCTAGGAATGTTAAATACAGGTCTGTCAGATGATGGCCTGCAGCAAGGTAACCCAAACTTGTTAAAATCCCGACACCAGGACCAGGAATCTCACTTGGGACATTTGTTGTATCGAGGCCCGCTTCTAGAGCTTTTACAATTTCTGTGTTTCTCTCTGTTATGTCCTCTACAGCCTGACCTCATGTCATCTTACCTCCAGTTGTTGTGAGTCTCTGTCCTTGGCTATCAGCACACAACACTCGTGCCTTAAAGAATTGCAGCTATGGGACAATGCACTCGAGGATTTAGGTGTGAATATTTTGTGTGATGGCCTAAAAAACAGCAAGTTGGAAAACTTATGGTGAGTAAAGTGTATGTGAAGTTTTTATTACTCTAATGAATGAAGATTACAAGGACATGTTAAAAATGGGAACGGCGCCAAAGAGGTCTTTATCAAGTCCATAAACTTCAGTTTTTGACTTTGGCCAATTTATACACAAGATAATTTATAATAATACTACTTAATATCTATAAATTTGGTAAAATATTTTATTGAAGGTAACTTCCACAGGACTTTTGATCTCCCAGTTTCGACCTTCCCTAGTTTATATTACCAACTCCAATCTCGTAATTCCATTCTCATTTTCAACAGCTGATGTTTAGTGCAGTCAATACAGTGAAAGAGTTTGCACATAATCATGGATTAAAGAGTAGACTGACCTTGCCTTGAAAAGGACCAAGCCACCATCACTCCTGTAGGTGAACTGGGTATACAAGGCACATGGACTGACTTTACATTCTTGTTTATCATGACACCGGCGAGTGACATGCAAGTAAGAATTTCACCACACCCCGTACATGTGACAGTACCACAACTACTACTGGATGAAGGGTGGTGCAGCTAACAACATCACATGGATTCCTTGCTTTCTGGTCTTCCTTCTCCTGCTGTTGCCAGATGTCTATGCTTAAATCCTAACCAAAGGTACACTTCCGTACACTGAAATTTAAATTTGATTGGTTTTGCTTGGCTCGCTATTTTGTAGCTTTGCTTCTAACATAAATAAGCGAATATCACACAGGCGATCTCCCAGGTACCACTGCCCTTTTTTTGATCTGTTGTGATTTCAACGTTGACCTCATCTTGCTTTCCCTCATGACAATCTGGCTAGTTGTGCTGCATTTACTGCCACTGAAGCTTCTGCCAAATGCAACCCAACCATCAATTTTTTTTTGTTGTTTTCTCAGACTCTTTGGGATTACATCTTGTAGGCCTCTTAGCCAGAACTAACTAACATATTTATATGTTCTTTTGAGCATGCTGGGTTGTGAATTGCTTCATTAACTCTGAAAACATAGCCATATTTTTTGAATTGTGGAAGCACCTGTGCTTTTTTCATATTGTTTACCATTCAGACCAGTTCTTGCATGCAATACAATGCAATACAGTCCTGGTGCTTCCTGTCTTGCTATATGGTTGCGAGACATGGACGCTATCCAGTGACCTGAGATGAAGACTGGACTCCTTTGGTACTGTGTCTCTTCGGAGAATTCAGTACATTACAATTACAATACAGTTTATTTTTGTATAGTCCAAAATCACACAAGAAGTGCCGCATTGGTCTTTAACAGGCTCTGCCTCTTGACAGCCCCCCAGCCTTGGCTCTCTAAGAACAAGGAAAAACTCCCACAAAAACCCTTATAGGGAAAACAATAATGGAAGAAACCTTGGGAAAGGCAGTTCAGAGAGACCCCAATCCAGGTAGGTTGGGCATGCAGTGGGTGTCAAAAAGAAGGAGGTCAATACAATACAATACACAGAACAGAATGCAGTATAATAGTGCAATAGAAATATTACAAGTACAAAGCAGAATTCAACAGTAGATGATATCACATAATGCGATTTGGATTTGTTCAGAGTCTGGAGACCTTGACCATCCAGCTGCCTCTCCCTATTGGCCATTCCACAGCTGAGTCAGCACTGGGCCAGCCAATCCGATGAAACAACACCTCTACCTGATGATTCCTGCGATCCTCCATCAGGGATGACTTTACCTTAGGCAGGCAAAACAACTTGGCAGGTGGGCAGTGGCACCAAGTGCCACATTTGAGTACAGAGAGAGAAACAGAATAAGTGAGGGTTAGTAATAAATTGTAAATATCATATTACTTATGTTTTAGTGCTAATGACTCAACAACAGAGATGCAGTCTGCACAGTTAATCAGCAGCTCTAGTCAGGGTGTGCCTAACAGAAGTAGTGAGTCTTCAGCCAGGATTTGAAAGCTGAGACTGAAGGGGCACCTCTTATAGTAGCAGGCAGACCAGTCCACGGTTTAGGGGCCCTGTAACTAAAAGCTCGACCTCCCCCTGTTATTTTATTAATTCTTGGAATCATAAGCAGACCGTCATTTTGAGATCTTAATGTGCGCTTTGGTTTGTAAGTCATGATAAGCTCAGATAAGTAAGCTGGACCTTGGCCATTTAAGGCTTTATATGTTAAAAGGAGGATTTTGAAATCTGCCCTAAACTTAACCGGGAGCCAGTGTGAGGATTTAAGAACTGGAGTTATGTGTTCATATTTTCTTGTTCTTGTAATAATTCTTTCAGCAGCATTTTGGATTAACTGGAGGCTGTACGAATAACGACTTGAACATCCAATAAACACTAAATTGCAGTAGTCAATCCTACTAGAAATAAATGCATGAATTAATTTCTCAGAATCCTGCTTATTTAGAAAACACCTTCGTTTCCCAACATTTTTAAGATATCTGCACATAAGAAATATTCTCTAAATTAATATTCCTTCATTAAGAGTGGTCATGTTAAATATTACTGTTTTGTTGTTGTCCTTAAATCCGAAGACTTTAATTACAGCACACTGTGTCTCCAAGCCACCCAAAAAAAGCATTTGAACAATTGAGCCAATATAAAATAATAAGAATTTGTACCAGATAAATTGACAGGAATTCCTGGATGTCATTCACCTTAATTAATACGAAGTCATAGGTTTGCAGGGTTGTTATTGTTACGTGAGTACAACGAAATTTTTACTTGCATGTGCTAATCAACTTGCAACAAATCATCACTCTCTGGCACCATAGTTAACAAATACAACAATCTGACATCAAAACATCTGTCTTCCTTACCTGAAAAATCTCGGAACACGTTTGTCATAATCTAGTGGCTGTAAGTCACATACCAAAGATGCTAATGCATTGCATTACTTCTGTCCCCTCGATATTATCAATACTGGACCAATGTAGAGTGGCTAGTGAGCACAAGATGTACATCATCAAGATATTAGCTGACATCAGCATACCCAGAGAAATCCTAGGGATACTGTGAAAAACTCCACCTTGGCAAAGGTAGGACAAGAAATTCAACCCCAAAGGAAAGCTTTTATAATCGGGAATGACTAATCCTAGAGCTGAATATATTAATAGTTTTTAAATAATGAAGACTTGGAGGAGAAATTATTGACATGTTTCATGTTCTGAAAGGAACAATTCAAGATTGTTGACAGCGACTACTTTTATTTGTGTAATTTGTAAGAGCCCACATCCCTGCCAGTCCTTAGTCAGGCAATGTGGCATAGTGGTTAAGGCTTTGGATTTCAAACCCAGAGGTTATGGGTTCAAATAAGTCACTTGGGGAAAAAACAAAAGAAATGTAACCAATTGTATCATAAATGTTGTAAGTCACCTTCAATAAAGGCATTGGCGAAATGAGTAATGTAGTCACAGTGTCGCTCTATTATGCCTTGTACTTGGGCATGTTTGTACCGTGTCTCTTATGCAGGGCAAATTTTCCTATATAAACCAGAGGTTCCCAAATTCGGTCCTGGGGGACCCCCTGTGGTTGCAGGTTTTTGTTCCAACCAGATTCATAATCGTTGATGATAATCGCTAACAACTGATTTCATTTAATTAGCTTGGCTTTTTTACTCTTCTCTTATTCTGCATTCAGAAAAACACAATAGTATGGTTTTTACATTTATAAGACATTTAGAAATATTTCTATTTTTTTTTAAAGCTATAAATGCCTAACTCTGTTTTGATGATTTCCTATTATTTTCTCCTTTTCCTGTGTAGTTTGCTCCCTTCATTTATTCCTAATATTGACCAGCATTACAGTCACCGGGATGATGAAAGCTGCAAACTTCAGTGTCAGACCCACTAATTAGTAAATAATCAATTAAATAACCAGAACACCTGGAAAAGCAGAATGAAAATTAGGTTGTAAATACTGTTAACAATGAAAAAAAACCCGACATATTCTCCATATAACTGCTTAGTACATTTTAATAAAAATCTGCCAAACTTTGTAATTTGTACGTTGACGCCAAAACCCAGAAACTGGGAAATAATAACTCACTTAATTAGGCTGATTCCAATGAAAAACGGAAGTTGGTTGGAACAAAAACCTGCAGCCACATGGGGTCCCCAGGACCGAGTTTGGGAACCACTGATATAAACTATACAAACTTATTTGAGGTGACTCAAACTAAAACATGGCACAGTGATTTTATCCTCGCCTCCTGCTCTCATCTCTGTAGGCTGAGGTCTTGTAGCCTCACATCTACTTGCTGTTCGGCTCTCTCGTCCGTTCTCAGTCAAGAAAGCTCACAGCTGACTGAACTGGAGCTGTCGTCCAATCAACTGGGAGATACAGGGGTGGACCTGTTAAGTGAGGGCCTGAAGAACCCAAACTGCAAGTTAAAGAAGTTGTGGTGAGTAAACACTGCGTTAAGTGTGTTTGTCGGTAGGGCAGAGGTGTAATTACAGAAAAAAAATTTTTTATAATAAGTGTAATTTTTTTAAAAGAACAAAACACAAACAGTAACATGCAATTTAGTTAGATATACGCTCACTTAAGCAATGCATCCATTTTGCTCCACAAAAAATAACGTTAACATCCAATAACTTTTTTCAAAGAGCTACAAAAATATGAGGCCATTGTAATTCCTTATATATATTAAAACAACATGAAACTTCAACATTTGCAGTAACTTCAATGAATTTTTGCTACATTATTAAAACAAATTCTTCAATCATTCTAGAACCAAGTAAGTGTTATTTGTTTCAGTGTCTGATAATATAAAACATCAGTGTCCCACTGAGTTATGAAAGACGAGTTACGATTCTTTTGATTATGTAGGATGTGCTTTCGTTCCGGCAATGTACTATAAAACCACAATAAATTTTCCCTTAGATAATGTGATCCCTTCTGGTGTAACACCATCAATTGCTGTTAGGGATTTAGGAAATGAGTTTAGACGCATAGAGATATATGCAGAAATTTTAAGCCAGAATTGTCTGTTTGGACTGCACTCCAAAACATAAGAGCTAGAGAGGCCTGTGTAAACTGGGACTACGTTAACATGTCAATGTGTTTTAATAGCTCAAAAATCTCTCTTATTTACAGGCTAGGTGAAAATGAAGTCAGCGAAGCTCAGAAAATAATCCTGGAATCCCTGAGGGAGGAAATGGACCAATCTGGACGACACACCTGCATCTATAAATGAGCACACCGCTAATGATTTTTGAAACCTGCTGCTCTTATAAGCCTCATGTTGCCTCAGTCCATTTGTGTACGTCATCTTCTCAGAACCTGTTGATGTATAATTCGGCATTACCACATGAAACATCCCAGCATCCTCAAGTAAAGGATAAAGCGTAGCGTAAGCTTGAATTGTTTGTGAAAACAGAAGGCAGTTGCTTTTCCAAATTTCTCCCACTTGTTATAATCTTTTATCCTTGCAATGAAGGATCTGACTGAAGTGGGTTCAGAAAGTTGTTGGACATGACCTTCAGTTTGTAAGAGCTGCACAGAAAGAATACTGTAAATATGTGGGTTTCTTCACCTTATACAAGTATAAAGAGTATCGAAATAATGAATTTTTATTAAAATTGCCAATCCTCCAGACTGACAGAAGGTTCGGCAGCTTGGGTGAAGATGGTCCCCAGGTGTCTTCTGTTGTCAGTGTACCACACCAGACCCTCTGGGGAAAACATCCAGAGACTGATTTGGGGCACACTGGTGGGGTTGTTGTTGTGTTTTATTTAACGTGGAATTGCCAAAGAACTTCTCAGGAGGAGCTAAAAGTTGTTGTTGATGAAATTGAAACCTGAGGTTACCTTTGCTGCAGCCATGATTTTCACCTGGATACATGACGTAGAAAACCAAAGGGTCTGAAAGAGGTCAACACTCTTTGATAAGAAAATGACAACTCTTGGATAAAGTGGAAGCAGGAAGAGCAACAGAAGAGATAACGGTTGACAAACGAGGGGAGGCAATTCTGTCTGCTAAGCTAATCTGATTAGCTAACACCCGGCATTTAAGCAGATACTTTTTAAAGTTGCCAAGGTTCTAAAAGCTAGCGCAAGTCTTCCAGATCCTGATGCACTAAACACAACAGCTACTGTTCACCCAAGGAGCAAATCTTTACAATGGTGAGCCTGCAAGTCAGGAGATTTGTAAGTAAGTGGAAACACTGTGAGCTCCTGGACCTGCGTACTTTGTCTTTACGTGCTGTAGCTCTCTTCCCGGTGCGGAGGGTCGACGGTGGCAAGAGGTTTTGGAATCCATCATGGGAAATGTCCAAGACATGTTTATTTTGGAACTGGAGCCATGCAACTTCAGCACTTTAGTGGTGGACTTGATATGTTGGTGTTGGTTACTGGTGCCCTAAGCATTTCATACCCATGTGCCTTTTTGGTTTTTAGTAGGCCGCATGTAACACCTGTGCCATGGCTCCCCAGAGAATCAAGAGGAACAAGCACTTTTCATTTTATTGTAGAACAATTGTAAATACTGGATGATTGTATAAAGCAAAACAGTGCTCTGTCCTGAAGCACAACTCTGCCTTCCAATCAGCAGGTCAATTCATGCTTGTAATCAGAGTGGTCTTTAATTTTTTATTATTTCACTGATGTCTATCAAATCACCTTGGCCCACTAGTGGAATTGTAGCCTAAGAATTGACCCAGGTTAGAAAGTGGTAATCGTCCCAAGTTTAAAAAGGAGGGGAGAAAGTATAAATTTGAAATTCAGACAAAAAGATTAAAAATTTAGGAAATATTTGATGATCCAGATTGTTAGAACAAAAAAAAAAGAAAATCTGACAGTGGGGTCTGAGAAAATATTTAAGACCAAAGGGTCCTTTGTTCCTATTTTGTGACTTGCACCTTTCAGATGATTAAGTGACCTGTTTGCCTGTGTTTGTGGTTAACGTGCACCACTCGCTGCTCTAAAGAAAAAGGAAAGACATCAGAAGAGGTTAGGATACCACAAGTTCCATCTGTGTCATTGTGTCTTCAATGGAGTCTTCCATTGTGTCTCACTGCTGTGCTTTTGAAAGTGACGGGTATGTCTTGAGGTGGCCTGAGGAGGTAGGGCTTGTGTGACATTACAGATCCTCTGTTTGTTTGTGGGCAGAAGTGGAGAATACTTTGGTTGTGGTGCGGCCAAGGTTATTATAGTTGAAGAAAACTAAAATTAAAACTGAAACTGTTATTAAAAAAATATTTTCGTAAACTGAAATAAAATAACAAAACTGAAATGAAAAACTAAACGAAACTATTAAAGGAGCTGGAAAGACTAACTGAAATAAAATAATAATTTACTAAAAATATTTTTAGCTTTCGTTTTTGAATGAATATTCTTGCCGCTAGTCTTTAATCCTTGTAACCTTTTTAACTCTATAACAGAAACTCCTCCACCACGAGTCGCCCAGTGAACACACAGCGTTTGCGGTGCCAGAGCACACTGAATACAGGCGCGTAATGCGTGTGCAATAAAAAGCGATTTACGTGCCGCCTTTCTTCGCACTTGTTGCATATCAAGATGTAATTCAAAGGGGTGAAATCGGAATGTGCTGGTCAACAAAACCTTCACCATATGGACAGAAAAATCACGAGTGAGTAACATTTGAGTTTATTTCTCAGGTGCCTGCTTTTTGTTGACGGTAATTCTCCTGCCACTTCACACAGGAGAAATTGTTTTTATTTTCTCATATATGAAATATACTGCGGTGGGCTGGCGCCCTACCCGGGGTTTGTTCCTGCCTTGCACCCTGTGTTGGCTGGGATTGGCTCCAGCAGACCCCCGTGACCCTGTGTTAGGATATAGCATGTTGGACGATGACTGCCTGACTATATGAAATATAGAGAAAATATAGTAATCATGAAAAAAATGACCTTGAGATTTTGATGAATCTTGACGTTTTAGACCTCCCTGACTGAGAAAATTCAGTTTTTTGGAATTATGTCGATATGTGTGTGTAAACACAGTAACTCAGAAATGCAACAAAATAGATGAATGAAATTCGGCATGTGGTTGTTACACCAAAATTATTGATCTGTATTAACTTTTAGGCCAAATCCATCAACTGGAAGTGTTCCTTAACCTGAACAAATACTGGATTTTTATTTTATTTTTTTTTTTATTCATGCAGCTGCAGAGTCTGATTTATTTAACTTTACTTTAATAATAATTGTGCAACATATTATTAATTTGATTTCTTGTTGATGGTTCTTTAATGTTCATGATATAATAATTGTCTTGCAGTTTACACCTCAAATATCCATCCCCATATCTGAGTACATGAGAAAGTCGAGTGTAGCTAGGTGGGGTTTGCACACTGATTCAAGCCTAAGTCCCCTGTTCTTCCTAAGCCCCCATGATTTTCATGGTCACACCTGTCAGAATGCAGTAGAATCTATTTTCTGATTTTTTTATATCTTTTCAGGCCTTCAGGTGACAAAATTCTGTCTATAAATTGTATGTGCCTGAGATGGAATCAGAGATCAATATGGCTGGTCAAAAATAACAAAGCCCAGTATGGGAGTACAGCATTGACAACATTCATTATTGGCACATTGTCTTGGAGCAGGATATGTTGTGTGCTATAGACATTTTGAGTAAAAAAAAAAAAAAACCCTCAAACCGTTACATTCACCTAAATTTCATTACAAATTGTCCCATTCTGGGCAATAAAGGGAAAAGAAAAAAGTGCCAACAGTCAGCACAGATTTGTTCAGCACAAATGACGTAGAAAATGTTTTAAAAATTATAAAATTGTGTAAAATTATTCATATTCAGTATCTGGTTTTGATTATGCTTGTTTTTGTCAGACAAAAACAAAACCAGATAGTAAACCATGTAGTGTAGTAAGCTTTAATTATCACTAAACTCGTATTCAAATCCATTAAGTGTACATTTCTGTGTGATTGTGACACAAAACTAAACTCTGTTAGAACTCCATGCCATAATTACTAAAACTGAAACTAATAGATATAAAAATAAAATAGACATGTCTTTGTGAAATAAAAACTGAATTAAAACTAAAAATACACAATGAGTGAAAACTTAAACTAAACTGAATTTCCAAGTAAGGTCAGAAAAAATATAGAAATAAAAACTAAAATAAAAATGCAAAACTATAATAACCTTGGGTGCGATGGTCACTTTTTCTTCCCCCATGTACCCTTTCCAACAGGCCCTGCTTGCTTGTATAACTAATTCTGTTTATATATGCTTTGAAAAATAATGCCATGAATAGTTTTTATTAATCAATAAACTTCTAAGAATGTTCACTCAACTATTAAACAAAAATCAGTGAGCTCAGTATTTGGTGTGCCCACCCTTTGCCTTTTCTTTGGTCCACTGGCCTTGCCAGTTGTTCCACTGCAGACTTTGGTGGTCTCACTAGTAATCCCAGACTGTCTCGATGATGTTGAGATCAGTGCTCTGTGGTGGTCTACCGTCTGATGTTTCTCTAATTTCTGATTTTGGCTGAGTGTTTGGGGTCATTGTCCTACTGAAGACTGTTGAAGACACCTCTGTGATTGTTCTACGCCATGAATAAGAATCTGCCAATACTTCCCCACAGAGGGGGAGACGATACATTTTGGTGAAATCACCAAACTCTGTTTGTAGAACTGCAGCCCAAAACCTGTTGGGAACCTCCGCCACACTTCAGTGTTGCCTGCTGACATTATCAACGTGCTCTTCGGTTGACAAGGTGTGTTCTTCAAGAGCCAGAAATTTCCAAATTTTGACTTATCAGTCCAAAACACCTGCTGACATTTTTTTTTCTGCACCAGGGGTTTTTTGTGAGTCATTTGGCTTTATTTTCACCTTGGAGTGATAGCTTTTTGGTTGCGATTCTAGCATAAAAGACATCTTCTTGTGAAAGTTCTCCAGACCAGGGGTCACCAACTCAGGTCCTGGAGGACCACCGTGGCTGCAGGTTTTCATTCTCACACCTTTTCTTAATTTAGTGACCAGTTTTTGCTGCTAATTAACTTCTTTTGAACTCATTGTAATTGACTTGTTCTTGAAGACTCAGACCCCCTCAATTGTTTCTTTTTCTTAATTAACAGCAAAACAATAATGAGATACAAAATGAGCCAAAACAACTGGCATCCATCATACAATATCTGAAAATAAAGAAAGGTGAAGGTTGCAGGAATGTTGGTCTGCTCAGGTCCACATAACATTTGACCAGTGTTCTTAGAAAGAGAAAATGAACAATTTCGGAAATGTCTGCTATTGCACAATGAGAGCAGCAACAAGCCATGGAATTAAAGAACGGGTTTATTTAACAACGAGACTTGGCGCCTGATTTGGCAATTGGTAGGGCACTTATTAAAAAAAAAAAGGGTTAGAATGAAAACCTGCAGCCACGGTGGTCTCCAGGACCGGAGTTGGTGACCCATTGTTTATGATCAAGTAAGCATTTCGTAGACATTTCGAGATTTAAGCCAAAATTTCCACTTTAATCACAAAATATATACCTTTTCACCTTCTCTGTGGCTCAAATACGCTGCCATACATTCTGATGAAAAAAATGATGGCACAGAAGATGGTATGTGAGACTTTAAAAGTGTATCGTGTCATTACGATCGGGAATATGCGACGCTTGAATATAAAAGCACCACGAATGCATCTGTATGTCGGCATTTTGCTTCACCACATCCAACCATTCATCAAACATCGAAGCGCACACACCGATCTGCATAGCAGCTTTCAGTCGCGTGTAGATAGTAAGCCGAGACTCTGACATCACATTATGACTTTTATTACACTGCGCCATTCCCCCGACATTTTGGTTGTACTGCAACTTGCGCAGGCGTCACGTTAATTTCAGAGGGTTCGTCAAATGAATGCTGGGAATACGTGGCAGCCATGATGTGGTCACGTACGCGTTCTGAGCGTGAAGTATAAACCTGCCTTAAGGCGTTTCTATCTCAAACACCAGGCTATGATGTCCGTGTCCTAACTTCTTCGACGCTCAGCCAACCCGTAATGACAAAGTGACGTCAGGTTTTCAGAAAGGTTTGCAAATTTCTTAAAAGTTCAGAACCTGAAATCTCCTGTTGCTATAAGTATTCGGACCCCTTGCTCTGGCTCTCCCAGGTGTGCTGAAATCATCCTGTGGTAATTTGATTCACCTGGACATCATGTAGAAAGGCACACGTGTGTCCATCTGTAGAACGTCCACAATTCACATGTCATGTCAGGACAAAAAAAACAACCCATGCAGTCCCAGGGAAGTCGCTGTAGACCTCCTCAAGTGAATTGTGGTGAGGCGTGGATCAGACTGAGGGGATGAAACCATATCTGATGCTTTGAGCGTTCCCAGGGGCACAGTGGCTGTGAAATGGAACAAGTTTGGAGGCACCAGGACTTTTTCCGAAAGTTAGCCAAGAAGGGCCTTGGTCAGGGAGGTGACTAAGAATCCAGTGGTCACTCTTAACAGAACTTCAGTCCGAGTCCACTGCTAAGGGGGGAGAAACTGTTGGAAGGACGACCACCTCGGCAGCACGTTTACGGTGGAGTGGCTGGATGGACGGCATATGACAGCCTGATTGGCGTTTGCTCTGCTCTGATGAGGCAAAAATCGATCCCTCTGTGCAGATCTCCAAGTATTTTGTCTTTTGAAGACCAGGCCCAGCTCATCACCTGCCTAGGGAGGGAGACTCATCAGAATCAAGGGAAGGATCAGTGCAGCCAGATACAGAGAGGCTGTTGAAGGAAAGTCACTCCCAGTGTTCACACCAAACTTGGGGTGACAGTTCACCTTTCAGCACAACAATGACCTGAAACGATAACCCTAAGATGATGCTAAAGTGGCTTCAGGGCAAGTCTTTCGATTGTCCATGTGTGGCAAAACCAAAGCTAAGACTTAAACCCCTCATAACATCTGTGAAGAGAATTGAAGATGGCAAGTTTACTGGCACTTCCCATTTGGTCTTACAGAGTTCGGGAGGATCTGCCGGGAAGAATGGAATCAAGTGCCCAAATCCAGGGGTACAAAGCTTGTAGAGACACACGGCTGGAATTGTTGCCAAAGCTACTTCTACTGTGTAGTGCAGGCATGTCAAACACGCAGCCCGCATGACAGATCCTAGTTAGCACTGAACTTGTACAAAATGATTACTGTCGTTTGAGATTGAATCATTCTGCATCTTCGGCGTTACTTATCGACTTTTCTTACTTCCGCCTTTCTGGCAAAAGCGCGTTTTCCCACGGCATTATGGTACCGGAAACATCATCTGCTAGTATAGTTGCAGCTGCAGCATCAGCTCCTTGATACCCGAGGCATGACACTGCCCCCTACGAGCCTTGACCAAAGTTAATGAGCCGTGACGTCGCAACTGAAGTGCTAGACTGCAGCTGCCTGGCAGGCTACACTACTGGCTGAGACTGGCCACTGGGCAGAACTGACCATCACGAGTAGTAATAGCTTGCATATTTTCACGTTTTCTTGCTCTAATTATTATGTAATTTTGTGCTAGTATTGTAACGAACACTTAGTGGAGACTACAGCTGAAGATCTGAAGTGGATGCGAGAAGTTGGTGAGTTTATTAACAAATTTTTGTGATTTTGAGTTTGTAAAATCAGTGTAGGTCAGGGGGCTTTTTAAATATCAGCTTATTTTACAATATAAACTTTGAAAAGTTAGTAAAGTAAAATTTGATTTTTGGAGGGTTTGTTTTCCAACTTGAATTACTGAGCAATGAATTCAGTGAGCGTTTTAGTGATTTCAGTTCACACAAACAGGACTTTGCGCTGTTTACGTCACCATACTCTTACAACGTTGAGAATGCGCCTGAGAATATCCAAATGGAGTTGACTGAACTGCAGTCAGATTCTATTCTGAAGGCAAAATACAACAAAGTTGGTGTGCCAGGCTTGTATGCTTACTTGCCATCCTCGTATGTGTAGATCCGTAAGTTGGCATCGAGTGTACTGTCAATGTTTGGAAGCACTTACCTTTGTGAGCAATTGTTTTCGTTAATGAAAGCTACCAAAACCCCACATCGCTCAAGACTTACCGTCGAGCACCTTTCAACCCTCATAAACGTTGCAGCTGCACAAGATTTCAATCCTGATATTGACGAACTGGTTACTAACAAGAGATGCCAAGTGTCGGGATAAAAGAAATAGATCTCACACTGTAAGACTCCAATATAAGCAATGAATATAATATAATAATATAAGGACCTAGCTAAGAGGCTAAGACTCTAATTGTACGCTGTTGTACGGAAATAAGTTTGCTTTTCTTTAAACTTTAAGTGTTACATTTTTTAAAGTTTTCAATATTGAAAAGAAAGCTACAGAAACTTTGTATAATAGTATTTGTTACAGTGCTGCGGCCCGCTGACGCACATATGGCAGTCAAAGCGGCCCACCAATGGTAGTGAGTTTGACATGCCTGGTGTAGTGAATGAAGGGTCTGAAGATAGATAGATACTTTATTAATCCCAAGGGGAAATTCACAAAATTTAATAAGTATAGAATATGTAGTGAATGAGAGATTTCAGTCTTAGATTTTTATTAAATTAGCAAACTTTGTGGAAAGCGCATGTTCAGTATGGATGTAAATTGATGGACACAAAATGGCAAATTTATCCATATAAAACCTGTAATGCAACAAAGTGTGCAGAAAATGAAGGGGTCTGACCGAGTATCACTTAGAATATCACTTAGAACAAGCGAGACGAGAAAAGGCCACTCAGCCCAACAAAGCTCGCCAGTCCTGTCCACTTATTTCTTCCAAAAAACACCAAGTCGAGTTTTGAAAGTCCCTAAAGTCTCACTGTCAACCACACTACTTGGTCACTTATTCCAAGTGTCTGTTGTGTTTTGTGTGAAGAAAAACTTCCTAATGTTTGTGTGAAATTTGCCCTTAACAAGCTTCCAACTGTGTCCCCGTGTTCTTGATGAACTTGTTTTAAAGTCACTGTCTCGGACCACTGGACTAATTCACTTCATAATTTTAAACCGTTCAGTCAGGTCTCCTCTTCATCTTCTTTTGTTTAAACTGTAAAGGCTCAGCTCTTTTAATTTTTCCTCATAACTCGTCCCCTGTACCCTCTGAATCAGCCCAGTCGCTCTTCTCTGGACCTTCTCTTGTGCTGTTATGTCCTTTTTGTAGCCTGGAGACCAAAACTGCACACAGGACGCCAGATGAGGCCTCACCAGTGTGTTATAAAGACTTGAGCAGAACCTCCTGTGACTTGTACTCCTCATGTCAAGGCGCTATATAACCTGACATTCTGTTAGCCTTCTTAATGGCTTCTGAACACTGTCTGGAAGTCAGTAGCTTAGAATCCACCATGACTCCTAAATCCTTCTCCTAAGGTGGACTCTCGATTCTCCGACCGCCCATTGTGTATTCAAACCTCACA
Source organism: Erpetoichthys calabaricus (assembly GCF_900747795.2). NCBI lineage: Eukaryota > Metazoa > Chordata > Cladistia > Polypteriformes > Polypteridae > Erpetoichthys > Erpetoichthys calabaricus. The sequence goes on along the minus strand of NC_041409.2, from coordinate 94,451,417 downwards.
TTTTTACTTCCTTTGTGTAATTCTTTACATTTACTGACATTAAATTTCATCGTCCACAACTCTACCCAAACCTGTCTGCTATCCAAGTCCTTCAGTAATGATATAACGGATTTCAAATTATCTTCTAATCCTCCTATCTTGGTATCATCTGCAAACTTCACCAGCTTGTTACTTATATTCCTATCTAAATCATTTATAAATATTAAAAATAGCAGCAGCCCCAGCACTGCCCCCTGCTGGCCACCACTCTTAACATCGGCCAGTTCTGATGAGGGTCCTCTCACCATCACCCTCTGCTTCCTGTGTCTGAGCCAATTCTTCACCCATCTAAAAACATCACCCTGAACTGCCACTTCTTTTAGTTTGATGCCCAACCTCTCATGTGGCACCGTGTCAAATGCTTTCTTAAAGTCCTGATAAATATCATCGTCTGCTCCACTTTGATTGTATCCCTTTGTTGCCTCCTCATAGAATTCCAGCATGTTGGTTAAACATGACCTCCCTCTTCTGACCCCATGCTGACTGTTCCTAATAACTCCTGTCCTTGCCAGGTGTTACTCAATCTTATCCTTAATAATTCCTTCCATTAATTTTCCTGTGATGCTTGTTAAGCTTTGTGGCCTATAGTTGCTTGGATCTTCCCGGTCACCCTTTTTATATAATGGGATGATATTTGCCATTTTCCAGTCCTTCAGAATCTCTCCAGTGTGCAGTGACTCCCTAAAAATATTTGTCAAGGGTTTATATCTGTACTCGCCAGCCTCCTTAAGAACTCGAGGATAAATATGATCTGGTCCTGGTGATCTGTTTGATTTCAGCTTATTTAATCAGAGCAGCTCTTCTCCCTCTACAATCTCCAAATCCCTCAGTACCTCCTTAGTAGTCCCTGTTACTGCTGGAGGTTATCCACTTCCTCACATGTGAAGACTTCAGCAAATGTTGAGTTTAGAGCGTCCACTATTTAGAACTTAAGAACTCGAGGAATAAATATGATCTGGTCCTGGTGATGCCCTTCTGTGAGCTGGCGCCCTGCCTGGGGTTTGTTTCCTGCCTTGTGCTCTGTGTTGGCTGGGATTGGCTCCGGCAGACCCCCGTGACCCTGTAGTTGGGGTATAGTGGGTTGGATACTGGATACTGGATGGATGGATGGTCCTGGTGATTTGTTTTGTTTGATTTCAGCCTACAAGATGTAATCAAATATGTCGGCCTACTAGACTGCTTTCTAAATCTGCTGCAATTTACACACAATTGTAAAATGTACGTATGCATGACAAAAGTAAAAACTACAATGCAACACAAGATACAAACCCTAAGCAGCAGGAGTCCATCTCCTCTGAGAGTGGCACATGCTGAAAGGGGCGGGGCTACCAGCCCCACCAATCACAGCTGAGCAGCAGGTTGGCAGCTGCCTATAAAAGCAGAGAGTCAGGCTGCACTGGCCCAGCGTGTTTCTCTGTCTCTGCCTCCATAGCAGCCACACAGACGGGTTGTTCTGCTCAGCTGCTTGGAACCTTTGAGTAAATCCCAGACATCTTGGCACACAACCAGGCAAATGGCATCCCACATGTATACGCTGGTTGAGAAGAGCATGAGTGCCATTGCCCAGTGGGTAGAGGAGAGATTGGGGTACTGCTGGACCCACACTGAGGTGAGTCTGTGGACCAAAAAGGAGGTGGAGAATGAAAGGGACACACAGGGGGTGCTTGCAGTGGACGATTTGGAAGAGAAGTGTCAGCCACGAGACAGGAACAGGACGCACAGCCACAGTAAGCAGTTGGGGTAAATGGGCAGCAGGGAGACGTGACCTTCTACTAGGTGGCACTCCACCAGTGGCCTGAGCTCAACGTGGCATTCATTGTTAGGGGTAAGTGAGAGCTCTGTGTGTGTGTGTGTGTGTGTGTGTGTGTGTTTGTGAAACAATCGGCGAGGCCATCTGAAGAAGATGATAAAGCTGGCCAAAGTCTGAAGAAATTGTTTTCTTTTATAATCAAGTTTGTCATATGTAATGTACTACAGTGAAATTCATACTTGAATGTCTCCTCGGAACATGTGAAAAAAAATATAACACAAAATAAATAAATAGTATACATAGCATAAACAATATACTGTATATACAATATGATGTAATTAAAAAGGCTGAAAACTGTAAGCCTTAACTTGCATCTAGCACACTTCTTATTAGGCAGGTTCTTAGCACTGTATGCGTTTATGAAATTCATCTTTCTATTGTGCTCACTAGAGGGCGCCCCAAGCGCCAGATACAATTCCACATTAAAATACAGTGGAATTTAATTTATAACAGCAGCTTGGCAGGCTTGTGTCAGTCCAACATGGCAGATTTAAACAGATCAGCACCTTCTTCCTGCACCCACTCTTCCTCATCGAGCGTTGTCCCCTTCCTCCAAGGGCAGGCAAGGGGTCTCCTTTTATTTCAGACCCTGGATTAATTCCAGTACCAGAGCATTGCCTGACGGAAGCCCCTAGAAGTAAGGGCATCACTCCCCTGTAGCTCCCCCTGGAGGTGTCCCATGGGACTGCAATTCCCAGATGGAGCAAATGATCTGAACAGATTTCTGCCCCCTACTCCTCCATTATACTGGCTTCCTGACTGGGTAAGGAACTGTGAATCATTCCAGGCCGAGATGCCAGCCCATACAGCCTTCATCAGTTATTGCCTGTCCTGGCTGCACTTGGCATGGGACTGGCACTGGGCAGATGTCTTTACACCAGAAGAATTTAAAACTCCCATTGATTAAATAAAAAAAAAAAGCACAACATTACATGCATTAGACATATGAACCAGTATAGATTCTGTCCTGGTGTGACAACAGGTGGCACATTCAGGGATGGCACTTGCCTTGCTTCTGACGCTGCAGAATAGGCTTCAGCTACCAAGACCCTAATTGTCATTAAGCGACGCTGCAGCAGTAGTTGGCTTTGCTCACCACTTCTTTGTAATGCGTAGAGATGGCTGAAAAAGAACTTTTCGTCTGATGTTTTAATGCAGAATGGAGATAACAGAGTTTCTGGTACAAGAGGTGGGCTCTCAACAGCAAACAGTATTAAGAAGTCCTTGAAACGTGTTTTGTAGAATGTGCGTCCAATGCTGCCCCCAGACAAGTCCTCTTTCTACGTAGTGAAAGATTAAAAAATAATGTCAGAGGCACTCGTTACACTTGAACATCTGTGCGCCAGCCCCTCCGCCATCTTAGCATGTGGCATCACACATCCTGGTATTCTTGAGCTCACGTTGTGGTTTTTGATTTGTGATGGGCTCCTCCATCATCTTGGTTCTGCCCCTCCAGATTCTCTGAATGAAATGATTCTGCCTTGGTTTGCTCCTTTCAGTTTAGAAAGGTTCCTTTCTTGAAGTGGCTGCCTGTCTTCGTCACTCCTCTCAGTCTGCTTTGGTTTTCTGCCTGCAGGATTGGAAGTCGGTTTTTGGAAGAAGGAAATGCTTGGCTGGCGCCTTGAAAGACTCTCATCCAGTGCAGGCTGCGTCCAAATGGAGTCCTCCAGAAGACAAGGACAAGGAATGGCTTAAAAAGGTGTGCGGACTGGAAGGGGGCTGAGAAAATGGAGGGGGGGGGGGGGCATCACTGATGGCCTCATAGGCCTGGTTATGGGGTGGGGTGGGGTGGGGTGTCCTCCACGTGTCTGCATGGGCTGATGGGGGCTTGGGTCGTCGCATGTGTGCTTTCTAGAAATCTCCCTGCTGTGAGTATCAATGAGTCACATGACGATGTGAACTGGATTGACAAGGGATTTCTGCCGCGGTCACCCAAAGCTTGTGACCATAGGTGAGGACAGGGACATAAATCAGCTGGTAAATCAAGAGCTTTCGGCTCTAAACCTAATCATCTTAGTTTCCCCCTGAGGACAATAAAGTATCTATCTATTATATAGTGCCTTTCACATCTGTCTATCTATCTATCTATTATATAGTGCCTTTCACATCTATCTATCTTATAGTGCCTTTCACATCTATCTATCATTATTATAGTGCCTTTCACATCTGTCTATCTATTATATAGTGCCTTTCATATCTATCTATCTATTATATAGAGCATTTCATATCTATATATCTATTATATAGAGCATTTCATATCTATCTATCTATTATATAGTGCCTTTCATATCTATCTATTATATAGTGCCTTCCATATCTATCTATCTATCTATTATATAGTGCCTTTCATATCTGCTCTAGATAATCTATCTATTATATAGAGCATTTCATATCTATCTATTCTATCTATTATATAGTGCCTTTCACATCTGTCTATCTATTATTTAAAGTTGGCTGACTCAGCCCTGTTGGGTTCTATGGGTGCCTCCAGGGGGACTTATGAACCCTACTTCTTGGGGCTTCTGTCTCTTCCAGAAGTACTTTTGGACCACACTTACGGGACACTGGAAGTACTCCCAGGTGCTACGTAAAACAAGTCAGCTGCCTTACATCAAGGAGCCCGAGTTGGGAGAAATGAGGACGAAGCTTTTGTGGTGGAGTGGAGGAGGCAGTGACCAAGAGAGAGGGCGAGAGAAGTCTTGCTGTTTGCCTGCTTTTTGCTGGCTGTATTGTGCTTGGTGCTGTGGGAAACACTTATTAGAAAAGTTTCCCCATGAGTAAACCTTTCTTTGTGTTTTTACACTTGTGTCCAAGCCTTTGTGTCGGGTGGGATGGGGGATATGGAGCACCCCCTAGTGGCCACACCGCAGGGCCATCGTCACACATGGGCATGCTGGGCACGCTGGGCAGTTGCCTGGAGGTCCCAGGCTAATATATGTACGTTGTGACTTGCTGAGTGGTTGAGTAGGTGAGGGTCCCAGTGCACTGCTTTGCCCGGGGGCCTATAATGCTGTTAAGATAGATGGCCCTGCCACACCGCCCTAACTTTTAATTTCTTCGTGTCATATAAGCGTTTTCTAGAAGTGGCTTATTTCACAGGATTTTAGTTCAAATGGGTGTATTTTGTAACACTGTGGACTGGATGGCTTGATACCTGGATTACATGACATAAAGTACTGTGAGATTTTCTTCATGGACGTTTTTTAATATCGTGTGCTGTTGTCCAGCGTTTGTCACCATAGATGTCTATATTACCTGTAACTTTTGTTAAGATTAAATGTTTCTTCTCAACACTAAAAATCATTTTGGGGTGGAGGATTCCTTCAAGGGGGCTTCTGGTATTGAATGGATGGATGGCTTGTTAGGTAATTTAGGGATGGCTTTCTTTTCCAGTTTTTGGTTTATTGCAGTGGACTTCAAGAAATTTCCTTCTTGATCCTTAGGCAGCCTGAAACTCGCTTTACTTTCGGATGGCCTGGTCCATACTTTCCACTTGAAAAGAATGTTGTTGTTCTTCCCTTTCTTAGAACCTGAAGTTAGCCGGTCCCCTGCTGAAGAAGAAGATGGAGACCATCATAGTGGACGCAGCCTCTAATCAGATAAGAAAGCTGATTCCAGCCATCCAAGAACTGAACGTCACCGTCTATGACGCGATAGAAAAGGTAGCAGTGCTGTCCCCTCGGCTCCCCTGTGTGTGACCAGCCATTCATGAACCGAGAACCTCAGCCCCGCCAAGTGTCAGGTTCTCATTTGCCTCAAATTAAAATTCCAGTCAGCAAGGCCAAGGGGATTATGGGAATGAAGTCCTCCCGTACCTTTGGGGGTCACTCAGGGCCGTTTGGTTTTCTCTCTCTGTTTGATCTTTGCTGCAGGCCCTGGAAATGCTGCCCATGAAGACTCACACTGCAAATAAGGATGAACTTGTTGTGGAGCATCTTGTAAGGTAAACGAGATGGAGGGGCAGTTGGGGGCCCATGTTGTAGCGAGGGGGCCGGTGAGAGAGAGAGAGATGCCAGTGTTTAATATGACACCCTGTCATGGTTGCCCACTTGGAGTTCCCCTTTATCTCAATCGGGTCAGCCAGCCAGAGCTCTCTGATTCAGGGGTCCAAAGTGTGTGGCCGGCCCTCTCTAAGTGAGGATGTGAAATGGAAGGGTCAGGACCCGGAGGGGATTTCTTGCTGGTGGTATAATGGGTGGCGAGTCCCAAATTCACTCAGGGGAGAGAACAAGGCTGAGAGAGAACCTGCTTCTGCGTAAGAGGGGCCCAGTAGACCATTCAGCTGGGTAAGAAAGGAAAGACCCCGAATTCAAGGCCAACCTCTCTGGGAGGGAGACCCGAGTGACACATAATAGGATGTGTAGGGGGCGATGGCTGTCAAAACGAGAGGAGCCCATGACCACCGGTTCAAATATGTGAATCCTTGGTGCCTGGTAACAACATCTACTGGATCAAAGGAAAGCGTCCATTGATTCGGAGACCCGCTCGTCGTCCTCAGTACCCCTGAATTGCTGCTGCTGAGAACACAGTCCCCTCTGGCAGATTTCGAACGGCCGAACAGCCCACCAGTGTGCATCTCTGACTCTTCCTTTCACATCTCTCAGGATCTTAAGGATCCATCTTCTTTTGTGCCTCCCTTTTGATTTTATTGTTGTGTTCTCTGCCCCCATATTAGGGTGTTCAGACTGCACGAGGGGAAGGGGGGCCCCAAAAACTTCCCAGAGTTATCCATCTTACTAACCGAAGGTTGTAAACCGGATATGGACGCTGAGCGCTGGGCACATCGAGGCGCACGCGCACTGCCGCCCGTCACAGAGCAAAAAAAGAAACGAGAGGATTAGAAGGTTCTATTACAGTACGGACGGAATACCCCTCAGGTCCATGCTGTGACAATGCGCGCGCTTACAACGCGCTTGCGAAAGGAGTCACCGCTCAAACCAACGAAAACACAGAGACGAGACTACGACCCGTGAACTACACCTCAGGTAAAGCGTGCACGCCAGGTTGTACAGCCGCCCGGACGCAACCGCTCACACCACCGCATATACCTTCCATGATATGTCTCATCACGCAGCGGCTTCCCACCAAGGCGCATATTGCGCTGTGGCACTCGCCCCACAGTCATACGCAGCGGCTTCCCAGTGTCAGTAGGTGGCCCCCAAACAACACAACCTGTTCAAATGTAGATCACATAACGGTCATTCAGTTTGGCGCCCGCCCCAGAGTCAAACGCAGCGGTGTGCCAAAACGCTGTGGCGCCTGCCCCAGAGTCAAACGCAGCGACTTCCCAAACCACGGCAGCTTCCCGGAGTCAGTAGGTGGCGCACAAATAACACAACGTGATGCGCCGTGGCGCCCGCCCCAGAGTCAAACGCAGCGACTTCCCAAACCGCGGCAGCTTCCCGGAGTCAGTAGGTGGCGCACAAATAACACAACGTGATGCGCCGTGGCGCCCGCCCCAGAGTCAAACGCAGCGACTTCCCAAACCGCGGCAGCTTCCCGGAGTCAGTAGGTGGCGCACAAATAACACAACGTGATGCGCCGTGGCGCCCGCCCCAGAGTCAAACGCAGCGGCTTCCCAAAATGCAGCGGCTTCCCAGAGTCAGTACGTGGCGCCCAAACAACACAACCTGTGAGCCACACTTGCTCTAATCCACTGTGCCAGTAATATAGATCACATAACGGTCACAGACTCTAACCCAGCGGTTTCCCAGACTCAGTGGCTGGCACACGAACACCACAACCTGTAAACTGAACTTGCTGTGCAAAACTCTGCCAGCAGTCGGTGTCAGCAAAGGCAACGGAATCACGTCTCCACAAAACGAAACCACTTTACTACAGATATGCTTATGTAGTTAGATGACATGTCCCCAGACGCACCCACCCTCCATGATATGTCATCCATCCAGATATCGGACGGAACAGAAACTGATTGCCATTCTTGGATTTCCGATTTGCTAGCGAATCGCGGGCTTACTAGTTCTTATTATAAAACCAACAGCAATTCCCTTTTACTCTCCATTTTGCACTCCTGGAAACACATTCTGGGGTGGCACGGTGGCACAGTTGGTAGCACTGCTGCCTCGCAGTAAGGAGACCAGGGTTTGTGCCCCATGTCCTCATTGTGCCGAGTTTGCATGTTCTCCCCCGCGTCTGTCTGGGTTCCTTCCGGGTGGTCCGGTTTCTTCCCACAGTCCAGAGACATGCAGGTTAGGTGAATTGGCGATCGTAAATTGGCACTACTGGTGTGTGTGTGTGCCCTGTGATGGATGGGTTTGTCCCTGCCTTGTGCCCAATGCTTGCTGGGATAGGCTCAGGCAGACCCCCGTGACCCTGTTTGGGTCATAGCGGGTTTAAAAAAAATGACTGAGTGACTACTTCTACTCCTCTGTGTTTCTCCCATGGTAGCAAATCTTCTTCCAGTCAGTCTCAATTCTTATTTCGGGAATGAAAAGAAGTGAGACCTGGCAAATCTGCAGGGGTGCAAAGCGACAGCCACACTGTGAGGGGTCAAAACCTCGTTGACTGGCAATGCGGTGTGTGCTGCTGAGCTCTCGGGGTGCAAAAATCCAGATTTGGGTGCACCGCGTCTCCAGACGTTTCCTCCTGATGCTCCCCAATCAGATGCCTCAGCAGTTCAATTTAATGCCACTGACTGGAAACAACAAACAAAGACGAGTTAACGTCAAGAAATGGGATAGTCATGGAGGAAAAACATTGTCCAATCCCGTTGTAAAGTACCAGAAATAGGCAATCGTTCAACTGATCAAGCAGACAATAGGCATACGATACATGGCGGCATATTTGATAATTCGCCTCCTGCTCACTTCGCTCACCTGCGCTACACGCCACCACTTCGCAGCTCACAAACAACTCATCTTTTATTTCTCATGGATAGGCCTCTTCATTGGGAAGAAACACTACTTTTCTCTGATGGCAACACGAATTAGAGGCTCTACTCGTCTCCAACTTAAAGTTTAAATCCGAACAATATATTCGATCTCTTTTCGCTGTTCCGTTATTTCACCGAGTAATAATTTCCATTTGTTTGCGCTAATGTGATCTTTACTCTGTTTTTTTGAGACTTTCAAATTTTCATACTTCCATTATCTCTAAGTTGCTCTGCATGTGTATCGCGCCAACGGTTTGGAACCTCTTTATGACGTTCTACTTTGTCATCTACTCTTTGTCTTTTATTTCCGGCCCCGGGCCTGGTGAAATCTCTTAACACAAAGTCCCGTCTCGCAGGACGTGAAAGTGTCTCTCTGAGAAAGTCACATCTCATCGCAGGATAAAAAGTCTTGTCTCCCAAGATTTTTTGAGTATAATAAAGAGACAACACCCTACTGCCAGGCCATCGACCGATTCCAGGAATTAGAAAGGCTCACTTGTGTTCCCAGTGAGAACGCTGGAGGCTGATGGGTCTTTCCTAACACAGAATAGCTAGAGAGAGAGAGAGATAGATAGATAGACAGGGTGGCACGGTGGCGCAGTGGGTAGCACTGCTGCCTCGCAGTTGGGAGACCCGGATTCACTTCCCAGGTCCTCCCTGCGTGGAGTTTGCATGTTCTCCCCGTGTCTGCGTGGGTTTCCTCCGGGCGCTCCAGTTTCCTCCCACAGTCCAAAGACATGCAGGTTAGGTGAATTGGTGATTCTAAGTGTGTGCTTGGTGTGTGGGTGTGTTTGTGTGTGTGTGTGTGTGTCCTGCGGTGGGTTGGCACCCTGCCCGGGATTGGTTCCTGCCTTGTGCCCTGTGTTGGCTGGGATTGGCTCCAGCAGACCCCCGTGACCCTGTGTTCGGATTCAGTGGGTTGGATAATGGATGGATGGATGGATAGATAGATAGATACTTTATTAATCCCAAGGGGAAATTCACAAATGACAAATTCAGACATGACATACAGTTAGGTCCATAAATATTTGGACAGAGACCACTTTTTTCTAATTTTGGTTCTGTACATTACCACAATGAATTTTAAATGAAACAACTCGGATGCAGTTGAAGTGCAGACTTTCAGCTTTAATTCAGTGGGGTGAACAAAACGATTGCATAAAAATGTGAGGCAACTAAAGCCTCACATCGGCCAGTTCTGATGAGGCTCCTCGCCCCATCACCCTCTGCTTCCTGCGTCTGAGCCAATTCTGCACCCATCTAAAAACATCACCCTGAACTGCCACTTCTTTTAGTTGATGCCCACCCTCTCATGTGGCACAGCGTCACGCTTTCTGAAAGTCCAAATAAATAACATCGTCTGCTCCACTTTGAATCGTATCCTTTTGTTGCCTCCTCATGGAATTCCAGCATGTTGGTTAAACACGACCTCCCTCTTCTGAGTCCATGCTGACTGTTCTTAATAACTCCTGTCCTTGCCATGTGCTGCTCAATCTTATCCTCTTTTAATAAAACCCCTGTGTGCGTCCATTGTCCGTGTGTGTGTGTGTGTGTGTGTGTGTGTGTCTTCTGGTGAAGTGCGCATGCACACACAAGACAGAGAGGGCGGGGCCTATAAAATATTGCGCGGCCGATCCAATCGGATTTCGGTAAATGAGGTAAGACCTAAAACATAAGGCGCGAAAAATCCAATCGGGTACTGAGACGCGGAGACCAGCTTCCCCAAAGAGGTGGGATTAGTGTTTGTTGTTGTGTAAGTGTTCACTCTGAGGATGTCAGATTTGCGATTAAGAAGCTTGGCCCGGTAAAGTGTAAAGTGTCAGTCGTTGAAGGGGTTTTCCTGAATAAACGAATTTTCATGATATTACAATATGATGACTTTTAAAAGTAGATTTATTTTTGCACACATTACATCAGTTGCTGGGACGCATATTACAGACAGCAAAGCCAGTATTACTATCAGAGAAAATTACAGGCATTTTACGGAAAAAAATGAAAGAGGTAAAAGGTCCCTTGCCATTTAATATATAGTGATTCCTCGCTATATCGCGCTTCGCCTTTCGCGGCTTCACTCTATCGCGGATTTTATATGTAAGCATATTTAAATATATATCGCGGATTTTTTGCTGCTTTGCGGGTTTCTGAGGACAATGGGTCTTTTAATTTCTGGTACATGCTTCCTCAGTTGGTTTGCCCAGTTGATTTCATACAAGGGACGCTATTGGCAGATGGCTGAGAAGCTACCCAGCTTACTTTTCTCTCTCTCTTGCGCTGACTTTCTCTGATCCTGACGTAGGGGGTGTGAGCAGGAGGGCTGTTTGCACACCTAGACGATAGGGACGCTCGTCTAAAAATGCTGAAAGATTATCTTCACGTTGCTACCTTCTGTGTGCAGCTGCTTCGTGAAGTGACATGCTGCACGGTGCTTCGCATACTTAAAAGCCAAACAGCCCTATTGATTTGTTTGCTTTCCTTTCTGTTCCTGACACGCACTCCTTTGAAGAGTAAGATATGTTTGCATTCTTTTAATTGTGAGACAGAACTGTCATCTCTGTCTTGTCATGGAGCACAGTTTAAACTTTTGAAAAAGAGACAAATGTTTGTTTGCAGTGTTTGAATAATGTTCCTGTCTCTCTACAACCTCCTGTGTTTCTGCGCAAATCTGTGACCCAAGCATGACAATATAAAAATAACCATATAAACATATGGTTTCTACTTCGCGGATTTTCTTATTTCGCGGGTGGCTCTGGAACGTAACCCCCGCGATGGAGGAGGGATTACTGTAGACTGTTCCTAATAATGTTTATGGACTACTGTTCTAGCACCCGTTATTGTAACAGGCTTAATGACTAGTCCTTAATAATTTCTTCCATTAATTTTCCTGTGATGCATGTTAAGCTTACTGGCCTGTAGTTGCTTGAATCTGCCCGGTCACCCTTTTATATAATGGGATGATATTTGCCATTTTCCAGTCCTTCGGAATCTCTCCAGTGTGCAGTGACTTCCTAAAAATATGTGTCAAGGGTTTATATCTGTACTCACTAACCTCCTTAAGAACTCGAGGATAAATATGATCTGGTCCTGGTGATTTGTTTGATTTCAGCTTATTTAATCTGAGCAGCACTTCTCCCTCTACAATCTCCAAATCCCTCAGTAACTCCTTAGTAGTCCCTGTTACTGCTGGAGGTTATCCACTTCCTCACATGTGAAGACTTCAGCAAGATGTTGAGTTTAGAGCGTCCACTATTTCATTGTCTGTATCTTTTAATTTCCCTTTACTATTTCTGATGCACTTCACCTCCTCCTTGACTGTTTTTACTACTAAAACACTGAAAGAATCTCTTCGGGTCATCTTTCACCTCATCTGCTGTATTCCTCTCCAACTCTCTTTTTTCCTCCTTAATATCCTTAATGGTTGCCTTCCTTCCTCCTGACTCCGACTCCCCCAGATCTAGCAGGGCAGCTCCTTTTATCTTGGACCCAGGAGAACTTTCAGGTCCATCGTAAGTTCTAAAACCCACAGAGCACAGCTCATTGCAGCACCCCCCTGGTGGAAACAAGGGACACCAACAGGGCTGCTCTACAGCACTAAAACTCCCAGCATGCCTTGTGGGTGTCCACTGGTGTGCCTGTCTCCCAGGTTGCTGCCACCTAGCAGTTTGGGGGATCATGTCATTTAAATAAACCTCCTATCCTTCCTCCCCGTCCTTGCAGGGGATCAGAACCCTTCCCGACTGGGACACCTGTATGTGTAAACTGTCCTTCACAACTTGCATTAATTTGCCTTTTTCTTTTCTTCCACAGATACGTGGCAGGGGTCCATATAAAATACAAAGTGCGAAATCACTTCAAAGCTGGAGCCATGACCATCAAGGTGATCTGCTGACAGGAGGGGAAGAAAGACCCTGCAGTTCTCCCGAGTGGCTCTCCTAACTACCATTTTCCACCATGCTTGCCCTTTAGGTGGACGGGATGCTAATTGTCTCGGTGAAGAGGATCACATGTCAGCCTCCGGAAGCGGAACTCAGCATGAGCTTCACTGACAAGCCTGTAAGTACAGCCGGGTGGTCCCCAGGTCTCCAGATGGCTGACTGAATGTGTGTGATTGGATTTTCCTTTTCTTTATTCTCCATCAGAGGTATCGGTTTGACTGGGCAGACTTGGATGTGTCGTGCAGCACCCCCTCGTTTTTGTGAGTATGCAGTGTGTCATTGATTGGCACCACCGGGAGGGCACAAGGCTGTGCGGGAGGCCTGATGTACGTCTCTTGATGCGACACTTTGTATCGTTTTTAGGTCTTCCGCCGCAGAGAAGATAATCATCCATGATGAGCCCCTGAAGCAGCAGTGTTAGGCGCAGATGAGATTGGCCTCTTGTGTTCACATGCTGCCTACGGCTCATACGGACGCTACAGGCGACATTCCTCTTCGAAATTCACTCTTAAGAGTTCTAAATGTCGCCCCATACCGGTGACATATTAACATAACATGCCCAGTCCCACTTAACCCAATTAAAGATCTTTAGGGGGCAGCGCCCATCTCGGCAGCATTGAGTTTATTTGAAATGAAGCACAGGACTCACCCCAGGACTGGTGCATTATGGGTCTCCATCCCCCCATTCCTGATGTCCACTGATTGCCCAGCAGTGTGGTCCTGGGGTCATTCTGATGTTTGTCTTTCTGTTGTTCTCCTCTCTTTCATTACAAGTTCTTGCTTTCTCTCCCATGCCCCCCTCTTCACACCTCCTACCATCACTGTTATGGCTGCCCTTTTGTGGTGATTCTCAATTGCAGGACATTTGCTCTTCTGAGATCCCCTCCAACATCCCATACCACCGCGTTTTCACGCCGCTCTGTGTTTCTGTTGTAAAGCACATCAAAGGGGGGCTCTTGATTTTGGGGGGGGGGTCCATTGTCTGGTGTGTTTTTTTCTGCAGACCTCTTTATGGTGTTGTCATTTCAAATTTGCTAAACATTGTCTCAGTTCTCAATGTGTTTTGAGTTGTTTTGACTTTCCTTGTATTTCCTTACCATCTAGCGTACCCAACCTGGACCTGAAAAACTCTGCGTGGTCCAAGTGGTCTTTAAATGTTCTCTCAAAATTTAAGTATCCTTAGTTCTGAAAGGTGGCAGCACTCAGATGGGGAAGGAGGCAATATCAACATGGGGGGCTCAACTTGTTGTGTGATAACAACACAGGGGACTTAATAGGTGGATATCAGCAAAGAAGGTTCAACTTAAAGTATGATATCAGCATAGAGGGCTGAACGTGATGTGCAGATATCAACACAGAGAGTGCAACTAAGTGTGTGAGGGTTCAAGTCAATATGTGGATATCAACACTGGGGGAGCTCAACATGATGTTCACGTATCAAAAAAGACGATTCAACTCAACGTGTGGATATTGACACAAGGAGCTCAACTCAATGTATGATATCAACACAGAGAGCTCAACATGATGTTCAGATGTCATCACAGAGAGAGAATTCAAGTCAATGTGTGGATATCAACACTGGGGGGCTCAACATGATGTTCACGTATCAACAAGGCTGAGCTTGATGTATGGATATCAACACAGAGTTCAACTCCGTGTATGAGGAACTCGATGTATGGATATCAACACTGGGGGCCTCAATATGTGGATATCAACACGGGGGCTCAACATGATGTTCAGATATCAATAGAGAAGGTTTAATATGTGGATATCAGGAAAGAATGTTCAACTCAACGTGTGGATATCAACACGGGGAGCTCAACTCAATGTATGATATCAACACAGAGAGCTCAACATGATGTTCAGATGTCATCACAGAGAAAGGGCTCAACTCAATATGTGGATATCAATACAGAAGGCTGAACTTGATATGTGGCTATCAGCACAGAGGGCTCAACTTGATGTGTGATAACAACATAGGGAGCCTAATATGTGGATATCAGCAAAGAAGGTTCAACTCAAAGTATGATATCAACATAGAGGGCTCAACGTAATGTGCAGATATCAATACAGGGAGTGCAACTAAGTGTGTGAGGACTCAAGTCAATATGTGGATATCCACTGGGGGGCTCAACATGATGTTCACATATCAAAAAAGACGATTCAACTCAACGTGTGGATATCAACACAGGGAGCTCAACTCAATGTATGATATCAACACAGAGAGCTCAACATGATGTTCAGATGTCATCACAGAGAGAGGGCTCAACTCAATATGAGGATATCAATACAGAAGGCTGAACTTGATATGGGGATATCAGCAAAGAAGGTTCAACTCTAAGTATGATATCAACATAGAGGGCTCAACGTGATGTGCAGTTATCAATACAGAGAGAGCAGCTGAGCATGTGAGGGTTCGAGTCAATATGTGGATATCAACACTGGGGGGCTCAACATGATGTTCACGTATCAAAAATGACGATTCAACTCAATGTGTGGATATCAATATAGAAGGCTGAACTTGATATGTGGCTATCAGCACAGAGGGCTCAACTTGATGTGTGATAACAACATAGGGGGCCTAATATGTGGATATCAGCAAAGAAGGTTCAACTCTAAGTATGATATCAACATAGAGGGCTCAACGTGATGTGCAGATATCCTTACAGAGAGTGCAACTCAGTGGGTGAGGGTTCAAGTCAATGTGTGGATATCAACACAATGGGCTCAACATGATGTTCATGTATCAACAAGGCGGAGCTTGATGTGTGGATATCAACAGAGAGAGTTCAACTCAGTGTATGAGGAACTCGATGTGTGGATATCAACAGTGGGGGGCTCAATATGTGGATATCAACACGAGGGGCTCAACATGATGTTCAGATATCCACTGAGAAGGTTCGATATGTGGATATCAGGAAAGAATGTTCAACTCAACATGTGGATATCAACACAAGGAGCTCAACTCAATGTATGATATCCACACACAGAGCTCAACATGATGTCCAGATGTCATCACAGAGAAAGGGCTCAACTCAATATGTGGATATCAATACAGAAGGCTGAACTTGATATGGGGATATCAGCATAGAGGGTTCAACTTGATGTGTGGATATCAACATAGAGAGCTTAACAGGAAGTTCAGAGATCAGCACAGAGGGTTCGACTTGCTGTGTGGATATCAACACGGGGGGCTCAACATGATATTCAGATATCAACAGTGAAGGTTCGATATGTGGATATCAACACAGAGAGTTCAACTCAGTGCGTGAGGACACAACTTGATGTGTGGATATCAACATAGAGAGCTTAACATGAAGTTCAGAGATCAGCACAGAGGGTTCGTCTTGCTGTGTGGATATCAATACAGAGAGTTCATCTAAGTGTGTGAGGGTTCAAGTCAATGTGTGGATATCAACACAATGGGCTCAACATGAAGTTCACATATCAACAAGGCTGAGCTTGATGTGTGGATATCAACACAGAGAACTCAACTCAATGCGTGAGTACTCAACTCAATATGTGGATATCAACACAGGGGGGCTCAACATGATGTTCAGATATCAACAGAGAAGGTTCGATATGTGGATAGCAGGAAAGAATGCTCAACTCAATGTGTGGATATCAACATAGAAGGTTGAACTTGATGTGTGGGTATCAACACAAGGAGCTTAGCATGATGTTCAGATATCAACCACAGAGGGTTCGACTTGCTGTGTGGATATCAATACAGAGAATTCAATTAAGTGTGTGAGGGTTCAATATCAATACGGGGGGCTCAACATGAAGTTCACGTATCAACAAGGCTGAGCTTGAAATGTGGATATCAGCACAGAGAGCTCAACTCAATATGCGGATATCAATATAGAAGGTTGAACTTGATGTGTGGGTATCAACACAGGGGTCTTAATATGTGGATATCAGCAAAGAAAGCTCAACTCGATATGTGGATATCAACACAAGGAGGGAGGCTAACATGATGTTCAGATACCAACACAGAGGGTTCAGCTCAGTGTGTGAGCACTCAACTTGATGTGTGGATATCAACAAAGAAGGTTGATCTCAATCTGTGGGTATCAACACGGGGGGGCTCAGCTTGATGTATGATATCAACACAGGGTGCTCAATATGTGCATATCAGCAAAGGGGGTCTAACTCCTATGCGATTTTTGATATCCTGATTGTTCCAATTGGAGATCAAATGCTCTGAGACGCGGCTGGCCTGACGGGCAGGTTGATGTCAGCTTAATGCCATCGTCCCCTCTCGTCACCACTGCCTGGTCCTTCCCACCTAGTAATGTAGGGGTGACCTGCTTTACTCAAAGCCACCAGTGATCCAAAGGGCGCAGTTTCGACAAAGTCCACTTCTCCAACAGCACTCGAGTGACGTGCGGGTGTGTAGAACAAGATGGAATTAGAAACCAGTCCGAAAGATGACTTCGGTCATCTTGGTCTTTTGGGTAAAGGATAGAACCATCACAGACAAGGAGGGCAGATGGCAACATCAGAATGCCAACCGAAGGGGGCGCTACAAACTGATCCTGGGGAAATACCCCTGAGACCAGAATGAACGTGTGGAGCGGAGGATTCCATCTTGGTTGCTAATTTGTTAAATTTAAGCAAATATGACTTTGAGGAGGGCACTGGACTGGATTTAATATTGTGTACTGTAGCACTGATGGGCAGTGTGTGTGTGTGTGTGTGTGTTTTATCGTTACTCTTTTTTAACTACGTCTGTGTGCTCTGAGCAGAACGCTCCATAAAAATAAACTGCAATCAAATCAAACGTCCATGCTGAGCTGCTGTTGTCCTCCACCCACAACTCCAGGCTCACAAATTAGTAGCCCACACACAAGCTTTCACTGGCTTGGTGCCATTCGGGTGCAAAAGGGGGCATTGCCCACTAAACTGGACTGTGCCAACCCCTTGGTTTTAAATCAAAGGTGTAACCACAAGGGGGGGCACCACTGAGCCCCAAACTTAAGACACCATAATACCCAAGCACAATTGTGGTTCAAATAAAGGATTTTTATTTGCCAAGGACACCAGCAAGAATGCGCCAGTTCACAATTCTCTCCTTCCACCTCCTAAAGTGTTGCCGGCTGTCTCTCGACTCGGACTCCTCTAAATGAGGCAGTGGGCCTTCTTTTAAATTCAACCCTGGAACTGCTTCTGGTCTCATGCCCAGGTTGTCCAGAGCATTTCCTGGCAGCGCCCTATTGTGGTCACTAGAGATTCCAACAGGGTGGCATGTCTGGACTCCCAACTCCCATGCCACCCTGCGGGTGTCTTACTCTACTCCAGCCTTGAGGAACACTGCCACCAGGGAAAGCTGAAGACAGCAACTGACAGAGACGTCCTGCTGAGAGAGCTCAGGACTCCAGACTGAGCTGAAGAACCCCCTTCCACCAGAACAAAGCAAAGACAACACGGGAGTAGCTGAGGATCAACTCTTGAGTGACCCATCGAGACTTGAGCTCAATCAAACATCAATGGGGAGACCAGAAAATCCCCCAGTGGTCTCCATCCAACCTTACAGAGTTTGAGACGATCTGCAGACAAGAATGGTAGGAAATCCCCAGTGCCTGGTGTGTGACGCTTATCACCTCAGACCCAACAATGGCTGCCAAAGAGGCTGCAGTGTACGGAATTAAAAAAAAGCTCTGAATACTTGTGTCAATTAGATATTTCAATTGTTTTTATCTTTAATAAACTTGCAAATCTGTTTCTGTCATTCTGGGGTTATTGAGTGTTCCTTGACGTAGTGGAAAAAAAAATGAAATGATTTTAGCACAAAGGCTGCCACTTAAGAAAATGTAGAAAAGTGAAGGGAGCCAAGAGAGTCCAGCTGCAGGCGAGACGGTCCGGAGCATCGGAGCGATTTCAGCGAATTGAGACGTGCTGAGCCCCGTAGGAGGACGTCCTTGTCAGCGGCATCTCTTTGACACCGCCCACTTTCCAGGAGCCACGCCCCCTGTTTCGCTGGTGCATTGACGCCTACATTACACGCCCGTCACGTCAATTTCAATTCCTGTTAGTGCCTGCTCTCAAAACCTGTGAGGCCTGCGTATCTAAACTACCGAGGTCTCTCAGTTTTACATTTGAAGCACAGCCACAGAATGGATGTGTCTTTTGTTATTGTTTTTTTATATATAAAAATATATATATAATATATATATTAGTACTATAGTATATATAGTATTTTTTCATAAGACAATGGAACTTTTTGTGTGAAAAAATTAAATGAATTAATTTTCTAGGTAAAGCAACAGATCGCATGAAAAATGTCTACTGAATCCAGTTAGTAAAATATTTAATTATACAGTTATACAATATGTAAAAATAAACGTCATGTTTCTCACATGGAATACAAAGAAGTTCCGGGCCCCATAGTGTCTGAAATACTCCGTCGGAGGCCTAAACCTGTCCTGGCTGCAGCTGGATACTTTGCAAGGGCTCTGAATACCCACTGAAAGCACTGTTATTATTTTATCATTTCTGCCCTTTATCAGAATGCTGTCTTTTTGTCTCCTTTATTCTAATCTACTATTGTGATTTTTGTTTTGTAACTTGCATCTTCAAATATTGTGGAGTCTAAATGAGCAAATTGCTTTTAAATCTCTACGACCGCTCAGCCACACCCAACATGGCGTCACGGCCCGTCGTGCCACACACAACATGGCGCCTACCCCGGATGTTTTTTTATTGGAGGGGGCGTGGAAAAGGGTGGTGTGTTCGTTTTTTATGCTTTTAAGGTGCTTTAAGTTGCAGATAATGGTTTCTCTAAATTACGTGTGCTAAGAAAAGGAAAACTCGAAGTATATAAATCGTGCCACATGTGATTCCAGCTTCCCATCATGTGCGAGTCCGGGCCGGAGATCTTCCACGAGAAACAGCGGCTGGAGCTGTGCGCCATCCACGCGCTCAACAACGTGCTGCAGGAGCGCATCTTTACCAAGGAGGCGGCGGATGAAATCTGCAAAAGGTACGTGTTACACATCAAGAAAGTTGTCACTAGTTAGGCAGTCGGCGATGTTGTAGCCAGACGTTAGCAGCAGGCGGGCGGGTCGGCGACCTGCGCTTACAACCAGGGATTCAGTACTTAATGTCCGGACGAATATGACGCAAGTAAAAGTTAACGCGCATCTGCTTCTGTTTGGTTCAAGAACAGAGCCGCCTATCGCTGTGGTGAGGGTTCAAGTAAAACGAACTTTCTTGATACGTCCGCCTAATCGACCTTTAATAGAAGCGTTAGGCATCCGCGATTTCCGGATCATCCCTCATAAATTCGTGTTTTAAAGGCGCCTGTTCTGGGCCATGTGCGGAGCCTCAGGCCAGCCTTACAGTGTGAATATTGCGCCTCTCATTCAACGCTTTAATTGACTTCAGGTATAGGCGTGTTAAGGCATTGAAGCGCTTTAAATGTAAAGACAACGCTGGCTAAACGGAAGACGGGCCAGCTTTAATAGATAGATACTTTACTAATCCCAAGGGGAAATTCACATACTCCAGCAGCAGCATATTGATAAAGACAATATTAAATTAAAGAGTAATAAAAATGCAGGTATAACAGACAATAATAATGTTAACGTTTCCCCCCTCCGGGGTGGAATTGAAGAGTCGCATAGTTTAGTTAATGTGAAGTGCAGTGGTTTAATCATTAACAATAAAGTCACAGTAGAGAATCGGGAAGTGGAGAAGACAGGAGGTTTCCTGAGTGGTCACAAGTAGCGTTTTTAAAGCATTGAAGTTCCGCTGATATCGGAGAACCACTTGTCAGTCCTTCCCTAGTCTCGCTGAAGTCAGACGTATGGAAACAACCATGACTGAATTGGGTTTAAAAGTGGGTGGGAACTATTAGGCAGGTCACTTCTTCTTCTTCTTTCGGCTGCTCCCATTAGGATCATCTTCTTCCATCTCTTTCTGTCCTCGTCATCTTGTTTTGTTACACCCATCACCTGCATGTCTTCTCTCACCACATCTATAAACCTTCTCTTAGGCCTTCCTCTTCTTTGTCAGCTCTATCCTTAGCATCCTTCTCCCAATATACCCAGCATCTCTCCTCTGCACATGTCCAAACCAACACAATCTCACCTCTCTGACTTTGTCTCCCAACTGTCCAACTTGAGCTGACCCTCTAATGTCCTCATTTCTAATCCTGTCCATCCTCGTCACACCCAATGCAAATCTTAGCATCTTTTAGGCTGGAGTTATACTTCACACGACACATGCTGCAGAGGACACTCCTGCTACGCAAGCATTGAAGTGTTTATACCTGCGCGCGTACTTTACGTAAATCTGGAGGAATCCGCCAGGTGGCAGTGCGAGATATCATGGTGAGAACATGTTCGGCTTCTCTGTGTTGTGAATTGCCTAGAACGCCCATTAAATTCCAATGACACCTTACCGCAATATCTCTGAAAAGGATGTTTATTGATTAAATCCGGGGATGTGTCCATTCCAGCAAGCATTGGGCACGAGTGAGAAACAATCCCTGGACGAGGCCTCGGCTCATCGCAAGGTGAATACAAGCACACACATACACTTGCGTCATTTTAGTGGCACCAAATCCCCAAATCTGCATATCTTTGGAAGGAAACTGGAGCACACTGAGGAAACCCAGCAGGAAAACATGTCAACTCCAGGCAGGGATATCAGCGACGTGACTCCCTGCAAGACAGCAGCGCTAACGCTCTGCCACTGTCACCCCATGTGTGTAATTATTAACAGTATACATTATTTAAACGAAATTACCGATTTATCTGTAAAATGCAATCTGCTTACTTTAATGCTTTTCATCATGAAAGTGATATCAAGTATAAGTCTAAGGATTCTAAATGTGCAGAGAGTTGGAATATCATACATTTAATGTGCTCAGTGTGGCGATCTATTGCTGGCGATTCGCTGCTGTCAGGAGCAGAGGAAGCCCTAGAAAAAAAGATGGCACAGTATGTGAGAATTTTAAAACGTATTGTGTCATTACGATCGGGAATATGCGACACTTGAATATAAAAGCACCACGAATACATCTGTATGTCGGCATTTTGCTTCACCACTTCGAACCATTTATCAAATATCGAAGCGCGCACACCGATCTCACAGGATCCGCAAAGCGGCTTTCTGTCACATGTAGATAGTAAACAGAGACTCTGACGTCACATTCCAACTTTTAGCACACTGCGCCCCCCCGACCCCGACTTTTTGCTGGTACTGCAACTCGCGCACGCGTCACGTTAATTTCTGAGGACCTGCTCAGAGGACGCATCAAATGAACGCTCAGAACGCATGGCGGCCATGATGCGGGCGCATACGCGTTCTGAGCGTGAAGTATAAATGAGCCCTAACTCTGCCACCTCCAGCTCTGTCTCCTGTGCCACCGTCTCCAGCCCATATAACACAGCTGGTCTCACTACCGTCCTGTAGACCTTCCCTTTCACTCTTGCTGATACCCGTCTGTCACAAATCACTCCTGACACTCTTCTCCACCCACTCCACCCTGCCTGCACTCCTTTCTTCTTCCTTTAATGCTTTCTTTGGCTCCATGCTGGTCACACACTTAAGTAACTCAACAGTAAAATACACAAAAAACTGCTAACATGATTCACAGTGAAATAACTCGCGTATCAATTCAATGAAGGATGAGCTCAGACTGACTCCAGATTCCTTTATCTAACCGACACCACACAAGCCATACGTGTCTCATCATGCTGTTTGAAAACGCTCGGGTTCCGAGTAACGACTCGTGTACGAGACAAATTTTATGATGGAAAAATTAGGAGAGCTCTCGCTGGAGTTCTTTTAAAAGGTTTAACCTGCCCTGACATTCTGACCGGTTTGTCTCCGTCCGGCTGCTCACGATGATTTGTGTTCGTATCACAGACTGGGTTATTTGTTCAGGGTTTCCTTGTAGCATTTCGTATTTTTATTCTGGTTTATTGTGTCCTATTCTAAGTTAAAGGTTGGTGTTTCCTGTATTTATCTTTATTTGTTACTTTGGAAAACCTCTTGCATCACCCCAGTCCCAAAGGTATCACGTCCTGGTGAGCTGAATGACTTCCGGCCTGTTGCTCTAACATCACATGTGATGAAGACCATGGAGCGGCTGCTGCTTCACCACCTGAGGCCACAGGTCCAACATGCCCTCGACCCTCTGCAGTTCGCATACCAGGAGAAGGTGGGAGCGGAAGATGCCATCATCTATATGTTACATCGATCCCTCTCCCACTTGGACAGAGGCAGTGGTGCTGTAAGAATTATGTTTCTAGACTTCTCTAGCGCCTTCAACACCATCCAACCTCTGCTCCTTAGGGACAAGCTGACAGAGATGAGAGTAGATTCATACCTGGTGGCATGGATCGTGGACTATCTTACAGACAGACCTCAGTATGTGCGTCTCGGGAATTGCAGATCTGACATTGTGGTCAGCAGCACAGGAGCGCTGCAGGGGACTGTACTTTCTCCAGTCCTGTTCAGCCAACATACATCGGACTTCCAATATAACTCGGAGTCCTGCCACGTGCAAAAGTTTGCTGATGACACTGCTATCGTGGGCTGCATCAGGAGTGGGCAGGAGGAGGAGTATAGGGACCTCATCAAGGACTTTGTTAAATGGTGCGACTTAAACCACCTACAACTGAACACCAGCAAAACCAAGGAACTGGTGGTGGATTTTAGGAGACCCAGGCCCCTCCTGGACCCCGTGATCATCAGAGGTGACTGTGTGCAGATGGTGCAGACCTATAAATACCTGGGAGTGCAGCTGGACGATAAATTGGACTGGACTGCCAATACTGATTCTCTGTGCAAGAAAGGACGGAGCCGCCTGTACTTCCTTAGAAGACTGGCATCCTTCAACATCTGCAGTAAGATGCTGCAGATGTTCTATCAGATGGTTGTGGCGAGTGCCCTCTTCTACGCAGTGATGTGCTGGGGAGGCAGCATTAAGAAGGAGGACACCTCACGCCTGGACAAACTGGTGAGGAAGGCAGGCTCTATTGTTGGCATAGAGCTGGACGGTTTGACATCCGTAGCAGAGCAACGGGCACTCAAGAGGCTCCTATCAATTATGGAGAATCCACTGCATCCACTAAATAGGATCATCTCCAGACAGAGGAGCAGCTTCAGCGACAGACTGCTGTCACTGTCCTGCTCCACTGACAGATTGAGGAGATCATTCCTCCCCCAAACTATGCGACTCTTCAATTCCACCAGAGGGGGTAAACGTTGAACATTATTCAAGTTATTGTCTGTTTTTTACCTGCATTTTTTTATTACTCTTTAATTTAATATTTTTTGCTGCTGGAGTGTGTGAATTTCCCCTTGGGATTAATAAAGTATCTATCTATCTATCTATCTATCTATCTATCTATCTATCTATCTATCTATCTATCTATCTATCTAGTGTTTTTATTGTTAATATTAATATAACTAGGGGGCTCTGACCCTGCTCGCTACGCATGCCGACCCCCCCTGCAGGCCCTACACGCTAATCATTTCCCGGATCTGCTGCTGCCGACGAATTGTGCTTTGCTTTCTGTTAAACACGAATATCAACTCCGTCTTTGATAGCTCCGTCTTTCGAAACTATTATCGCTGACCATTTGTCACATGTTGGTTTAATATAAATGCGACTGTGATCTTTCAGATTCATATAGAAATCCAAGAAAACTTCTTTGTCCGTGTTTTGCAGATAAACTTAATGTAAAGTGCGATACTTTTGGACGTATGGATTTGTATCCATTATTGGCAGTAGAATTTCTAACATGTCTGATCGTTTAACTCTTTCGATTCCATGTTGCATCGCTTCTCCATGATCATAAATATAAACCTGACCGAATTGTGGTTTCTTTGAAATTAAACTTGTCGTAGCTTTAATTGTTGCGGGACCACAGATTCTCATAGAGTGTGGTCCTGAATCGTGTAAATCTACGTTTTGAGCATTGAATGATGTGAACGCGAACAGATTATTGTAGATTGGGATATTTTGCCTATAGTGTTTGTGGATTTCACTTTCACCAAATAACAAATCTTTTAATTCTTATAGATATACCTCTTCATTAGGAAGAAACACTACTTTTCCCTGATGGCAACATGAATTAGACGATCTACAAGTCTCCGACTTAAACTTTAAAGCCGAACAATATCTACATACTTCTGTCATATCACCTATGTCCATATATACGATCTCTTTTCTCTGTTCCGTTATTTCACGGAGTAATAATTTCCTTTTGTTAGTGCTTTACTCTCAGCTTTTTGAGGCTGTTGAATTTTAGTACTTTCATAATCTCTAACCTGCTCTGCATGTGTATCGCTCCGATGTTTTTGAACCTCTTTACGACGTTCTACTTTGTCTTCTACTCTTTGTCTTTTATTTCCAACCCCCCTTGGAGCTGAGAGCGCAAGAATTGTGTCTGACAATAGCATTCACACGAATGAGACGTGATTGGTCCGTGAGCGTGGTTAAATCTCCTGGCACAAAGTCTCATCTCGCAGGACTTGAAATTATCTCTCTGAAAAAGTCACGTCTCATCTCTCAGGATTTTTTTATATAATAGAGAGATGTATTTTGTATCCAATGCTGTATAATACCTGTTGGTTATTTTGAATTTCTGTGATGCGTTTTGAGCACAGGAAGGCACTATTTAAATAAAATGTGTCACCACTGAGCTCTATTGTATCATAACATTATTTCTCTTCACCATGCATGAAAACATGAAATTTTACATTTTTCTTCACCATCACTACAGGGTACAATGTGGTAAATAAGTAACATTTAAAAAGTATTGTTGGGTGTCGTATTCCTTTAAATTAGAAAATGAATGAATTGATGAGCTAGTGAGAGTGAAGTCTTTGGACGCTTGGTTGTAATGCTCTCCATTTTTATTTTCTTCTTGTTTAAAGGTTAGCTCCAGAATGTCGTGTTAATCCTCACCGCAGCTTCCTAGGGACGGGGAACTACGATGTGAATGTAATTATGGCAGCACTCCAGAGCCGGGGGCTGGCAGCAGTGTGGTGGGACAAGCGCAGGTAACCTAAATAGGGCATGTTGTGTGTGTGTGTTTCTTGTTATTCCTTGAACCTCATTGAGAGATTGGTTGATTGTCAATGACTGTCCTGGAATGACAATCAGATTTAAAGTTTTATCATAAAGCAGGAGGTGGGCGGGTCTGGCAATCAACCAATCAGATTTAAAGTTGATCATAAAACGGGAGGTGGGTGGGTCTGGCAATCACCCAATCAGATTTAAAGTTTATCATAAAGCAGGAGGTGTGCGGGTCTGGCAATCAACCAATCAGATTTAAAGTTGATCATAAAGCAGGAGGTGGGCGGGTCTGGCAATCATCCAATCAGATTTAAAGTTTATCATAAAGCAGGAGGTGGGTGGGTTTCGCAATCATCCAATCAGATTTAAAGTTTATCATAAAGCAGGAGGTGGGTGGGTTTCGCAATCATCCAATCAGATATAAAGTTTATCATAAAGCAGGAGGTGGGTGGGTTTCGCAATCATCCAATCAGATATAAAGTTTATCATAAAGCAGGAGGTGGGCGGGTCTGGAATTTCATGTGAGATAAAGAAGACAAACTGCAGAATTGAGAGAAATGTCATGGAGTGAAGAGAGGGGCTCAGGTAATTCTGGGCTTCATGGGACTGGACAAAGGCCTCATTCCTGATGATGTTCAAAACCACACAAAGTAGAGAACAGATGATGGCAGCTGACTGATGTGCCCATGGCTGCTAGAGGCACTACCACACTCTGTTGTTTAGTTGACATCCCTGTTTGCTTCCACTACAGGTCGGTGGACTTGCTACATCTGGATCACATCCTCGGCTTCATCATGAACATCCCATCGCTGGTGTCGCTTGGCTTCCTCTCCTTGCCGTTCCGGAGAAGGCACTGGATAGCAGTGAGACTCGTCAATGAATGTTACTACAACCTGGACTCCAAGCTGAAGGGACCCGTCCGCATCGGAGATGCATGTGACCTGCGGTATGTTCCTTTGTTTTTTTTTTGTTTTTTTTCACTTTTATTACAAATCCTGTCCAATTACATCAGCAGCAGCTGATTGAGCAAAGAGGAGGTAAAAAAAATTAAAATGTATTTGTATTCCATTGTATCATAAGTTTAAGAGGGGGGTTCGGAGGAGCGACCACATCTCCTTGGGGGTGCGTTCAGCCCCGCTCTTCACAACGTGAGCAACAGAGATATGAAATGGCTAGCACGTAACACAGGCTGGGGGGGTTTTGTGGTGGTTGGCGAGTGAAGCAAGCTGGGGGTAAGCCCCCTAGTAAATTCCATTTAAAAAAAAAAAATGACGTAGAGGGGGCTGGGTGGTCTCGTGGCCTCAGGACCCTTGCAGGTTTTTTTTTTTTTTTTTTTTTTTTTTTTTCTGTCCTCCCTGGCCATCGGACCATCCATCCATCCATTTTCCAACCCGCTGAATCCAAACACAGGGTCACGGGGGTCTGCTGGAGCCAATCCCAGCCAACACATGGCACAAGGCAGGAACCAATCCCAGGCAGGGTGCCAACCCACCGCAGGACACACACAAAACACACCCACACACCAAGCACACACTCGGGCCAATTTAGAATCGCCAATCCACCTAACCTGCATGTCTTTGGACTGTGGGAGGAAACCCACACAGACACGGGGAGAACATGCAAACTCCACGCAGGGAGGACCTGGGAAGCGAACCACAGGTCCCCAGGTCTCCCAACTGTGAGGTAGCAGCGCTACCACTGCACCACCTTACTTTTATTCTATGTTAATTAATGTTCTCTTATTGTAATTCTTATTTATTTTGTCTTTTTTTTTTCATTATGTAAAGCACTTTGAGCTCATCATTTATATGAAAATGGGCTCTAGAAGTAAATGTTGTGGTTGTATTCACTTTTTACAAGAACAATACAATAATTTGAGTGTTATTGGTTTAAACAGATTGTAACGTAGATGAAGAGCAGACTGTATTATAAGGCAAACTTTATACAGGTAGTCCCCGAGTTACGGACATTCGACTTACGAACGGGGCCACAACTGCTCCTTCATGTGTCTGGGGGACGCGACGCAGGCTCCTCAGTAGCTGCCGCTCCGTCGTCTTCGGCCTGGGGACGCTGCAAGTGGTGGCTGGAGGGGGCGATTTTGCTGCTCAGGCAGTGTAGTGTCCCTCGGGCGGCTCCGGTTGATGAAAGGGGCGGTGGGGGTCGCACCCCATTCATTCTCAGTGGGCAGCAAGCGGTGACCCGGGGTCCATAGTCACTGGGGCCGCAGCTACTGCTCCTGACTGGATGGAGGCTGGATGGGGCAGGGAGAGACGTTTTGCTGCCCATCCACCACACAGCCTTGCAGTGTCCCTTGAACAGCTTCCCCGTTCATTCTCTGTGGGCAGCTGGTGATGCTGCAAGCGGTGACCCGGTTGTGGCTGAACGGAGGCCATTGAGGGTGGATGGGGCGGCGGGGGGCAGCATTGTAGTGTGCCTCAGGTGTCTGCCTGTTGAATGGGGGCGGTGGTGGATGATTTACTACCCGCCTTTGGCCACACCCTGTTCGTTCTCGGTGGGCGGACGCTGCAGGCAGCATACTGTATGCAAGTGGAGGTGACTATGTGGTGGGCGGGTGGTGAATCGCCCCTCGCTGCCCCCATTCATTCTCAATAGCAAGCCTGCTTGTACTGTTACGTACCTAGCAGGGAGTTGTCTCTGTCGAGGAGTGCCTTCCTGCTGTGGTAGCGTGTACAGTGCTGTGCAGAAGAGCTCATCTTAACCTTTTGTCTTCACCCTTCAACAATGTCTCTGAAACACAAATCTGATGCGAGTGCTGGTGATACAGTAAAGAAGAGAAAAACCATTACCATGGAAAGTCAAGTCAAGTTGGGGAGCATGCACTGGCACAGTGCGTTGCTGCACCCATTACATGACGAAACAACTCAGGATCCCGGTTGGCAACCCCCCAGGCAGACACACGGTCCAGTCCCACCCTCCGGAAATGACCGTCTATCTGCCGCAGCCAGGTGTTATGTGGGCGACCCCTTGGCCAGGTCCAGCCACTCGGGTCCCCAACAATGAGGATCTTACGAGCCGGATCACCCTCTGGGAAATGCGCCACATGGCCGTAGTGCCGTAACCGACGCTCCCTCAAAATGCAGGTCATGTGCCTCATTTGGGACTCCATGAGCAACACAAAGTCAAACCAACAGTACCCAAGGATTTTCCAGAGAGACACAAGGAGTCCAGTCTTCATCTCCGGTCACTGGATAGTCCATATAGCAAGACAGGAAGCACCAGGACTCTAAAGACTTGGACCTTCGTCATTTTAATATCAGGAACACCACACACCCCTTTCCAGCGACCTCATGACCCCCCATGCTCTCCCAATATGTCTGCTGACTTCATAGGAAGGGTCACCGGAGACATGAATGTCACTGCCGAGGTAAGTAAACCTCTCAACGAGATCGGCACTCTCTCCACAGACAGTCACACTGTTGATGGCCGTGCCCAAGAGGTCATTAAAGGCCTGATCTTTGGTTTTTATCAGGACACTCGCAAGCCCAAACACTCGGACTCCTCACACAGCCTCACGAGCGCCCCAATCGGAGCCTCCATTGACTCGGCAAAGATCACAGCATCATCAGCAAAGTCAAGATCTGTGAATGTTTCTTCACCAATAGATGCCCCACAGCCGCTGGACCCCACGACCCTGCACAACACCCAGTCCATGCCAGAATTGAACAGAGTAGGAGCAGAACACACAGCTGACGGACCCCAGAATCAACTGGGAAAAACGCAGAGGTTCTGCCTCCACTCTGCACAGCACTCACAGTACCAGTGTACAGGCCGGCCATGATATCCAGCAACCTTGAGGGGATCCCACGAACCCTCAGGATGTCCCACAGGGCAGTTTGATCAACTGAGTCGAACACTTTACGAAAATCGACAAAGGCTACAAAGAAACTGCTGATATTCACGTTTGCGCTCCATGAGAACCCTCAGTGCCAGGATGCGGTCGATGGTAGACTTCTTAGGTGTAAAACCAGACTGTTTCGGTCGCTGGTAGGTAGAAATAATAAAAAGGTCAGAGAGAGGTGAAGCTCCATCAATCATTGGCACAGCACTTGGTTACAGTTGGTCAACAATAGCATTTATTAAAAAAATGTACCTGTTCCGACTTACATACAAATTCAACTTTGTGAATTTCCCCTTGGGATTAATAAAGTATCTATCTATCTATCTATCTATCTATCTTTCTATCTTTCTATCTTTCTTTCTTTCTTTCTTTCTTTCTTTCTTTCTTTCTTTCTTTCTTTCTTTCTTTCCAGAGTGTTCACAAACATTTTCTTGCCACTGTGTGCCGGTTAAAGGGAGACACATAAGAAGGATGACCCATTGGTGTGTTTATAGAGCTGTGTTTGTCTTCCAGGAACTTTCTCAAGGAGCACATATCACAGGAACCATGTGAGGTCCTGCTGGTTGTGGACAAGAAGGTCGAGGAGGATGGCACATGGATGCTGCACAGCAGTTGACGGAGCTGTGTATCCTGTGACCTGAAAATGCCGCATGCCTGCCTGCCTGGAAGAGCTTTGGCCGTGGACTCCAGCGCTTTCAACGGAATAACTCTGCATTTGGAGAACCAGAAGTTTGCCAGTAACTTTGCACTTTCGACATTTTATATGCCTTGGATGAGGAACAAGAAGGGATAAGGGTGAGGTCTGAGAAAAGAAAAAAGAAAATGTAAACTTGCTTGCTTGGTTAATTAATTGATTGATTGATTGAAGTTTTTTTGCATCCCTAAGTAGGTGGATGATTTGGGTTATAAATGATGTGACGAAGGAGCGTCACTCTCCGCCTGCCCGGAGGACCGAGCACATGGTGTCCTGATGACCGCTGTCTTCTCAGCCAGCGTGTGCTTTTTCTACACATTATGTCCCTTGATTAGGCCCGCCTATCCACTATCGGCTAGGACCCTCATTTTGTCTTTAGAAAAGCCCAGATTCTTCAAGGCACGGATTTAACAATGTGCAGGTAGCAACCGTCGGGAATTTTAGCTCATGCCGAGTCGGTAGCCCTACAAGGTTCTGGCCACGTTTTTGTTTGGGTGCTGCTTAAGGAAAAAACAAAGCAAACACACCGGTGACGCATTGGGAGTGGAGATCATGGGTTCACAGCCCGGGTCCTCCCTGCGTGGAGAGCGTTTTGACTCGTGAGAAAGGCGCTATATAAATGTAAAAGAATTATTATTAATTCAGGACTGAATCTTGACAACAATAAAAAAGTGAATTAGTTAAATTAGGGTGGCACGGTGGTGCAGTGGGTAGCGCTGCTGCCTCGCAGTACAGAGACCTGTGGTTCACTTCCCTGGTCCTCCCTGCGTGGAGTTTGCATGTTCTCCCCGTGTCTGCGTGGGTTTCCTCCCACAGTCCAAAGACATGCAGTTTAGGTGCATTGGCGATCCTAAATTGTCGCTAGTGTGTGTGTGCGCGCCCTGCCCAGGCTCCAGCAGACCCCCCGTGACCCTGTAGTTAGGATATAGCGGGTTGTGTAATGGATGGATAGTTAAATTAGCAGCAAGGACTGGTGACTAATCAAGAAAAGGGTTAGCAGTGGTCCAGGAGTGGAGTTGGAGACCCCTGCCCTGTGCTGGTGGATGTTGTCTTTTCTCTGGTCAGGATCACAGTGCTCACAGAGCCAGCAGACCAGACTTTGCTACCCGAAGCGATGGTTTGCACTCGTCCAAAGGAATTCCCAGGCCCCCAGTTCATTTTGAGAGGTGTATTCTCTAACGCTTATATCTAGTGTGCACAGGGAAGGCCCCCACGAGATACCATTGCCATGTCCGCCAGCTCCATCTTACCTGGAGGCCCACCCAGCTCATTCTGTTCTCTTACATGTTTAGTTTCTGACACAGATATCTACATTTATAGGTTTGGTGCCCAGCAGGGGGCACTTTTGAGCCTTCCCCTCACTTAAAATGACCTACAAACACCCCCACCCCCTCATTCCAGTCATGGGGGTTTTTATTTATAGAATGATGGGTCCCAGGAGGGTGCAGGGCACAGGTTACATAAAGAGGACAGTAGCACTCCCTAATTCTGAGCCCCTCTCCACAATACACACAGTTGTCAGTCAGTCATCGTCCAACTCCCTATATCCTAACACAGGGTCACGGGGGGTCTGCTGGAGCCAATCCCAACTAACAGAGGGTGCAAGGCAGGAAACAAACCCCGGGCAGGGCGCCATACACAGTTGTGCCCCTTTCTTACCTTTTCCTCCTCTCTCATGTCTCAGGTGGGTTTCTTTCCTTTGTTTCCACTTCACTCTGACTCTATGCTCACCTGGCAATGGCAAGGAGGCTTTTGTTAAAGTGTGGCCCTTCATGGCCGATTTGCTGACTGACAGTCCTGGCCCTTTTGGAAGTGTACTGCCATCTACTTAATGGGCTGGGTGCACCTGTATTGGGCATCAATCTGGGCATAGCAGCTCTGTAATTTCCAAGATGACTGTTCGGTGGTCTCTAGTCTTCCTTTGTCCACCTTCTCTACTCCATCCAAGAAGGGGTAACCAATTTGAACCATCTGTTGGAATGACAAATTCAGTGCATTTTACTACTACAAACTAGCTATGCCACCCAACTAAGACAGGCTGAGATGTAAGAAATCAAAGTAAACCTCAGCATTAATGTTTGTAATGCGTACGGTTCTGTTATGTCATTTGGAATAGGATTCATAAAAGTGGTGTTAATGTTTGTGATGCACCATCTGTTGGAATGACAGAGACATGGCAACTGGACAGACACTTCTCCTTCTCTTAGGGTGGAGGGTTAACTCACTTGTACTACCACAAAGAGGCACAAGGTGCTACAGCACAGTGGGAAATAGCACAAACACAGGGGGCTGCATGTCTGAGCAGCCAAACCAAACCACCATTGAGGGTCTTGAAGTGCAGAGGGTCAATTGAAGGGTTAATTCAGAACCACTGATTTGGGCATCTGGAATAGAAAGTCTGCCAAGGATGTGACAATCATGGAGATTTTATGCATAGGATTGGAGGGGATGCCATTGTGAATGAAATCCAGAAATCAGGATAAGTTTTCTTGAGCACTTTGGGAAGGAGAGAATATCTGCTTCCTTTAATCTTCTTCTTTCAGCTGCTCCCGTTAAGGGTTGCCACAGCGGATCATCTTCTTCCATATCTTTCTGTCCTCTGCGTGTTGCTCTGTTCCATCACCTCCATGTCCTCTCTCGCCACATCCATAAACCTTCTCTTAGGCCTTCCTCTTCCTATCCTTAACATCCTTCTCCCATTATACCCAGCATCTCTCCTCTGCACATGTCCAAACCAACGCAATCTCGCCTCTCTGACTTTGTGTCCAAACCTTCCAACTTGAGCTGACCCTTTAATGTCCTCATTTCTAATCCTGTCCATCCTTGTTCACACCCAATGCCAATCTTAGCATCTTTAACTCTGCCACTTCTAGCTTTGTCTCCTGCTTTCTGCTAAGTGCCACCGTCTCTAAACCATATAACATAGCTGGTCACACTACCGTCCTGTAGTCCCTTCCCTTTCACTCTTGCTGATATCGGTCTGTCACAAATCACTCCTGACACTCTTCTCCACCCATTTCACCCTGCCTGCACTCTCTTTTTCACTTCTCTTCCACAATCCCCATTACTCTGTACTGTTGATCCCAAGTATTTAAACTCATCCACCTTCACCAACTCTACTCCCCTCATTCCACTGACCTCCCTCTCATTCACACACATGTATTCTGTTTTGTTCCTACAGAGCTTCATTCCTCTCCTCTCTAGAGCATATCTCCATCTCTCCAGGGTCTCCTCAACCTGCTCCCTACTATCACTACAGATCACAATTTCATTAGCAAACATCACAGTCCACGGGGACTCCTGTCTAATCTCGTCTCTCAACCTGTCCATCACCATTGCAAATAAGAAAGGGCTCAGAGCCGATCCCTGATGTAATCCCACCTCCGTCACTCCTACCGCAGACCTCACCACTGTCACACTTCCCTCATACATATCCTGTACAACTCTTATGTACTTCTCTGCCACTCCCGACTTCCTCATACAATACCACAGCTCCTCTCAGTCACCCTGTCATATGCTTTCTTCAGGTCCACAAAGACGCAATGCAACTCCTTCTGGCCTTCTCTGAACTTCTCCATCAAACACCCTCAGAGCAAACATCACATCTGTGGTGCTCTTTCTTGGCATGACACCATCCTGCTGCTCACTAATCATCACCTCACTTCTTAACCGAGCTTCCACTACTCTTTCCCATAACTTCATGCTGTGGCTCATCAATTTTATCCCCTGTAGTTACTACAGTCCTGCACATCCCCCTTATTCTTAAATATGTATCACTACACTTCTTCTGCACTCCTCAGACATCCTCTCACTTTCCAAGATTCCATTAAACAATCTGGTTAAAAACTCTACTGCCATCTCTCCTAAACACCTCCATGCTTCCATAGGTATGTCATCTGGACCAACAGCCTTTCCATTCTTCATCCTCTTCATAGCTGTCCTTACTTCCTCTTTGCTAATCCGTTGCACTTCCTGATTCACTATCTCCACATCATCCAACCTCTTCTCTCTCTCATTCTCTTCAATCATCAGCCTCTCAAAGTACTCTTTCCATCTGCTCAACACACTCTCCTCGCTTGTGAGTATGTTTCTATCTTCATCCTTTATCACCCTAACCTGCTGCACATCTTTCCCAGCTCGGTCCCTCTGACTAGCCCACTGGTCCTTTTCTCCCTCCTTAGTGTCCAACCCCTCATACAACTCATCATACGCCTTTTCTTTAGCCTTCATCACCTCTCTCTTCACCTTGCCCCTTATCTCCTTGTACTCTTGTCTACTTTCTGCATCTCTCTGACTATCCCACTTCTTCTTTGCCATCCTCTTCCTCTGTATACTCTCCTGTATTTCCTTTTCCTCCTTCCTCTGTCCAGATGTCACACCAAGCACCCATCTTGCTGTCACCCTTACTACATCTGCTGTAGTTTCCCAGCTGTCTGGTGACTCTTTACTGCCACCCAGCACCTGTCTCACCTCCTCCCTAAGCTCAACCTTGCAGTCTTCTTTTTTCAACTTCCACCACTTGATCCTTGGCTCTACCCTCACTCTCTTCCTCTTCTTGATCTCCAATGTCATCCTACAGTCCACCATCCTATGCTGTCTACACTTTCCCCTGCCACCACTTTGCAGTCTTCAATCTCCTTCAGATCAACTCTTCTGCATAGGATGTAATCTACCTGTGTGCATCTTCCTCCACTTTTGTACGTCACCCTGTGTTCCTCCCTCTTCTTAAAATACGTATTCACCACAGCCATGTCCATCCTTTTGGCAAATTCCACTATCCTCTGACCTTCTTCATTCCTCTCCTTGACACCATACCTACCCATCTCCTCATCTCTACTGCTCCCTTCACCAACATGCCCATTGAAATCCGCTCCAATCACCACATTCTGTCCCTTGAGTACACTGTCCATCACTTCATCCTACTCACTGCAGAAATCTTCTTTCTCACCCATTGCACACCCAACTTGCGGTGCATATGCACTAACAACATTCATCATCACACCTCCAATTTCCAGCTTCATAATCATCACTCTGCCTGACACTCTCTTCACCTCCAAAACACTCTTGACATGCTGTTTCTTCAGAATAACTCCTACTTCATTTCTCCTCCCATCCACACCATGATAGAACAGTTTGAATCCACCTCTGATCCACCTGGCCTTACTCCCCTTCCATTTAGTCTCTTGCACACACAATATATCAACCTTCCTTCTCTCCATCATATCTGCTAACTCTTTACCCTTACCAGTCATACTGCCAACATTCAAAGTTCTACCCTCAGTTCCACTCTCTTTACCTTCCTCCTCTCCTCCTGCCTCCGGACACGTCTCCCCCCTCTTCTTCTCCTTCTTCTTCTTCGGCCAACAGTAGCCTAATTTCTGCCAGCACCCTTTTGTGACCATTGTTAACCCGGGCCTCAACTGATCTGGTATGGAAATGTGTATTGTTGTCTGCAAAATTTTAGACCGGGTACTTTTCCTGTTGTAACCCCCCTCCCCATTTGTCTGGACTTGGGACCACCATGGTTTGTGCTTCCTTTAATGACTAATTTTAAATAAAAATGGAACTCGGTTGCCTTAATGAAACTTTCCTGTCTCTGCTCTGTGAGCGCCCCCTAGAGGTTACAGTATATGTAATCTGCATGGCTATGACGTACAATGTAAGAGAGCATTGCCCAACCAGGTTAATCCAGTTTTGGGTCATGCCCGACTGGCAGCACTCACACAGGGCAGGAAGTAACCCTGAAGGGGGCGCCAGTCCATCATGGGACCCACACACATTATATGTTAATCTCCTGTAGTGTAGAGAGTCCAACTACTCTCATCTCTATGAGAGAGCGAAACTATGACACCTAGATAGATAGATAGATACTTTATTAATCCCAATGGGAAATTTACATTCTCCAGCAGCAACATACTGATACAATAAATAATATTAAATTAAAGAATGATAATAATGCAAGTGAAAAACAGACAATAACTTTGTATAATGTTGAATGTTAACGTTTACCCCCCCCCCCGGGTGGAATTGAAGAGTCGCATAGATTAGGGGAGGAACGATCTCCTCAGTCTGTCAGTGGAGCAGGACGGTGACAGCAGTCTGTCGCTGAAGCTGCTCTTCTGTCTGGAGATGATACTATTAAGTGGATGCAGTGGATTTTCCATAATTGATAGGAGCCTGCTAAGCGCCCGTCGCTCTGCCACAGATGTTAAACTGTCCAGCTCCATGCCAACAATAGAGCCTGCCTTCCTCACCAGTTTGTCCAGGCGTGAGGCGTCTTTCCTCTTAATGCTGCCTCCCCAGCACACCACTGTGTAGAAGAGGGCGCTCGCCACAACCGTCTGATAGAACATCTGCAGCATCTTATTGCAGATGTTGAAGGACGCCAGCCTTCTAAGGAAGTATAACCGGCTTTGTCCTTTCTTGCACAGAGCATCAGTATTGGCAGTCCAGTCTAATTTATCATCCAGCTGCACTCCCAGGTATTTATAGGTCTGCACCATCTGTACACAGTCACCTTTGATGATCACGGGGTCTATGAGGGGTCTGGTCCTCCTAAAATCCACCACCATCTCCTTGGTTTTGCTGGTGTTCAGGTGTAGCTGGTTTGAGTCACACCATTTAACAAAGTCATTGATTAGGTTCCTATACTCCTCCTCCTGCCCATTCCTGATGCAGCCCACGATAGCAGTGTCATCAGCGAACCTTTGCACATGGCAGGACTCCGAGTTGTATTGGAAGTCCGATGTATATAGGCTGAACAGGACCGGAGAAAGTACAGTCCCTTGTGGCGCTCCTGTGCTGCTGACCACAATGTCAGACGTGCAGTTCCCAAGACGCACATACTGAGGTCTGTCTTTAAGATAGTCCACGATCCATGTCACTAGGTATGAATCTACTCCCATCTCTGTCAGCTTGTCCCTAAGGAGCAGAGGTTGGATTGTGTTAAAGGCGCTAGAGAAGTCCAGAAACTTAATTCTTACAGCACCACTGCCTCTGTCCAAGTGGGAGAGGGATCGGTGTAGCATATAGATGTTGGCATCCTCCTCTCCCACCTTCTCCTGATATGCAAACTGCAGAGGGTCAAGGGCGTGTTGAACCTGTGGCTTAAGGTGGTGAAGCAGCAGCCTCTCCATGGTCTTCATCACATGTGATGTCAGAGCAACAGGCCGAAAGTCATTCAGCTCACTAGGACGTGATACCTTTGGGACTGGGGTGATACAAGATGTTTTCCAAAGCCTCGGGACTCTCCCCTGTTCCAGGCTCAGGTTGAAGATGCGCTGTAGAGGACCTCCCAGCTCCAATGCACAGACCTTCAGCAGTCGTGGCGATACTCCATCTGGACCCGCTGCTTTGCTGGCACGAAGTCTTCTCAGCTCTCTGCTCACTTGCGCTGTTGTAATTATGGGTGAGGATGTCTCTCCTATGCTGGTATCAGCAGAAGGATGTGTGGAGGGTGCAGTACTCTGAGGTGAGAGTGGGTTAGGGTGGTCAAACCTGTTAAAGAAATTGTTCATTTGGTTTGCTCTCTTCATGTCTCTCTTGATGGTGGTACCCCGCTTCGAGCTGCAGCCAGTGATGATCTTCATCCCATTTCACACTTCCTTCATGCTGTTATTCTGCAACTTCTGCTCCAGCTTTCTCCTGTATTGCTCCTTCGCCGCCCTGAGCTGGACTCGGAGTTCCTTCTGCACGCGCTTGAGCTCATGCTGATCACCGTCTTTAAAAGCCCTTTTCTTCTGGTTCAAAGGGCCCTTGATGTCACTTGTAATCCATGGCTTGTTGTTAGCATAGCAGCGTACAGTTCTTACTGGAGCTACAATGTCCATACAGAAGCTGATGTAGTCAGTAGTGCAGTCAACAACCTCCTCAATGTTCTCACTAAGAGTGAGTGGGCGTATTTATATATACACTGTCAATCAAAGGTGTGGGCACACCCAGAAAAGGGCGTGTTTTTGGACAAAAATTGATACGTCTTTTAAAAGATGCAATGAAATTGATTTCAAATCACAGCCAGGACTTTATTAGAATCAGTAATGGCTATTACTGCTTGAAATGACTGATTTTTAATTTCTTAGTCCCATTTGCCTGTACAGCCCCATTTTCAGCAGCCATTCCTTCAGCGTCCTCATCGTCGCCTCCCTTAGCTCAGCCTCATGTAGTCCATTTACATGCTGATTGGTTATTAGAGAGACCTTTGGAATCCCAATCCCACCGCTGACACCTGTTATTCTGTAAGGTCCTGGCAGTTCCTAACATTCAGTCCTGGGTTCATAGATGGCCACTGTGGCAGGTGACACTGGTGTGTATTGAAGGAAGAAGCCAACTGAGGACCCGAAATGGGTTGGTGTTTCTCACCACACACTCCGATGTCCTTCTCCTCTTATGCTGTTGTCTATCTGGGCCTTCCCCTCCTTTTTCTGTCCTGCTCAGTTCCAGTCTGTCCTCTTCCAGCAAGACAGTAATGGACACCATTGTAGGAAATCTTCAGTGTCTCAAGGAGTAAACCAACGACTGACGTGCTCCTTGAGAAGGTGGATTTCATTTTGGACATTTTGAACCCAGTGCTGTCGGCACCTTACAATTCAAGTGTACAGAGTAACAGGTGTCAGAGGTGGGATTGCAATCACAAAGGCATCTCTCATGTCGACAGGACTAATGAAGGCTGAGCTAAGGGAGGTGACGCTGAGGACACTGAAGGAGAGGATGATGAAGATGGGGCTGTACAGCCAAATGTGAAGAAGAAATGGAAAACTCCTTCAGATGGAGCTGCCAGGTCAAGAGGAGAAGAGGAAGGCCTAAGAGGAGGAGGTTTATGGATGTGAGGAGAGAGGACATGAAGATGATGATGATGATGGTGGGTGTGACGGAGGGCCATCATACACACTAGGAACGTCCTGGCTGTGTTTGCAAATCGATTTAATGATCTCTTGATAATAAAAGGGGTCCATTTCTATCTGAAAGGTGAACATTTCTGGGTCTGCTGGGGTACTTTGTGCCATTTTAGGCCGAGACCCTCGACTGGAGTGAAGGCCTTTCAGGAGATGGCCGACGTTGCACTGCTTGTGTGAAAAGATCAGGCGGTGATTTGAGAAGACGGCCCCGGGCCTTGTGACTTATGACGCTGGCGTTTTATATGTGAATTTGTATTTATTACGCCTGCCACGATGATGGATGAAGTTCCACAAAATGGAGGATTATTATAAAATGGGGGGGGGGGGGGGGCATGCTGCGGTTTGTGTTAAGTCAAATTTGGGAGGACATCCATCCATCGTCTAAACCCACCCCAGTCTGAGGAGGGTCATGGGGCAGCTGGAAGCCATCCTAATGAGCAGTGGGCACAAGGTGGGGACAACACCTGAATGGGGTGCCAGTCCATCGCAGCGCAAACACACACCACACACACATTGAGGCCAATTTAACATCACCAGTCCACCATGGCTTCAGACGCACACGGGGTGGACCTGAGATCTAAACCCCACCCTCCTTGTTGTGAGGTAGCAGCACTGCCACTGTGCCACCTTGCCACCCACTGAAGGGCCATTTCATGTCAAATGCTGCATAAGCCCAGGGAGCCTGAAAAACATTTGGTGATGCCGCTCAGAAGACGGAACTTCAGCACTGTCACTGGCTTTATGACTGGTGAGTCTGAACTGGCCCAGCATCACTAAGTGTGGGCATGTGTGAGC
This sequence comes from Erpetoichthys calabaricus, assembly GCF_900747795.2. NCBI lineage: Eukaryota > Metazoa > Chordata > Cladistia > Polypteriformes > Polypteridae > Erpetoichthys > Erpetoichthys calabaricus. Next base: position 94,411,460 of record NC_041409.2, on the reverse strand, counting down.
GTGGCACCCCGTGCTGCCAGACGAGGCTCCAACTGAACGATTGGTGGACGCCTCCTCACTTGACGGTGGGGCACAGAGCAGACCAGTGGGCACAAATGCTGTAACATCACTGCCACTGAAGCACAGACGTTCAGAATGAGCCAAGGGGCTGGCAGAGGATGGCATTTCTGTGACAGGACAATCGGGCAGAGGAGAGGGGCCATTTGGAGGATCTGAACATCCCCTTGTGGATCTCATTTAGCTATTTGGCTGATACCTTCATCGAAGGCGACTTACAACATTTATGATGCAATTGGTGACACGCTGAGGGTCACACAGTGACAGTGTCAGGGTTTGAAGTCCAAAGCCTTAAACACGACTGGGCCGCGGGTTAGTGCTGCAATTCCTTGTGATGGACCGTGTGGCCAAGTGAATGAGACACTGGAGTGTAAATCACAAGGATACCAGTTCAGTCCATGCCAGTCGCTGTCAGCTCAGTTGAACCCCACTTAGTCCTGTCTATGCATGATATGAGGGGCTCTCCACATCCACGAGTGAAAAAAAGCGTCTTTAGTGGGGGGTCATGTGCAGCAACGCAGTCCGAGACCACCGCTCTGTTAGTCACCTTGTCGCTCCTCCTCTCTCATTCCCCTCTGATTTCTTCTTTTGGTGTAACGCCAGGGCACAGCGGGGCACGTGTGCTGTATGCCACCATTTACTGGCATTTCTACAATGTGCTGTGTGAAAAGAAAAGGAGACACTGAGGGGGAAAGTTAAGGACGAGGCGCAAAGTGAAGATGTCTGCCAGTGCGTTTTAATAGATAGATAGATAGATACTTTATAATACAGAACACGGCTGTGTATTCACATGGAATCTTATTTTTAACAACCGTATACTGTTAAATATCCCAAATGATCAAACAATTTATACATTCAGGTACATATTTGAGTGGGGTTTGTTGTAATATAATAATAATTATTTTTAATAAATTAATTTCTTCATTAATGTGTTAATTATTGAGCTTCTGGAAAATGGTGAATTTCCACCTCTCTATCTATCTATCTCTATCCATCTTATATAGTGCCTTTCCTATCTGTCTATCTGATAGACAGATAGGAAAGGCACTATATAAGATGGATAGATAGATAAGGCATTATATAAGATAGATAGATAGATAGATAGATAGATAGATAGATAGATAGATAGATAGATAGGAAAGGCACTATATAAGATAGATAGAGATAGATAGGAAAGGCACTATATATCTAATATAGTGCCTTTCCTATCTATCTCTATCTATCTTATATATAGATAGGAAAGGCACTATATATCTAATATAGTGCCTTTCCTATCTATCTCTATCTATCTTATATAGTGCCTTATCTATCTATCCATCTTGTACAATGCCTTTCCTATGTATTATATTGTATAGTGCCTTTCCTATCTATCTATCTCTAGCTATCTTATATAGTGCCTTATCTATCTATCCATCTTATATAGTGCCTTATCTATCTATCCATCTTATATAGTGCCTTTCCTATCTATTATATTGTATTGTGCCTTTTCTATGTGTCTATCTCTTATATAGTGCCTTTCCTATCTATCTACCTATCCATCTTATATAGTGCCTTTCCTATCCATCTTATATAGTGCCTTTCCTATCTATCTATCTATCTATCTATCTATCTGTATTATGCAGTGCTTTTCTTATCAGTCTGTCTTTGTTATACTGTACAGTGCCTTTCCTATCTATCTATCTCTGTCTATCTAATATAGTGCCTTTCCTATCTATCTATCTTATATAGTGCCTTATCTATCTATCCATCTTATATAGTACCTTATCGATCTATCCATCTTATATAGGGCTTTTCCTATCTATTATATTGTATAGTGCCTTTCCTATCTATCTATCTATCTGTCTATCAATCTTATATAGTGTCTTTCCTATCTATCTATCAATCTTATATAGTGTCTTTCCTATCTATAATATTGTATAGTGCCTTTCCTATCTATCTATCTATCTATCTATAATACCTTTGAAAGCTTATGCTTACAAAGAAGCCGTGCATGTGTGTTATGTGACGTCACGTGTATGCAAATAAAGCAACAGGCCACCTCATTTATTTATTTTCGCGTTTTCTGCTTCACAAGATGCCCAAATGCCAAGTTTGCCTATTAGTGTTACTCGTATTGTTTGCCCGGCTGCTGTGTGGCCGTTACGTTGCGGTGCGCTATCGAGGCCTGTCCGCGCGAGGGCAGTGTTTGCCGCATAACTTCCTCTCAGCTCTCCATTCAGTGACTGCGCTCGTTGTTCATTTGGTCTGATGACTTTTCTTAGCCCGGACGATCTCTGCTAGGATTGGCTTCAGCTCCAAGTGAGGGTCTTTGGTCAGTGAGAGCGTTCCAATAAATCGTAAATAAAACTATACCGCATAAGGAGCATTCATTACCAGTACTAATCAAAAGGAATTATTATAACTACTTTATGTGTCTCACACACTTTAGATCACTGTCGGGCAACCAGTGCGCCGCGAAAACTTTTGTAAAATATTTAAAATTGCTAGTGTTTTTGAACTTTTGGAAGCTCTTATCTCTGTGAGCAAGGTTTTTCAACACTTACGGAAATGAAGTCTAAGAAACGCGAGAGATTTCAAATGATCGACAAGGAAATGCGCGTCTGTCTTTCGAAAAGATCCTCGCATCAGTCTCATATGTGCAGAAAAACAATCTCAACGTTCACATTAATTAAATTTAAGATTTATCCTTTGATTCCTTTATTAATAAAATGTCTTTCAAACTTGTAAAATTAACTGTTTTTATTGGCGATTGTCCATAGATTGTATCGTCACGACTTTATTTATGGGCAGTCCCTCAGGTGCGCCGCGAAAGAAAATGTTTGGACTTAGTGCGCCGGAACTCGAAAAAGGTTGCCTTTCGTTGCTTTAGATGTAGAGAAAAGCCAAGCAAAATGACACCTTTTATTGGCTAACTAGAAAGATTACAATATGCAAGCTTTCGAGGCAACTCAGGCCCCTTCTTCAGGCAAGATGTAATCAAGGGGCCTGAGTTGCCTCGAAAGCTTGCATATTGTAATCTTTCTAGTTAGCCAATAAAAGGTGTCATTTTGCTTGGCTTTTCTCTACATTCATAATGGCTAACACGGTACAACACCCTAGTTGCTTTAGATGGTAATTCTTAAAGAGTTATTCAAATTAATAATGACAGCTGCAGTGAATGCAGTAATCCTCTAATCCAGTGCTTCCCAAACTCAGCCCTGGGGGCCAACTGTGGCTGCGGGTTTTTGTTCCAACCAACTTCTGTTTTGTATTGGACTCCTAGCCCAGTGAAGTGAGCTGTTAATTTCCAGTTTCTGTGTTTTGGAGTCAATGGAGAAATAACAAAACTAAGTTTGGTAAATTTTTTATTAAAATGAACTAAGCACTTATAAAGATATTTTTTTTTTCCTTTTCCTTTTTAACAATTTTTAGCCTAGTTTTCATTCTGCTTTTTCAGGTGTTCTGATTGTTTAATTTATTATCTACTAATTAGTGGGACTGACGCTAAAGTTATTGCAGCCTTTCATCATTCAGAGTTGTTTACCTCGCTGTCAGCTGTTTGTGTTTAATTGTCATTATTAGGATACAATGAAGGGCGCAAACTGCACCAAAAAAACAATAGGACAACAGCAAAAGAGAGGTAAGCGTTTAAAGCAAAAGTAGAAATATTTCTAAATGTCTTATAAATGTAAAAATCATACTGCTGTGCTTTTCTAAAGGTAGAATAAGAGACGGGAAAAAAAGACCATCTAAATAAATGAGCTCAGTTAATTTTACTAATTGTGAATTTGGCTGAAATAAAAACCTGCAGCCACAGAGGGTCCTCGGGATCGAGTTTGGGAAGCACTTCTCTTAATAAAATCTGAGCCGAAGAGGACGTAACTTAAATTATAAATTTTAAATATATTAAACATTAATACATTTTAATTAATCCACCTGTTAATTCGGTCACTTCGGACTGTGTGATTCGGTAATAGCAGACAGACGGCCGCAACGAGTCTTGGACGGTATGGAGCGCACTGACCGTTTACGAACTCCTTGACTCCACTCCGTGGACTGGGGAAGGAAAATTGAGAAGATCGACACCGCAAATATAATTCAATTTCGTTGTTCCTTTGTAAAAAGTGACAATGACAATAAAGATCGATCTATCGATCTATAAGGGGCATCCATCAGCTGCTCGAACATAACACAATTTAATTACATAAACTTTATTTAACTAAAGAAGTTTCTAATTGGGCTTTTCTGTTCCGCTATTCTGCCATCTATCTCTCAATGTATCAACAGCGTAAAATTGTTTTTTGACTTTCCCCCCCACTGACGCATCCCTTCTCACCTCCCGCTCACACCGTTACACTGTAACAGCCTTGTAATTGCCCCGCGTTTTCCCCAACAGAACGCAAACTCCAATTCCCAGTGGGCTGTGCGTGCCTGCGCTGTTCTGACGTCACGAAAGCGGAAGCGAATTCGTTAATAGGAACTTTCAGGTTGCTTGCTGGTGAGTATCAGGTGAGTAGGGCTTGGCAACATAAAGAAATAATACAAGTCTTGGATGTTATGAGATATCTTATCGACGGGTGTATTTTATTGTTTACACTTAGAGCAGTAGCAATTCATATTTAACTTTAATGTTTCGGAAAATGGCTTGAAAATATTGACGGCAACTATCCCTTTAAATGTTAATTAATTACCCGGCGTATTAATCCGGGTCAGACCCCCGTGACCCTGTGTTAGGATATAGCGGATTGGACAATGACTGACTGACTGACTGATAAATCAGGTTGTATCTACGAAGGAAGAAAATAAAAATAAAACGTTGAGACGCGGCTTTTATTGGGTGTCAGTAAGATACCAACTGACAGTTTGTAGACGGGTTTTTACTTTTTACAATGGAATTAACTTTCGCCTCTTTTGCTTCTGTTTGTAAGAGTTTACTTTTTCGGGAAACTAGTTGAAGATGAGAAATCTGACAAAAGAGAGGAGCCCATTCAGTCTATCAAGTCCGTTTGTTTAGCTGACATTAAAATAAACAAAGGAATTCGTAATAAACAGAGGCAACGTCAAATACACGAAACACCAAAAGCGCGTCAGCAGCTCACCCTGCCTGTTGTTACTCTGAACGAGTCCTCGTATTATTTTTTGATCGCGCCCCTAACTGTATGTACTTTGGCTCCTCGTGTGTTGGTGGCGGCAGTGACAAGTCCCGACTTGATTTTACTGTCACCAGAGTCGCATGTGAAGAGCTGGCTGACGTTACGCAACAGGACTTAAGTGAGAAGGCAAGCAAAATGTCACCTTTGATTGGTCTGTGAAGATTCTCAGTCATCCAGGTGACAGTATCAGGTAGCTGAGTCATGGCAACTGGCCTTCTTTCTTGTTGATTGGCTAACTGAACAGATTATGATATGCAGGCTTTCCAGGCAACTCAGTAACTCTTCTTCAAGCAAGTTGCCTGAAAAGCCTGCATGTCATAATCTTTTTAATTGGCCAATAAAACGGGTCATATTGCTCTACTCGTTTCATCCATAATGGCCATCACGATACAACACCCTTGTACTCCAACACGGCTTAGAAAAAGTAGCGAGGGAGGCTCTCCTCCTGTCCAGTTTCATCATCGATTTTCCGGGTGGCAGAATCCAAGAACTTTTAAGAATGCAATTGACGTGATTGGGCCCTTTGGATGAACCGCGTGTGTTCTTTGTCATACTTTTTTAAAAACTTACTTCAGAATTCTAACCTGTACAAAACCCAACTCCTCAACGATTACAGAAATGACATCCTAGCAGAAACACAGACCTGAGTCGTGCTAAATTAGTGACTTTAGAAAGTCGGGCCGCGTTCTTTGCCATCTTTCTTGTCTTTGAGTACAGTTAACTCGTTCAGGGCTGATGTCGACTTATGTCAAAATTCAGGGGTAGAGGACGGTGATCACTGCTAAACTGCAACAAAACTCACCCTTACGTTTTAGTTTGACTCTCTTTGCTAGAAGGAAAGTTACATAGCTTTATTAATTTAACCTCGATTCCCTATGTGTGCATGAGTAGTGAAGAGCAAACAACCACTAAAATGGCACCGACATCTGGCGAGAGACCAAAGCGAATACGTAAAACATCCATGGAGTATTTTGCTTTGCACAATTTCGTTGACTGCGGTGGGTTGGCACCCTGCCCGGGTTTGTTTCCTGCCTTGTGCCCTGTGTTGGCTGGGATTGGCTCCAGCAGACCCCCATGACCCTGTGTTCGGATTCAGCGGGTTAGAAAATGGATGGATGGATGGACAATTTCATTGAATAGAACTCTGACTTGTCGAACTCAGAGTTTGATGCAAGGGATCTGGAGATGGATATTAAAAACAAAAGTGAGGTACCAGCATCATCTGATTGGTCCCCGGCTGATCGTGGGGCTGAACATTTTCATGTAGCTGATGTGCCTACAGCAGTGTTCACCTGGGAGGGCCACCACATATTGCATTACACTGCAAACACCACCACAACCCACCTGCTGTGCGAAGACAGCCATACAGCAGGCCTACCGTGCATTCCTGCTGTCCATCGAGGTGCCCCCATGCAGCCACTGCCACCAGAGATGCCGAACATGAGCCAAAAGCAGCCACGGCGGGTAGCAACAGACATTTTATGTTGATTTATGTGGGAAATCCATTGCTCTGTGTGCTTTTTAGAAAGCTGCTGCTCCATCAAGACAGCCCAGTTCTGTCACCTGTGGACTGGCAACGGCAGGTTAATAGACTGCAGTCAGGTGAGATGTTTCCATTAAATATTTCCCGATGCTTTAGGAAAAGCATTTCAAGAGCTAACAGTCTCTTTATACTTTCTACGTTTTGTGTAATGGTGAACATGGCCACTTTGACGTCACAGGACAGTTCGTACGTGCTGCCCAGTATGATAGCAAAAAATAAATAAAAATCAGGTGTGCTCTCCCCTTGACTTTCTCATATGCTCAGATATGGGGATGGATATTTGAGGAGTAAACCGCAAGCCATTGATTATTATTTTTATATTATGTACATTAAAAAAAACATCAAAATCAAATCAAACTAATAATATATTGAACAATTATTATAAAAGTGAAGTTGAATAAATCGGACTCTGCAGCTGCACGAATGAAAGGTAAAGTACCACTTCTGGTTAGTGGAAATATCCCAAAAGTTGATAGAAATCTATGTTTGGTACCTCATACTTGTATGCAAAATTTGGTTGACCGAAGTGAAAGCATGCTTGAGTTATCGTGTTTACACACAGACATAATGATATTTTTAGACTCAGGGAGGTCTAAAACATTGAGATTCATCAAAATCTCGACATCAAATTTTTTAACGATTACAGTACCTTCCCTATACTTTGTATATGAGAAAGTAAAAAGTTTATAGATTATTACGAATTTCTTGATCCTCTAACTTATATTCTTTTTGACAAGGCGTTAACACTCGAATTACCAGAGCTTACGAAAAAACTAGTAAATCTGTCCCACCTTAAATCCCTCCGCACCTCTGCGTCAGCGTCTTTTGTCTTGTAAATGTGTCGATCAGCACAAACAGCAAGCAGCCTGCTATCACATTCTCCACTGCCGCAGAAACTGCAAAAACCTCACCCAGCTCAAGCTTTGTTTATTGGGGAGTGAAGTAGTACCTAGAGCCATATCTCTCTATTATTAAAAAAAAAAATACTGGGAGAGAAAGACGGGAGACAAGATGTGATCTTCACGTTAAGATCATGGAAGACATTTAAAAGATGTGCGAGACGAAAGAGATTGGCCACGGAGCGTCTCACGGGGACCTTAAACATGAGACTTTGTGCCAAGAGATTGACTCAGGACCATCTCGTGATGGTGTAGAACATGAGATTCTTGCAAGACAAGCCCTAGTTACAACCAAATAAGAGCACGGGCAGCAACACACTTGGTCGTGTCAAGGCTTGGAGTGCACACAGATCCTGGGCTCTCAGCGCATATAAAGCGTATAAGGACAATACGTTATAGATGAAACACTGACAACTAGGCGAAGAAGAAAGAGCAGCGCGGAGAAAAGAGACTCAAAAGCATTGGAGAGAGAAAAATGCAAAAAAGAAAAAGAATAATCAAGGAGCAAAATCAGAAAATAAGGAAAGTAATAATCAGCCCGGAACAAGCGGAACTGAAAAAAAAGCAGGTCCATTCGGGCTCAGAATTAAAAGACAAAGTAGAACTTCATAAAGACGTTCAAAAACGTTTACGCTATACACATGCGGAGAAGGTTAGAGATTATGAAAGGGGTGGAATTTGAAAGGCTGAAAAAAAAAAACGATGTGATACACATGGAGAAAGTTAAAGAATATGAAAGTAGGAAAATTAGAAAATATATTAAAAAAAAAAAACAAAGTAAAGATCACAGTAGCGCAAGCAAATGGGAATTATCACTCGAAAAAGGGAAAATAATCACCACGGACCAGGTGTCAATGAAACAACAGCAGGACAAAGCGAGGTCAGAAATAAAAGACAAAGTAGAAAACAAAGTAAAACGTCATAAAAAAGTTACAAAACAAGGGGGCCAAACACATGCAGAGCAGGTTAGAGATCATCCATCCATCCATTATCCAACCCGCTATATCCTAACTACAGGGTCACAGGGAGAGATAATGAAAACTGGAATTCAGAAGACTCAAAAAAAAAAAAAAAAAAAGACGTAGGCATGATACGCATGCAGAGCAAGATACAGAATATGAAACAGAAAAAAAACGACAGGGTCAAAAAAAAGAAAGTAAACATCACATTAGCGCAAAGAGAGAAATTATTACTTGGAGAAATAACGAAAAGGTGAATCGAGATTGAATATATGGATATAGGTGTAAATATTGTAAGGCTTTGAAGTTTAAGTCAGAGAATTTCAAAAACGTGTTTTACCTCACATGCATTTATTGGTTACTTTGCAAAAAAAAACGATTAACTGCTGATGATGTCGATTGTTTTGACTGTGCTGAAATTCCAAACAGAGAAACCCAACCTGAATTATGGTACAAAGTCATTAAACACACGTCTCACGGACCTCATTTAAAAGATTCAGCACATTGGGACTCCAAAGATTCCATATATTGTTTTTAACGAAGTTCTGAAATAAAAGTGAAATTAATGAAATAGCAACAATTCAAACCAAAAAAAAAAATCTTAAGTGTGTATCCGGAAAAACAAAAATGGGGGCTGGTGAGCGAAGCCCCCTAGTAGACAAAAAAAAAAAAATCTCGTTATTTGGAACACGTGCGTTTCATGTGTGTTTCGTGTCTACAAAGATCTACGTAAGTGTAGCATGACAGGAAATGCAAGAAATGTTGAACGCATACCTAAAAGACAAACGTTGTCCATGTTTTAGTACTAACGACAAAATGTAGACATGAAGTGTAGAAAGTGTGAAGACTGGAGGCCGAATATCAAATAAGCACTTGCACAAAAGGTATAAACAGAACAAGTGCGCTTTTAGATAGATAGATAGATACTTTATTAATCCCAATGGGAAATTCACATTCTTCAGCAGCAGCATACTGATACAATAAATAATATTAAAGAATGATAATAATGCAGGTGAAAAACAGACAATAACTTTGTATAATGTTAAATGTTAACGTTTACACCCCCGGGTGGAATTGAAGAGTCGCATAGTGTGGTGGAGGAACGATCTCCTCAGTCTGTCAGTGGTGCAGGACAGTGACAGCAGTCTGTCGCTGAAGCTGCTCCTCTGTCTGGAGATGATCCTGTTCAGTGGATGCAGTGGATTCTCCATGATTGACAGGAGCCTGCTGAGCACCCGTCGCTCTGCCACAGATGTCAAACTGTCCAGCTCCGTGCCAACAATAGAGCCTGCCTTCCTCACCAGTTTGTCCAGGCGTGAGGCGTCTTTCTTCTTTATGCTGCCTCCCCAGCACACCACCGCGTAGAAGAGGGCGCTCGCCACAACCGTCTGATAGAACATCTGCAGCATCTTATTGCAGATGTTGAAGGACGCCAGCCTTCTAAGGAAGTATAACCAGCTCTGTCCTTTCTTGCACAGCGCATCAGTATTGCCAGTCCAGTTTATCATCCAGCTGCACTCCCAGGTATTTATAGGTCTGCACCATCTGCACACAGTCACCTCTGATGATCACGGGGTCCATGAGGGGCCTGGGCCTCCTAAAATCCACCTCCAGCTCCTTGGTTTTGCTGGTGTTCAGGTGTAGGTGGTTTGAGTCGCACCATTTAACAAAGTCATTGATTAGGTTCCTATACTCCTCCTCCTGCCCACTCCTGATGCAGCCCACGATAGCAGTGTCGTCAGCGAACTTTTGCACGTGGCAGGACTCCGAGTTGTATTGGAATTTGTTGTTGTATTTATTCAACACTATAACCGAGGGAAAAGAAGTCGGGTTAGTGTGGCTTGTTGTCGCGACTTCTTTGGTAGAAGAGCGGTAAGAACTGCTGACTCCTCTTCAAAAGGATGCCGGTTCGAGCCTCCACATGTCCCAAAATAAAGGTTTTGAGTAGTGAGCTGCTCTTATTTGTACCTTTTTGTGCAAGTGCTTATTTGATATTTGGACTTTGGTCTTCACACATTCTACACTTCATGTCAAACTTTTGTGGTTAGTACTAAAACATGGAAAACGTTTGTCTTTTAGGTATGTGTTCAACATTTCTTGCCTTTCCTGTCATGCTACACTTACGTAGATCTTTGTAGACACGAAACGCACGTGAAATACATGTGTTCCAAATAACAATATACTGTTTTTGTTTGGGCTCCATTAATATTTAGAATTCCCCTTTAGAACATTGTTAAAATGATGAACTACTAAAGCAGGACTCTGTCCATTCCTATTAAGAGCCCCTCTGTGTGTGAGCTCAGTGCACTTTAAACACATAACACTGACTCACTGATGGGGGTTTTGGGGGGGCGCCAGTCGTGAAAACATACTCCATTTTTTTAATCTGTGTGGATTCGTTTTGTTTTTTTCCTTTGACTTGTATTATAGTTAAAAGTCTGTTGGAGCCTCCTCTTCCTCACCTGTTGCCTGACGTAGCTGACGAAGGGTCTCGGCTCCCAGGTAGGACAGGGCAGCAAAGCAGGCTTAATGAACTGGGAGTCTGTGTGCCTAGAGAGTGAGTTAGTGCCGTCAACAACAGCAAAGCGAGTGGGGCATACGGCCTGGAATGTCCTGTCGTTCTGACAGCAGATGAAGATCAGCGACACTTCACAACTCGCCTCATCTGTCTGGTTGTATTTTTTTATTTTATATAATTTGTTAATTTTGAATGACCTGTCAGGGGGGGTCAGCCATTGTACTGGACCCCTGGAGCAATTTTCAAATTAAGAGCCCAGCGGAGTTGGATCCCTTCTGGCAGTAACGGGATTTTAAACCGGACCCCAGCGCAGACCCTTAGCCTCAGAGCCGTCATATTGCTGTCCTTGGGTAGAGAGTCCACTTTCAAACCGTGTTTCTAAAGTCTCACAACGTGCACGTTTAACTTGTAAATGGCTTCTGGCGGTTCACACGCGTGATGGCAGCAGTTCTGCGTTGCACATTTTGAGGTAAGGCACTCTGCTCATCTCCTGTCAGAATCGACACGCACAACCAAAGCAGCATTTCTGAAAGTCGAAACTTGCAACACCTCGGAGCTTCTTAAGCCTTTGACTTAAACTGATTATCAGAAATATTCAGGCAAGTCTTAAACAAATATAAGAGGATTAAGAGACGAGGGACAGCTGTGAGTCGCCAGGTAGAATAACAGGATGTTTTGCACCGAAGAGGAATTTATGAAAAAGTCTTTTTAAAGCATCACGAGAAACGCTCTGCTGATACAAGACAAGCTGACGTGACGGTGGGGGGGGGGGTCCTGCTCCCACGTCCAGACTCTCGGGACCCCTCGAACCCACCACCATCGAGTAGTGTAACTGGATGAGCTGCTCTGATGGGGACAAATCAAACCGAGCAAGGGGGATCGTGCAAAAGGTGCAAGAGCTTCTATTAAAAATAATAATAATAAGCTGCATTTATAAAGCGCCTTTCACAAACCCAAGGCCACTTTACATACTGAGTAAAAATAAATAAATAAATTACACAGGAGACAAAAGTTCGTAGAAGAGGAAAGTTTTCAGTTGAGATTTAAATACTCAAACAAACCAAACAGTGTCCAAAAAAAAGTGCAATGAGTTAATAAATAAATAATCCATAAAAAACAGGGTGAATAATAGTGGAGGTTCAAATAATGTAAATCAATAAATCCACTAAAACGAGGTTAAAAACAGCTGGAAGCAGTTCCGCTTTAAAAGCCCAGTGCCGCCTTTTAGCGGGTATCGCTAGCTAAGCAGAGGCAAGGTGCGCTCCAACACGTGGCGAGAGGCAGAGCGACTCGAGCAGAGGATGGCACTGAGTGAGGAAGGCCCGCCACCCTCCCCTCGGCCCCCTGTGTCTCTCTGTTTTTCTGATTCGTGCAAATAAATCGGCACCACAAGTGAACTCTGATTCTTAGCACGATGAGAGAAGTCGCAAAATCAACCGGAATGTTCAAGCAAATTCTAGAAAAAAAGACCCGATCTAACTCTGTTAAGTACTACTCACGTGAAAAGCGGACAGACAGACAGACAGACATTGAATTGGGACCTCGGGTCACGAACGTCTCTGAACACGTACAAATCGGGTTACGACCAAAAAGTTCACCAAACTTTTGCATCTGTATGCGCCGGTGATTTCCACACGTGTTCAGTCTCTCCCTGTACAGTACATTGTTCTCGGTCAGACGTGACGGACGTTACCTCAAAACTGTAATCTCCTCTCCACGCAGCTGCTGCTCACTTCCTTCATGCCAGAACTCAACTCATGCAAGGTCAGTGTTCTTGGTTGTTTATGGTTAGTTTTTGTATAAATTACGGATTTTTCAGATGTTCATTTTTTTCCCCTGTGCTTAAAACTCATTTAAAAAATCAGTTCGTAAGGCTGTAGCGTGACTTCTTGCAATGTTAGTTTTCTCCGTTCAAGGTTTTCTTAGTGTTATTCAATGTTTTTACATTTAGTTTACTATTACACTGTGCATTCTATGGTATAATTAACTATTTTTGTGCTTAAAAATCTTAAAAAAAATATATATATTTACATACAGTTTGTACAGTCTGGAACGGATTAATTGCATTTACATACAATCCTATGGGGGAAATTACTTCGGGTCACGACCAAATTGGGTTACGACCAGAGTTTTGGAATGAATTACAGTCGTGACCCGAGGTTCCACCGTATACAGCGTATACCACGTCATGAAGGAGAATAATAAAGGCCTGGCAGCTGCCGAGGCTTGTCGACCATCCAGTTGGCACCCCAAGGACTGTCAGAGGAATGGCCAGAACCCAACAGCAGTGCCATTTGTGCTGTCGCTTTTCGACTCGATTGTCTACTTGACACTTGTAAGCTTTTTTGATGAGTGACCCCCCCCCCCCCCCCCCCCCACCCCACCCCTCAAAGGAGTGCATTGCATGGTTGGATGGCAGCTCTGTATCTTGAAAAATATCCATCCATCCATTTTTAGGCCTCCTTAATCCAGTTCAGGGATGGCTGGAGCCGATCCTGACAGCACTGGGCACAAGGCAATAAGCAGCCCTGGATGAGGTGCCATTTCATCTGAGGGCCTTATCACACACACACACACACACACACTAGAATTCATATTTTATGTGTCATATGTTATGAGTAAATTCTGAATTTGTGTCAGTCTTATTCTGTTATTATTTATTAGCTTTGTGCGTAGCAGGCCTAGTAATACTTTATATCACAATTGATTATTAGACATTTATTGAGACTGAGGCAGGTTTTCTGTTCCCCTCTCTACTGCCAGGTTGTGCCATTCTGAAGAGAAGACATCTCCACGAAGATGGCCAGCCAATCAGAAGAGTCCGGTAAGCCTGGCGTAGTCCTAGAATCGAAGTCAAGTAACACTAAATCTTGGCGGCTTTTCTTTCTGTGCCTCGGCACACACGTCCGTACATTTTCATGTCATCTTAATCCATTTCAGGATGATAGGGAACTGTAGCCCACCCTGGCGACACCTAACGTGAGGCAGAGACTAACTAACCCTGAACAGGCCACTGGAGTACCATGTTAGTCTCTCTCACACACATCGACTGGCATTGGGAGCAACGTAGACTTGCCAAGCGACAGAATACAGACATCTGTGGGATGTGTGAAAGATGACTGGAGTACTCCTAGGAGAGCCCACTTAAGACATAAGAAGTGCAGCAGTGTGCAAAAGTATTCAACCCCCTTGAAAGTCCTCCTCATTTTCTGCACGAGAGAAGATGTTGTCAAAGAAGAGACAAGTGAGCCACAAAAAGAGTTGGGGCAGACGCCCGTATATTGCAAAAGAGTTAAGTGTGGCGTACAGATTTGAGTCCAGGACAGAACTGTTTTGATGAGGCAAAGATGGCGGTTTTAAAGGAGAGGACAGGCAGTGATGTCATCAGGGCTGGAAACGCAACGTGGCATTATCAGAACCAGACAGAATTGGTCTGCAGTGGAAAGAGAGAAAGTGGGTCAGTACACTCTGCCACCCCCTGGTCTGGGGTGGAATTACCCTCATAGGGCGGCGTGGTGGCTCTGAGGCTAAGGATCTGCGCTGGTATCCAGAAGGTTGGCGGTTCGAATCCCCATCACTGCTGTGCCCTTGAGCAAGACCCTTAACCTGTAATTGCTCCAGGGGTGCTGTACAATGGCTGACCCTGCGCTCCGACCCGAAAACTAACAAATTCCTAATACAAGAAATTGTATAAGGCGAAATAAAGAACAAAACAAAAAAAAAAATTCAGGCCCTTCAACTGCCTCCCAGGCACACGTGTGTGACAATGTGTCCCCATATTTACCATCCATCCATTATCCAACCCGCTATATCCTAACTACAGGGTCACGGGTGTCTGCTGGAGCCAATCGGAGCCAGCACAGGGTGCAAGGCAGGAAACAAACCCCGGGCAGGGCGCCAGCCCACCGCAGCCCATATTTGTAATGTGAACTCTTACGCCGTAACAATGCATTTCCAAAGTCCAGATAAATCATTTTCTGTAGATATTGAACTGTACTCACAAGTAGGACTTCATTATACTTAATTATGACTGTCACCTTTGTTTCACTTGTCATTCATTTGTCATTTGTGTAAACCTGGAGCTTCCAAAGCACAGCGCTTTAAATACTTGGACAACACACAAACTTTGGCATTTTTCTTCTTCGGTTCAATAGCTACGGAAAATGGTTTATCTGGACTTTGGAAATGTATTGTTACAGCATAAGAGTTCACATTACGCATCCTGAATTGGTAAATATGGGGACAAATCCATGGTCATGAAGAAAATGAGGAGGACTCTGAAGGGGACTGAATACTTTTGCACACCGCTGCATGTGTACACCGCACCGAGGCAGAGGTCAGGTTCATTATGAGACCCCAGGACACCAAACTCCATGTTGTTTTGTCGGTAGAGTGTTATTTTACTTTCCCTCTTTTGTATTATTAATAAGTAGCCTTTGTCAGAATGCCTCAAATCTCCCGGACTTACCACTCTTTATAAGGTGTTGTACTTTATAACATCTCCCCACCTTCTCTTCTACATTTATAACCTCAGGCAATTAGGTGTAGTAAAAGACAAGCAGGAGTTAAGTTACAACTTAAATAATGTATTATTGATAATATTCATAAATAAATTACATTTGAATATCGGCAACCCTACAACCTGATAAATGCTGATGTGTAGTTTCAGGCGGCACACAGACTTTAAATGTCTCCAGTTAAGTCCTCATTTGTGGTCAGCTTTCTTCAGGACAGGCCGCATGCCTGTCTCAATATGGCTGCCGAGCTGTGCTCTTCATTGTGTTGTCCTTTTCAGTTCATGGTGTGTGAGATGGTCTTCATCAGTTTGGAGAAAGACAGAGAGAGAGCTGGGTAAAGTAACCAAATTTATAGGTTTTCTGTCCAACCCCTACAGCCAATAGGGTGTCGTGGTACTTAAAGGCTTCTGATACAAGCCATACTTCAGACCAATGGGGCACAGAATACCTTCACATATGCCCTCCAAACCAGGTGTTAGGGTAAAGCTTGCCAGCTGGGCAGCCTGGCTTTCCTGAGAGACTCCAGCAGAGAATCACTGGCCAAACTGGTTTGAGGCACTTCACCCCAACCCTGTCGTAAAATTACAAAGAGACTCATTCCTAAAAGGCGGGAAGGGGTTCTTAAACCATCAAACCATTGCTGTTATTATCAATAATGGAATACTAATATTACATTTGCTTTGACTAAGTTACAAATAAAGACATACAAAATATTTGTATAGTTGTATACAGCATTTCACATCACAACACTCCATGAGACAGCAGCCCTAAAGTCTGAGCCGCCGTGCCACTCGTCCCCCATCACGGCACTCGTTTCTACTAATTAAGGAGCCTCATCCTGTTTCCCGAGGTCAGAGTTGCAGAAAGTGATTAGTCTGTCAGGCGTCGCGCCCTCAAGCAGCATTCCTGAGAGCGGAGTAACTGGTCGGACCACTCGGGTGTTAGATGTGACGCATGGGCTTTTCTTTAGAAGTGTGGATTACGGCCAAAGCCTCCTGTTACGTCAGGCGAGGTACTGCTTTGTATTCTTTACGCTTTTGAATTTTGAATTTTTAGCGAAATGCTTTCCACTTGCTAAAATAGTAACTGGAATTACTGGTTTGGTTAAAAAAAAAATTGTTAGGCTTTTGTCATTGTTTAGATTGTCAGCCACTGATTTTTTTTATTTTTAACTCGATTAAGTTTGCCGCTGGTTTAATGTCACTCGCGGGAAACTGTATGCCGTGGAGCGGCCTTTTTTGTATTTTGCATACATTGTGTCGTTAACATCTGCATCGCTGTCTTCTTCTTTTGCCAGGAGGTCCTGACAAAGTGGCAGAATCTAAAAAGGAGAGCGCCAGCGTTTGCCAGTTCTACTTGCAAGGCCTCTGTCGCTTTGGATCCCAGTGTTGGAACATTCACAGGTCAGTTCAGGGCAGTGTGACGTGCCATCGGATCTTGAGTTTTTCTAAAGTGTGTAACATTGTCACTTTGGGATTGCAGGGCGTCTGAGCCTCTCCTGGCTGCCCTGGGTGCAAGAACATTAAACAGCCCTGGTCATGGGTCCCACTCACTCACTCACTCGCATGCCCACCACCACAGGGCCTTTCATGGAATCAACAGTCAACCTAGGAATTACGTCATTAAGGATTTGGAGGTTAAACCAATTAAATACCCCAACTCCACATAGATAATGCGTCAGCATGGGAGAGGTGAGAGGTGAGGAGCCTGCGCTGATACTGAGCCATTGCTGCACCCACTACATGACAAACCACCTTAGGATCCCAAATTAGGACATGAGTGCAATCATCCGTCAGGTGACACCTTGTTATAATATGTTTTGTTATTAAGTTTAATGTCACTGTTCTCTGTGCCCACTGTTGTGGACTCATTCACACAGGCAGACCAAGTGTGGTACACAGGGGCTCAGCATCAGCATTTAGAATTGCCGAGCCAAGCACAGGACTGGAGAGCCAAAGACAACTGGAGAATTGAATAGTCAGCCTAAAGACAGACTAGTATATTTATGTCTTCTGTCAGCACACCATCCTCTTTCCGTGTTGGGAGAATGAGAACTGTATGTAGGCATTGTGCTATTCCTGTATTTTTTGAAGGTGGGATTTGAGTCCTTTCCTGTCCTTGTTTGGATCCAGAGAAGGAGCCTGCACATGGAGCAACCAGAATATAAGGATGGACCTACGGCCAACACACTTTGAAGCTGCCGGGCGGAAGATTATGTCTTCCGTCCAGTGAAAATCCTTTCAGCGTGGCGACGAAAGATGGCAGACAGCGTTGGCCACATTGCTTGATAGAGTCTGTCATAAGCTTCCCGTCTGTAATACCACGTGAACCCGTCAGTAAAGTTAGCTAGATTATCCTTTATACTTCTCGTGTAATCTTGTAACCGTCATATTGCATGCTGGGTGGGGATAATACCTTTTTTATTTATAATTATTTAAATTCAGGTTAATTAAAACGGCACAATTAAAAAAAGAACACATTTCCAGAGAGCTAATCCCTCTTAAGGAAATGCACCTCAGCACCACATTGGAACAGGGGGACTTTTTTTTTTTTAATGGTGCGTGGAGTGCCAGTCATGCCACCAACCCCCAAGTTTTCCCTGCAGGGTGGAGGACCCTCTTGCAGGGCTGGACGCAGTTTAACTTCACACTCAGGACGGGGCAATCACAGGTTAAGAGCCCAACGGAGTGGAGTCACTCCTGGCTCTTTTACGGGATTTGAACCGGCAACCTTCTGATCAGCGGTGCAGATCCCCAGCCCCTGAGCCCCCACTGCACCCGCATGGGAGAAATAAATAAATAAAAAATCTGCTTCTAGGGTGGCGTAGTGGAACAGTGACCACTGCCTTATGAATTGGGACTCCCACACCGCACCGCTGTCTGTGTCTACAGTGGATTCACTTTCTGCACACTTCTTTGTGCTGTGCATTTCATTTTAAATGGATGACTCGGTCTTCACTCAATAACCCATAGTTACACAAACTTGTTTTCAGAAAGGTTAGCAAAAGTATTAAAAATCTGAATTTTTTCATTCCTATAAGCATTCAGACCCTTTGCTGAGGCTGTCCAGGTTGTGGTCTGGTGCATCCTGTTGGCTTTCATTGCAAACAACAACATTTATGTCTGTCTCAAATTTTCGCACAAATGGTGCAGCTCAAAGTGCCTTACAAGATAAAGAAACATTTATAAAAAACTAAAATGAGATTAGGCGATACTAAAAAAACTAAGTATAAAGTAAGGTCCAATGGCCGGGAGGGCAGCAAAAAAAAAAGCTCCAGATAAAAATATCTGCAGGGGTTCCAATGCCAAGAGACCACCCAGTCCCCAGTGGGCATTCTACCTGACATCAACAATCACAATCCATCCTGATGGTTTTCAGGCTTCATGTGGACCTCTGGCCTTCAGTCCATCAATCTAAGTCCCATGATACACTTGGTTGCTCTCCTCTGCACAGCTTCAAGTGCTGCTTTGTCTTTCATGTAACATGGTGACCAGAACTGCACACAGGACTCCAGAAGTGACCCCATTAGTGCATGATATAGTTGGAGCATAACATCCCTTGACATACATTCAACAGTTTTCCAATGCCAAGAGACCACCCAGCCCCCAGTGGGCATTTCTACCTGACATCAATGATCTCAATCAGTCCTCAAGGTTTTCAGGCTTCACGTGAAAGAATTTGATGACGAGGGTCATGTGGACATCTGGCCTTCAACCCATCAATGTTGGGACTGCATGGTGCCCTGGTCAGGTGGTGTTGGCACATATCGCCACCAGAGAAAAAAAATGGAAAAAGAACAGCAGGGAAGAGTAGGGATTGGTACAGATTACGGAGCCATGAAGGAAATGATAATTCAATGCATATATAGTAAACTAAGTAACTGGCCAAAAGAAGGGTCTTTGTCAGGGTGGTGACAAAAAACCCATTGGCCACTCTTAATACAGCTTCAGTAGTCCTGTGCTGAGATGGGAGAACCTATGGAAAGTGTGACCATCTCAACAGCACCCCATCAATAAGACATTGACGGTAGAGGGGCTTGATGGAAGGCACTCTTGACTTAAAGGGTTTGGTTTGGTCTGACGAGATAAACGTTGAACTCTTTGGGCAGACCACCAAGCACTGTGTCCATTAAAGATCTCACACTGCTCATTGCTGGCCCAACACCATCCCTACTGTGAAGGACAGCTGTGGCAGTATGGAGGTGCTTCTCAGTGGCAGGGACAGAGAGGCTCCTCAGAACTGACGGAAAGATGAATTGATGCCAAATCCAGAGATGCCTGCTCCGGTATGCACATCGACCTCATGCTGGAGTGACAGCTCACCTTTTAGCACAGCAGAGACCTGAAGCATGCAGCCGTGACATCGCTGGAGTGGCTTTGGGACAAGTCTCTCTGAGTGTCCTCAAGTGGCCCAGCCTTAAACCCCCTAGAACACGTGTGGCGTGACCTGAGGATGGCACTTCACAGACGCTCCCCATCCAGTCTTAATGGAGCCTGAGAGGGTCTGCCAGGAAGAACGGGAGAAACTCAGCTGAGGGGACTCGAAGCTGGAATTGCAGCCATAGGGGCTTCTACAAAGTAGTGAATTAGGGGTCGGAATACTTTTGGTTTTTCATAAATTTGCAAACCTTTCTGAAAACATGTTTATGTATATTTTAATTTCCACTTTTTTTTCTTTTTGTTTTATAATTTCTTAGGTTTTGTGCCTGTAGTGTATAATAATAATTGATAATAATATCTTATTTGGTATATTTTGTTAATTTTATTATTTTTTTTGTCATATTATGTTTTTATTCATACTGTGTTTATTCATTGTTTTGCCTTTTGTGTTATGTTAATAGCGGAGGTTTTAGTTATTGGTCTCCTTAACGTGAAGGCCAAGGAGGCGGGGCCACCTAGTGATGGAGCGAGAGGATTGTCCCAGCTGTATAGTTTAAAATAAAATTACAAAAAAAATACAAAACCAAACATTTAATTATTAGAAAAATATACAAAATAATATTTTTAAATATTACATAAACAAACAAGAGACTCAAGCTGCAGACAAGACCCTCGTTATCATATTAGATTTCAGATACTGTATATGCTTGCGGATAAGTTCTCCTGCGGATAAGTTTGGACTTGATTTTACCGTGTAATTTCCGGTATTTTATAATGTCAGTCATATAAGTTGAATGCGGAAAACTCACATTATTGGTCCAATAGATTATCTATATTACTAACCGAAGGTTGTAAACCGGATGCAGGACGCAGGACACATCGAAGCGCACGCGCACTGCAACGAGCCCGCCCATAGCTAATGACAGAGCCACAGAAAACACAGAAACGAGACCAGATGGATTCGGCACCCCGCCCCAGAGTCAAACCCGAGTTACTACGGACTCCCCAAAGGTCCACACTACATAGCATATTTGAATCACATTACTTTAATTCATTATTAACAGTACAGCTACAGAAAACACAGACACGAGACCAGATGGATAAAAACAATAAACGAACGCTCGTAAACGACGTATAGCTAACGGAGTCACGGCTCCAAAAAGAAACAGCTCAATTAACGGAAATACAAAAACGAGCCTGCATGGATAAAAACAATGAACGCAGGCGCCTACAACAATGAACGCAAGTGCTTCACAAACAGATGCAAAGGAGGCACGGCTCCAAAACGAAACAGCTCAGGTATCGTATAGGCGGGCTGACATATCGTGTCTACAGGGTAACACAGTGAATGCGGCGTCTATCTATATATGTGTATGTATCTAACGGAAATACAAAAATGAGCCCACATGGATAAATGAACGAAGGCTCCTACAACGCACGCATCGAGACAGGCTATAGGTACACGAAGACGCCTACAACGCGCTTCTGAAACAGCAGAAGCACAGGAGTCACAGCTCCAAAAACAAACAGCTCAACTAACGGAAATACAATAATGAGCCCACATGGATTAATGAACGAAGGCTCCTACAAAGCGCTTCAATAACACTAGAACCACAGGAGTCACGCCTACAAACACCAGAAGCAAAGGAGGCACGGCTCCAAAACGAAACAGCTCAGGTATCGTATAGACGGGCTGACGTATCGTGTCTACTGGGAAACACAGTGAGTGCGGCGTCTATCTATATATGTGTATGTATCTAAACTTGAGGTAGTGGTGATTACTGACAGTGCCAGCAGTCAGCTACTCCACAGTGCCTGCGGTCAGCGGTCCAATTATAATTCCTAACAGCAAACGACGTCTAGCTAACAACACACCCATAGGAAAACAAACACGAGACTGCATGGATAAAAACAATGAATGAAGGCACCTACAACGCGCTTCTTAAACACCAGAACCAGACGAGTCATGGCTCCAAAACGAAATCGCTTTACTACAAATGTATTTCTTTCATTAATTGAACACTTTCCCAGGACGCTCCCACCCTCCATGATCTTACATCCCTACAAATATTGGAGAGAGCAGAAAGTAATTGCCATTCTTGGATTTGCGATTCTGTAGAGAATCGCGGGTTTACTGGTGATATGCTAATGTCCACCTGAGAGAGTAACCACGGAGCACACGGCCTTTTTTTCTCTCTCCATTGTGCCTACGTGACCTCACGGTAAGACCCAAACTATTCCATAGTGACGTTTGCACTGTTTTGTTTTTAGTATCACTCCTCAGCCGGAAAAGGGTGGAGTGCCCTCTCAGGGTTGGTAGCGAGATCCTGCCCCAAGTGGAGGAGTTCAAGTATCTCGGGGTCTTGTTCACGAGTGAGGGAAGAATGGAGCGTGAGATCGACAGGCGGATCGGTGCGGCATCCGCAGTAATGCGGGCATTGCATCGGTCTGTCGTGGTGAAAAAGGAGCTGAGCCGCAAGGCGAAGCTCTCAATTTACCAGTCGATCTATGTTCCTACCCTCACCTATGGTCATGAGCTATGGGTAGTGACCGAAAGAACGAGATCGCGAATACAAGCGGCTGAAATGAGTTTCCTCCGCAGGGTGTCTGGGCTTTCCCTTAAAGATAGGGTGAGAAGCTCAGTCATCCGGGAGGGGCTCAGAGTAGAGCCGCTGCTCCTCCGCATCGAGAGGAGTCAGATGAGGTGGCTCTGGCATCTGATCAGGATGCCTCCTGGACGCCTCCCTGGTGAGGTGTTCCGGGCACGTCCAACCGGGAGGAGGCCCCGGGGAAGACCCAGGACACGCTGGAGGGACTATGTCTCTCGACTGGCCTGGGAACGCCTTGGGATTCTCCCGGAAGAGCTAGAAGAAGTGGCCGGGGAGAGGGAAGTCTGGGCATCTCTGCTCAAGCTGCTGCCCCCGCGACCCGACCTCGGATAAGCGGGAGACAATGGATGGATGGATGGAAGTATCACTCCCTCGTACTCCTGTATCATAAGAGCATCCCTTATCTACGATGGAGCGTTCTATTAGAAGAAAATAAGAAGCTGGTTTTAAATTGAAAGTCGCTGAAGTAGCGATAGAGGTTGGTAACTGTGCTGCTGCAACAAAGTTCAATGTGTCTGAGAAACTGGCGTGAGTTTGGAGTGTCGCATTTTTGAACGGGCGTATGAGTCGGTGGTCTGATTTTATGATTGATTTTTATATGCGAGTATTTTTCGGTATTTGTTCTTACTAAAAGTCTTTTGTACAGACACACATTTTTAAACCTCCTCAGTCAAAGGTCATGAGATACCTGGCAGCACCGAATGTAGTTGGTGGGGAAAAAGCCATGGGTGGGACGTCGTTCAGTTTAAGGGTAGGATTGGCTTAAACCCTTTGAATGAAACCTTTTTTTTTCCCCCCCAATGGTTTTCCAGTAAACTCCCTCCAGACCCCAAGGATTCCTCAGTGAAGAGGTATGATACAGATGTTAGGCCACATTCAGCAAGTGCTGCGGAGAATTCCAAATGCAAGAAGAGCCCGGTGAAAGAGGGAGCAAAGGGGAGAAGCAGAAAGGACAAAGAGGACCTGAAGCAAGATGCGGGGTCCAAAAAAAAGCCATCGATGAAGACTGCGGAGGATGTGATCTCCCGTATCCTTTGGGATCCGGAGCTGAAATCTGAAGAATTTGCGGTAGGCTACCTCGACCGCTTTCTTGGGGTCCTGGAGAAGCCGTTTTCAGAGTTTAGCTGGGAAGAAGATTTTGCGGCCCTGGACACCTATGAAGTTCTGGCTGTGCCTCAGCACCGCATACAGTATTTCCGTTATCGCGACAAGGTGGTCTGGGATAAAAACCACAGGCTTGACGATGTGTTTGGCTCTACGGGCAGTGGAAGGACCATCATAGATGTCATCGATGACGAGAGGAGAGAGAGAAATGGAGGACGGGATGAGGAGAAAGGCGATGTTAAAGAGGAGGACGCTGAAGAAGAGACAAAAATAGGTAAGAAGGAAAAAAAAACGGTCACCAACCGCATTGTCTGCTTACTGCTTGAATGTCCCTGAACACACCACAGTGCCACCATTTAACGAGTCCCAGCGGTCACGTATACAGATGTGGCCACTGAAGATGTTCAGAACAGGTTTCGCCCTCTGAACCTAATAAAGATTTACGTTTACCTGCTTAGCAGACACTTTGATCCAAAGTGACTTACAAAAGAACAAATGTGACAGGACAAGGTGACAAAACTGATTGGTGCTCAGAACAAAATACAATTCCTAGATTAAAACAATCTAACAGCAATTATCAGTTAGTCAGAAATGCATCCCACCAGAGAGTCTTTAGACTCTTCTTAAATACAGGGAGGGAGTCCGAAATTCAAATGGAGGTGGGCAGCAGCGACACATGAAGAGAGTCTCGTAGACTGCACTCTGAAATGTTGCTTTGCTGTGTAAGGTCCTGTGGTGACCCCGTTATCCCCTTTTTTACTTAATAACGTGTCTAAAATCCCATACGCGCTTACAACTCTGTGATCAGGTACTTTGGCACTTCCTCCCCACTTCCCTTCTACACCTGTAACCTCAGGCAATTAGACAGAGTGAAGAAACAGGCAGGGGTTAAGTTACACATTGAATTATTTTAATGTCCCAAAATATTAAGGAAATCGAATACAATGTGAATATCCGCAAACCACACCATTACAGCCTAAGTAGCCGTGCGTCTCGTGTCCATAGGCGGCTCTCGGCTTACCTTCAGTCTAACATGGTCTTTGAATGGAGTATTGAAACAGGCCTCATGCCCGTCTCAATATGGCTGTCAAGATAGAGTTGTCTTCAGGTAAGGTGACCAACTTTATCCCATTCTTACCTGCCATGACTGGGGAAGTCACAAAAGCTCCAAAGTTCTGTGGGGGAAATACCGTCAAACCCCGGCAAGAAAAAGGCTTTGAATAATCTTAAAAATACAAAAGGCTCTACAATACACACAGCTGTGAGGAGCACAAAGTCAAGGAAGTCCCAAAAACAGTCAGAAGATCCTGAGTCAATAACAAAGGCACAGATACTCACAAGGAACTCTGCACTCTTTAGTGCTTTCGAAATGAACCGGCAAGAACGATGGAGGGCCCTCCCATAAACAGAGTGGAGGGGCCGTTCCTGGTGGTGACTGGCAGGTGGCCAGTGAATCACTCATAAAGCACATGGGTCGTAACCAAGGCCTGATCCATTTACAAATGAGCACAAAGAAAAATGTACATAATAAAGAAAAGCAACATGAATAGAAATAAGTGGCATAAAATTAGACGATGCAAACAAGGAACACGGCTGTGAACCCCAGCCAGGGAAACATGGCATTACCACCAAACGCAAACCACTGGGGCATCATGGTACAGAATGGCCTTCGAATCAAAACCAGTCAACAACAGCAAATTAGTCTAACTGGTAACGGCGAGAGCACTCTGGTCCAACTCGTCCCCCAATTCTTTGTTTAGGCCGTGCATGGCCTGCCTGCGGTGGATGGTGTGGGAAACAGCCTGGACACAGACAGTCCGACACCGATGGTTTACACCCAAACACACGTTTATTCAAATTTACAAGTGAATATCCAACCGCACACCACCCAGTGCCCCAGCACTAAGCACCCTCAGTCCAGGCCTCTATCACAATGCGTCTCCTCCGAGCTCCGTCCACTTCCAGCTGACGAATGGAGGGAGGCAGCCCCTTTTATGTTCTCCCGGACGTGCCCAGGTGCCTCCCGATGAACTTCCGCCGGCACTCCCTGGTGTGGCGGAAGTGCTGGCTGAGAACCGGAAGCACTCCGAGTGTCCCTGGTAATCCTTCCGCCAGCACCCCCGGGGGTGGTGGAAGTGCTGACGTCCAGGGCTCTTCAGGCATCCGGGTGCCCCCTGGTGGTGACCATGGGCCCCTATAGGGTTGAGCTTCCATGCTCTGTTCCCCGTGGTCCCCATACCAACCAGGGCGGCTGCCCCCCCTCGTGGTCCGGAGGAGGCGTAATCCCTCTTCCGGTCCTTCCAGGCGTCCCGGCTGGGTACCACCCCCAGCCACTCGCCACAATGGCTTAAAAGCTCCAAGTCCACACACAGTCACTTTTGTCAAAGCTGGGTTTAATACTTCATATAACACCGTAAATCACCGTAAATTTCACATCCTGTGTCAGTCCTAAAGACTCAGGGGGTGGGAGGTTAGTTAGGTAAACATCAAAGCACTGTTGTTCTCCTCAATGAAGTGAAACGTGCCCCCTGAAACAATACAATACAATTTATTTTTGTATAGCCCAAAATCACACAAGAAGTGCTGCAGTGGGCTCTAACTGACCCTGCCTCTTGAAAGCCCCCCAGCCTTGACTCTCTAAGAAGACAAGGAAAAACTCCCAAATAAAAATGGAAGAAACTTTGAGAAAGGCAGTTCAGAGAGAGCCCCCTTTCCAGGTAGGTTGAGCATGCAGTGGGTGTCAAAAAGAAAAAGGGGGGTCAATACAATACAATACAATACAATACACAGAACACAAGTAACAACGCCTAATGTCTCGTTTGCTTTGTCTAGCTTACAAATAAAAATATGCAGAATATACAGTGGGGCAAAAAAGTATTTAGTCAGCCACCAATTGTGCAAGTTCTCCCACTTAAAAAGATGAGAGAGGCCTGTAATTTTCATCATAGGTATACCTCAACTATGAGAGACAAAATGAGAAAACAAAATCCAGAAAATCACATTGTCTGATTTTTGAAGAATTTATTTGCAAATTATGGTGGAAAAAAAGTATTTGGTCAATAACAAAAGTTCATCTCAATACTTTGTTATATAGCCTTTGTTGGCAATGACAGAGGTCAAACGTTTTCTGTAAGTCTTCACAAGGTTTTCACACACTGTTGCTGGTATTTTGGCCCATTCCTCCATGCAGATCTCCTCTAGAGCAGTGATGTTTTGGGGCTGTCGCTGGGCAACACGGACTTTCAACTCCCTCCAAAGATTTTCTATGGGGTTGAGATCTGGAGACTGGCTAGGCCACTCCAGGACCTTGAAATGCTTCTTACGAAGCCACTCCTTCGTTACCCGGGCGGTGTGTTTGGGATCATTGTCATGCTGAAAGACCCAGCCACGTTTCATCTTCAATGCCCTTGCTGATGGAAGGAGGTTTTCACTCAAAATCTGACGATACATGGCCCCATTCATTCTTTCCTTTACACAGATCAGTCGTCCTGGTCCCTTTGCAGAAAAACTGCCCCAAAGCATGATGTTTCCACCCCCATGCTTTACAGTAGGTATGGTGTTCTTTGGATGCAACTCAGCATTCTTTCTCCTCCAAACACGACGAGTAGAGTTTTTTCATCTGACCATATGACGTTCTCCCAATCCACTTCTGGATCATCCAAATGCTCTCTAGCAAACTTCAGACGGGCCTGCACATGTACTGGCTTAAGCAGGGGGACACGTCTGGCACTGCAGGATTTGAGTCCCTGGCGGCGTAGTGTGTTACTGATGGTAGCCTTTGTTACTTTGGTCCCAGCTCTCTGCAGGTCATTCACTAGGTCCCCCCGTGTGGTTCTGGGATTTTTGCTCACCGTTCTTGTGATCATTTTGACCCCACGGGGCGAGATCTTGCGTGGAGCCACAGATCGAGGGAGATTATCAGTGGTCTTGTATGTCTTCCATTTTCTAATAATTGCTCCAACAGTTGATTTCTTCACACCAAGCTGCTTACCTATTGCAGATTCAGTCTTCCCAGCCTGGTGCAGGTCTACAATTTTGTTTCTGGGGTCCTTTGACAGCTCTTTGGTCTTGGCCATAGTGGAGTTTGGAGTGTGACTGTTTGAGGTTGTGGACAGGTGTCTTTTATATTGATAACGAGTTCAAACAGGTGCCATTAATACAGGTGACGAATGGAGGACAGAGGAGCCTCTAACAGAAGAAGTTACAGGTCTAGTCAGAAATCTTGCTTGTTTCTAGGTGACCAAATACTTATTTTCCACCATAATTTGCAAATAAATTCTTTAAAAATCAGACAATGTGATTTTCTGGATTTGTTTTTCTCATTTTGTCTCTCATAGTTGAGGTAAACCTGTCATGAAAATTACAGGCGCCTCTCATCTTTTTAAGTTGTAGAACTTGCACAATTGGTGGCTGACTAAATTCTTTTTTGCCCCACTGTATGTCATATCGATCAACTTGTACGTTAGAAATCACTCCACCACAAATCACGTGAAGCAGATGGTGTCCAAAGAGTGAGCAGAACTTCTGACCAATGAATGTTGGGGAGGGGCGGGGTCTTCAATTGAAAAGCTTCACTGCGTTCCACTTTCGTTCACGGGGTCTCTTGCAGTGATGGTTGATTTTCTAATACTTTAGCGTACATTTGGGTTGTTGTGAATGTTGAAGCAGGCTGACACGGCAGGGATGCCCTCAGCCCCAATGAAGACACCCGGAGACTCGGAACAGACGGCAGCATTCAGCTTTATTGTATGGCGTGCATACGGACTCATGAGCCCCCAGCTATTGGCACCTTTTACTTTTATTACAATTCATCCCATTTCAGCCATTATTCTTCCTCATCTCACTTCTAGCATTCCGTTGCTCTAGTCCTGCCTCTAATTCTTAGTTCAGGGGGTGTCATGACCCGCTCTGTCTATCTTATCTGTTTGATGAGGACTGTTGTTGCTTGCTACTATAATTTACAGCCAAAGAGTTCACATTCTCTCTCTAAGCGAGGGGCCCATCTTTCTCCGGCCCTCCTGCACGTCTGACCTTTGGCTTATGAAATATTGGTGGCTTCTAGCTCATCCAGAATAATAAAAAATATGTAGGCATAAGTCTTTTTAACCCCTAACTCTTACATCTTAATACTTAGTAAAACTAGGGGGCTTTGCCCACTGCTCACTTCGGGAGAGCACACTACACAGCAGCCACTTCGCGTCTCTGCCGCTCACATTGTGAACATGGTGGGGCTGAACACACGCTAAGGAGATGCGGGCAGATCAGCTGCTGGCTTGTTGCTACTGAGCTGCATGATCTGCTTGTCGCGCTGCGCGTCGATCATTTAAAAGTCCTTTTGTCTCGTGAGACGTTAAAGTGTCTTTCTGAGAAGATCACGTGGGGCGTTAAAGCGTCTCTCATCTTTTTGTGAAGATCACGTCTCAACCCAAGATTTTTTATTATAATAGACAGATATAGTGTCTACTTTTCTCGTGCTTATAATACTTTTCTAATACGTAGAGATTACCAATTTTAAGAATTCCGTTTTCTATATGAACTGACGGTGTGACTGGATATCCACGAGTTTTTGGTTTTTTTTCATGTGTTGTGGTTGCTGTTGTTCATTGTTGGTCCCCATTGACATCAATTGTATCAGGAATTTTGTTATTTCCATTCTCCATTAAACCGTGAGACTAATCCTTTTTCTCTGCCATGACTAGAAACAAGGTAAGGGGTAAGTAAAAGGTGATTTTTTTTTCCTGGAGCTTTGCCTTAAGCACTGCCACTTGACTGCTGCCACTGCGTCTTTGACTCTTACACTTGGTTTTTATGTGTTAAACGTGAATTTTAATTATGTTTTTAGGAGAAGCCGAGCCTGAGCGCTGTCCCCACGAAGATGGTAAACTCTTGTCCCATTTCTCCGCTCAATGTGGATTGCAGGAGGACCGTGAAACCACACCATTGTCTCCTAAGAGCACCACACCAGTACCCCGCTCTACTGAAGGTGACCTTTCTGTAATGGGGTCAGTGGAGAGTGACCATCATGAGAAGCTCAAACCAAACTACTTTGTGTCTGTTCGGCTTACCGAGGACATGTTCAGAAGCGCAACTAGAGAGGTTCACAATTACCTGGTACAAAAGGATGCCACCTTGGCCGATTATTGCCTTCCTCTGGGCACGCTGCACTTAACTTTGTGCCTTTTGTCGTTAAACAGCCCCGAGGAAGTTGACCTGGCAAGGAATGTCCTCCAAGAATTTGCATTTGAACGCCGAAGGTTGTTGCCCCCCCCTTTAGTTCTTTCTTTCCCAGATGGCCTGAAAGATTTCAAGGCCCGAGTCCTGTATGTGCAGCCTGAACCTCTGGACTCGGTCCAGAAGCTGGCAAAGACTTTGGCCGCAGCCTTCAAGGAGAAAGGTCTGTCTGTAGTGTGCGGACAGCAAGAAGCTAATCTTCATGTTGCTTTGGCTAAAGTGAGCAAATGCTTAAAGAACGAAGACAGCGGGGCCTCTGGCTGCTTCCCTCAAAGTCTGTACAAAGGGGTCCCTCCTCTAGATTTTGGGTGCCAGGCTGTGGAGGAGTTGGCCTTGTGCTGTGCGGGCAGAGCCAGGCGTCATGACGGGTTTTATGCGACCCCGGCTGTCGTCAGGCTGTACTGAGGGCATTTTTATTATTTGCACTTGCATTGAATCAACACATCGATTGGGGTGTTGGGATTATGAGCAGGTTATTGGGGTCCTGTTATGGTTAACGCTGCTGAGTTATGACAGGGAATCATGGCTGACACTACATAATACAAGTCCTTCATTTATAGTGACCTTCGTGACACGACTGATGTTGTCCCCTCCAGGGTTGCTTCTTGTCTTAACATCCAACACTTCTGGTGTGAGACTCGAGCCCACCCAAAACCCTGAATTGGACAGAACAGGTAGGAAACTATATGCTTGTCATAAAGGGGTCCAGGAGGCTCATCTAATCTGAAATTAATTAAGAGAACGCTCCGTTGCTTCATACCGTTAATAAAATGGCATTCATTTATAAATCGCATTAATCCTAGTAGAAGTAACTCCTTGACCTGTCCGCTGCCTTTGACACTACTGACCATGAGACATTGCTGTTGCGCCTTGAACATCTTGTTGGGCTTAAAGGGGCCGCTCTTAACTGGTTCAGATCATATCTAACTGGTAGACACTTTTCAGTGACTTTAAACTTCGTCTACTGCTCCTCTTCAATGTGGTGTTCCTCAGGGATCCATTTTGGGTCCTTCACCCTATTGGAGCTATTTTTAGGAAATTTAACATTTCTTTTCGCTGCTATGCTGATGATACTCAGGTTTATATTCCCGTCTGCAACTCTGCAATGAATTAACTACACGACTGTCTTCTTAAACTAAGACCCTTGATGGCTAATAATTTTCTTGATGTGAATCGAAATAAAACGGAGGTGCTTATAGTGGGTCCATCAGCTATAAGCCCAAATTGGTCTTGGACTTCTCGGCTCTTTCTCCGTCTTTTGCAAACCTCAAATCCGTAATCTTGGTGTCATCTTTTGACAGAAACCTCTCTTTAGAGTAATAATTCTGTCGTCAAGAGTTGCTTTTTACAGTTTCGTCTACTAGGTAAGATCGGGCCTTTTTTATCTCCTAGGGATCTTGAGAAAGCTACTCCTGCTTTTATCTTTTCTCGCCTCGATTACTGCAACTCGCTGTATTCTGGGATTAGCAAATCCCTGATACGCAGGTTACAGTTGGTCCAGAATGCTGCCGCTCGCTTTCTGGTTGGGGCAAGAAAGTCTGACTCTGTTTCTCCAATATTAGCGTCTTTACACTGGCTGCCTGTCAGTTTTTCGAATTGATTTTAAAATCTTGTTGCTAGTTTTTAAATCTTTACATGGGCTCGCTCCTGCCTATTTATCTGAATTGTGTTCTTTACACCAGCCGTCTAGAGCACAGGTGTCGAACTCCAAGCCTGGAGGGCCGTAGTGGCTGCAGGTTTTCATTCTAACCATCTTCTTCATTATTGACCAGTGTTTGCTGCTAATTAACTTGACTCAGGCTCCTTAGTTGTCTCTTTTTATAATTAGCAGCCAAACAAGAACGAGAAACAAAACAAGCCGCTACATGACCAGCTCACCTGTGCCCCATCACACAATATCTGAAAATAAAGAAAGGTGAAGGTCTCAGTAAGATTGATCTCTCAGGTCACCAAAACATTTTGATGAACAGAAAATCAACAGTTTTGGAAATGTCTGCTGTGGCAGAATGAGAGCAGCAACAGGCCACGGGATTAAATAACGGGCTTAATTAACAGCAAGAATAAGCTTCTCATTAATGGATTGGTTGGAGTGAAATTGGTTGGAGTTTGAAATCCCAGTTTAGCTGCTCATCTGTCGGCTCGTTTCACGTCTCATTTCTGTTTGGCTGCCATTTAATGAAGAAAAGAATCAACTCAGAGGACTGAATCCTTAAAAACAGGGCTATTGAAATGAAGGGAAAAGGAGTTAATTAGCAGTGAAAACTGGTCACTAGTGAAGAAGATGCAGCCACTGCGGCCCTCCAGGCCTGGAGTTTGACACCCCTGGTCTAGAGTGCTTAGATCTTCTGGTCAGTTGTCTCTTGTTGTCCATCGTACCAAGTGTCAAACTAAGGGGGACAGACAGGGCTTCACCTGTGGAACTTGTTACCGCGTCACATAAAGGAGTCGTCTACAATTCAGAACGAGATTAAAGACTCATTTCTATTGTCGCAGGTGGCTTGGGGGGGGGGGCGACCCACCCGGGAGGAGGTCATACACCTCCCCCAGACCACATGGGGGCGACCACCCTGGCGGCTATGGGCACCATGGGTACAGAGCTTTAAAGCTCAACCCCGTAGGGTCTCGTGGTCACCACCAGGGGGTGCCCCAATGCGTTGGGAGCCCTGGACCTCAGCACTTCTGCCATACCCGGAAGTGCTGGGGGATGAAGAGGATCGGGGACACCTGGAGTGCTTCCGGGTGCGGAGCCGATACTTCCGGCACACTGAGGAGCTCATCGGAAGACACCTGGAGCACATCCGGGTGTGGATAAAAGGGGCCGCCTCCCTCCATTCGGGTGGAAGAAGGACGAGGTCTTGGAGGAGGCAAGGAGGCGGCCTGAAGAAGGAAAAGCATTTGTGTTGTGGCCAGGACTTTTGGGGACTTTGGGGTTTGTGTGGCACTTTTGTACATAATGGACAGTGTAAGTAAACGTGTGTTGAGTGACTTTAACGTGTCTGCCTGTCTGTGTCGGGTCATCTTCCACACTAGTCACTTGCTTTCTGTGACCTTCAGTAATACTGGTGGTTTCCTCATTGTGATTCTATAATCTTACTTCTATTTATTATTTATTTTATTTATGTTTTTTTTTTTTTTGGCCACAGCATTCCTATGTTGTTTTAAATGTGCTATATAAAATAAATTGATATTGACAAGTAACGCGCTTTGGTCACTCCGCGCTCCACACTCTTTCTCTACTGCCGTTTTTCGGAGGCCCACGTCATTGTGTTGTACGAGATCTCATGGCGCTCACTTGACGTTCCCCGCGACTCCATCCCCGATTTTTGTGGCTTACTGATGTTTGGTCAAATTCTGAGAATATGACTGCAGGTCAGTGAATTCATTTTTGTTACAGTCCAACCTTGAAGAGAGAGAATACAAACCATCAGTGCGTCTTTGTCGAGACCGATTGTGATTTACGGATTCACTCCACTTATCTGTCTTACTCGCTCCTTGTAGTTTGTAGCGACGACGCAAAAAAATAAAAAATGAAGTGGAGACCATTCAGTCCGTCAAGTCTGTTTGTGTAGCTCAGAGCTAAGCTGTCTCAGCAACTCGTCCAGACCCTTCTTAAAATCTCCTCAAGGAAATTTGACAAATGAGAGGAGACCATTCAGTCCATGTGTCACTCATTTGTGTAGCTAATAGCCACGCTGTCCCAACGTCCATCCATCTAATTTCCAACCCGCTGAATCCAAACACAGGGTCACAGGGGTCTGCTGGAGCCAATCACAGCCAGCACAGGGCACAAGGCAAGAACAAATCCTGGGCAGGGTGCCAACCCACCGCAGCTGTCCCAACATCTCATCCAGATTCTTCTTAAAGATCCTCAAGGTTTCTCCTTCAACTCCATGTCTTGGTAGTTTGTTCCTGAGTCCCACAACTCTTTGCATAAAGAAGGGCTTCCTGTCTTCAGTCCTAAATGCTCTTCCCCTTAAGATGAATGGGATGTTGCTGATCTCCTTTGTCCTCCTTTGAGTGGTATAAACATCTGGACGAGGTCCCCACACAGTCTCCTCTGCTTGAGACTGCACAGGTTTAATTGTCTGAGTCTGTCACCGTCGGACACGTCCTTAATAACATCAACAATGTTTATTTCTAGAGCACATTGTCATACAAAAGATGTCGCTCAAAGTGCTTTACAGGATGAAGGAAGAAACAAAATTAAATGAAATATAAACATAAAATTAGGCAATACTAATTAACATAGAATAAAAGTAAGGTCTGACGGCCAGGGAGGACAGAAAAATAAAAAATAAAACTCCAGACAGCTGGAGAAAAAAACAAAATCTGCAGGGGTCCCGAGACCACCCAGCCCCCAGTGGGCATTCTACCTAACATCAAGGACCTCAATCCATCCTGATGGTTTTCAGGCTTCACGTGGTCGGGTGGACCTCTGGCCTTAAATCCATCAATCTAAGTCCCATGATCCACTTGGTTGCTCTCCTCTGCACAGCTTCAAGTGCTGCTTTGTCTTTGGGTTTGACGATACGACTGTGAGTGAATGAAAAGATGGAACTCTGGAGAGAGCAACATACAATTGTTCGTGACTGAAAACTGGGTTTGGCCGATACAGGCAATGTGTGTGTGTGTGTGCGTGTGTCTCTCTCTCTCACGCACCTGTGTGTGTGTGTGTGTCTCTCGTGTGTGTGTGTGTCTCTCTCTCGCGCACCTGTGTGTGTGTGTGTGTGTGTGTCTCTCTCTTGTGCACCTACACAGATGAAAGCGACTCAGGTGAGGAGTTGGGGGTGGGCACATGAGCAGGCAGTGCGCATGCCTCGGGGAGGAGGGTTAGAGTTGGTGGGCGGGGCTGTGTGAGTTGACAGGTGTGGCTCTGTTGTGCGTATCCCATGGTGTTAGAGTTGGTGGGGCGTGGCTCTGTGAGTTGACGGGCGTGGCTCTGTCTTGCGTATCCCATGGTCTTAGAGTTGGTGGGCGTGGCTCTGAGTTGGTGGGCGTGGCTCAACCGTGTGTATTCCATGGTCTTAGAGTTGGTGGGGCGGGGCTCTGTGAGTTGGCGGGCGTGGCTCTGTTGTGCGTATCCCATGGTCTTAGAGTTGGTGGGGCGGGGCTCTGTGAGTTGGCGGGCGTGGCTCTGTCTTGCGTATCCCATGGTCTTAGAGTAGGTGGGCGTGGCTCTGAGTTGGTGGGCGTGGCTCTGTCGTGTGTATCCCATGGTCTTAGAGTTGGTGGGCGGGGCTCTGTGAGTTGGCAGGCGTGGCTCTGTCTTGCGTGCGTCTTGCTTGCCATGGACTTAGTGAATTATATATATAGATAATTCTTTCCATTTATATAGCACTTTTCTCACTACTCAAAGCACTCAGCAATTGCAGGTTAAGGGCCCAACAGAGCAGAGTCCCTTTTGGCATTTACGGGATTCGAACCGGAAACCTTCTAATTGCCAGTGCAGATCCCTAACCTCAGAGCCACCACTCCACCTCACTCCACCTTTCATGTAACGTGGTGACCAGAACTGCACCCAGAAGTGACCTCATTAGTAGATGATATAGATGGAGCATAACATCCCTTGACGTAAATTCAACAGTTTTTATGATGTAACTTAACCTTTTATTTGCCTTTTTAATTGCTTCTGCACATTGCTTACTCAACCCAACTCTACTTTTATTGTCCTTCATCCACAATGTAGTAGACTGAATGATTGAACAAAATTTCATTCCTTGCAGTCCCCATTGCACAGACCAAGCAACTTACATTTAACATCAACGGTAACATTACCAAAACAATGTGACAAAACAAAAGACGCAGGGCTGTACAGTCGAACAATGCTGGAGGTGCAGAGTGGTGTCAAGTGACAGTAGGTACAGTAATTGGGGGAAAGTTACAGGCGTATGGTGATGGGTGACATGTAGGAGTTCACAAGTCTTATAGTTTATAGGACCTGGCTGTGCTGCTCCTAATGCTGCGGTGTCTTCTACCTCCACGGTTTTCAAACTTTTTTGAACAAGTACCACTCTGCGAGGACCAGTAAACTGAAGTACCACTGTCAATGAATCGTTAATTTACGCCTGTGTTGTTTTGAAGAAAAAGTCACTATAATGACTATAATTATGACGTTAAAGTGATATTAAACTGATTAAGGAAATGGGTGCCCGCGCTAATAAAAGCCGACTTGGAGTCTTCCACGCATTTACAGTAGTATACTTATACTATATGCGATTATATGCAACATATTGCCATTCTAGCAACATCGATTCGTGGAAAATAAAGGACCACACGAGTACCACTTGGCATGACTTGAAGTACCACCAGTGGTACGCGTACCACAGTTTGAAAACCGTGGTTCTACCTGATGGCAGGAGGTCAGACGGTGTGTGTGACGGGTGAGAGGCGTCTTCCACAATGGCAATGATGTCCTCGATCGATTAGAGGGAGACCCCTAGGATCATGCTGAGGAGTCTTGAGCTCATGGGCTTTCATCTTCTTCTTTCGGCTGCTCCCATTAGGGGTCACCACAGCGGATCATCTTCTTCCATTTCTTCCTGTCCTTTCCATCTTGTTCTGTCACACCCATCACCTGCATGTCCTCTCTCGCTACATCCATACATCTTCTCTTAGGCCTTCCTGTTCTCCTCTTCCCTGTGAGCTCTATCCTTAGCACCCTTCTCCCATTATACTCACCATCTCTCCTCTGCACATGTCCAAACTAACGCAATTTTGCCTCTCTGACTTTGTCTCCTAAACGTCCAACCTGAGCTGACCCTCTAATGTCCTCATTTCTAATCATGTCCATCTTCATCACACACAATGCAAATCTTAGCATCTTTAACTCTGCCACCTCCAGCTGTGTCTCCTGTGCCACCATCTCCATCCCATATAACATAGCTTGTCTCACTACCATCCTGTAGACCTTCCCTTTCACTCTTGCTGATACCCATCTGTCACAAATCACTCCTGACACTCTTCTCCACCCACTCCACCCTAATCCTGTCCATCCTCGTCACACCCAATGCCAATCTTAACACCTCCAGCTCTGTCTCCTGCTTTCTAGTCAGTGCCACCATCTCCACACAGCTGGTCTTTGCTGTTCCCAAACCACACGGTGATGCAGCTTGTCAGGACGTTCTCCACGGTTCCTCTGTAAATGGTGGTAAGAAGGGGGTATGGTTCCAGCCGAGTGTTTTCTTGTGCCTTCTGGACGTTAGAGTCGGTGTTGGTTGTCCAGGAGAGGTCATCAGATATTCACACGCCAAGAAACTTGTACCCAGAGGTTACTTCCTGTATGACAGTGTCTGCCATCTTGTAGTTATAACTGATGGCCCCTTTGCCCACGTGTTGATGTTTTGCACATTTTCAGCATTAAGTTATCCAGCTGTAAGCTAAAAATGTCCAAAACACATTCATGTTTTGGTGAAATATTATTCATACTTCCAGGAAAAATCAGCGTACAATGTCATCAAAAAAGGCCCATTCCCATAAGGCTGTGCTTCTGAACTGACAACAGGACTCTTGACCAATGAATGAGGGTGAGAGGCGGATCTTCAACCAAAAGGCGACTCCGGGGTGCTGGCCGTTATACGCTTGTGTGGTCTTCTGTGTTCTTTTTAACTTTTACTTTTGTTATTTGCCAGTTTTAGATGTGTGTTGTTGTTTGAGACGGCACTAGTGATGTCTCGCCCGTAGTTGATTTTTAGATCAGTTTAATGAAATCTTAAGTTAAAAAGAGGAGGCTTCAGTGTCCGTCCCAACCACGTGAGCGATTCCAGACTTTTGGCCGGTGGCGTATGTGTGAGGGGGTTGCTGTGACGGTCTGACATCTTCTCTATGGTCGCTTCCGGCTTTTTCGTCCAGTTCTGCTACGATGGGCTTCGGCCCCCCAGTGTGTGCCCACTGTACAGGCCAGCAGTCCTTTTGAATGGAGCTGGAATCAGAAGATGGACGGTAAAACCGATAACTTGCCAAGGTCAGAGCCGGAAAGAGCGCAGCCCGGGACGTGAGACAAAAATCCCAAGGAGGGTCTCGTAGGGTGAGAGTCAGAAAGCCGAGTGGTTGAGAGTGTCAGTGCCAGTTTTTAACATTAGTCGTGTTCCCCATGAAAGGCGCTATATACAGTAAAAGACGAATTTGCTAAAGCCTTTGTCGCCATTAAAAGGCCATGCAATCCTCACTTTGGGTTTTTGCCTTCCAGGACTTTAGTTGTCAAAATCAGAAAGCATAGCACTCTAACACTCTTCCTCGTGAAAGGCACTATATACGGCACAAGGGTACCACCCGGCTCCCTGTTGACCCCGAGTCATTCGCTTCACCTGCCAAATTGTTAAAGTATTAAAACAGTTGCCCAGTGTTTGT
The DNA here is from genome assembly GCF_900747795.2 of Erpetoichthys calabaricus. NCBI lineage: Eukaryota > Metazoa > Chordata > Cladistia > Polypteriformes > Polypteridae > Erpetoichthys > Erpetoichthys calabaricus. Next base: position 94,373,166 of record NC_041409.2, on the reverse strand, counting down.
AATCAAAAACTAACAAGTCTCGGTGCACATGTGTCGATTGCAGCCCACTCCACACACCCCGGACCCCGACATCAACAGAGGGGTTCATTTTCTTAAAATACTCCAAAGCATGGAGTCCACGAGGCCAGTGGCAGCCCCGTTCCACCTCCCATCTCCCCCCTCAGCTCTGCAGGCCTTCCTCCTCTTCCTCCTCCTCCAAACTTGAGCACACACAGCAGTTAGGCCACTAAGCTGGCTCTCAGCATCGGTGGTCTCGCATTGGGTGGGCCTGAGTGGCAGGCATCGGTGAGTTTTAGACCCCCGCTCATGTTGTTCCAATTTATGGCTCACCTCTGCATATTCCACTGCGACAGACGTCCCCAAGTGCACTGGGGGGGCTTCTGTGGGATTCAGTGACATGTGCAGCAGCACCAGCCGCTGTCCTCTTGGAGGGATGAGATGGCAGGCACCTCCTACACCGCTCCCACTGTGCCATCCGCCCACCGCAGCGCTTGGCCACCTGACGTGGCAAACCATCACAGCCCCCCTGCCTGTGGAGTCGGCGCTGACTGAGTGAGAATTCAGCGTGTGTGCCAGGAACGCCGCTTGAGTCTGAAGATCCTTCTTAATGTGGACGGCTCTGCTTGCATGTCTTTTACGTCCGGTTGACTTCAGTGCCAGCTTATTACCGGTCAAGGCCACAGCGGGGGGGGTGAAGGGGGGTTCTCCCATATGGGGCTAATATTCAATTCATCCATCCAGTTACTGGGACAGTACATGTCGATAGTAGTGTCAGTTAATTGTTTCAAAACTATAAGCCCTTTCCCAGTGGCTTAACCAGTGTTGGTGCAGTTGGCATGTTGCACACAAGGGTGTATGTGGAAATGACACTCAGTAATTGCCCAGTGCCAGCTGAGGAGGAGGAGCTGAGGTGAGATTAATTCACCTTAACTAAAGGACGAGTGTCTCTGTATCTGCAAGTCCTTCATTCTAACAGATGGCGCATTACCAACATTACCAGTGCTTTTACTAGTAACATACCCAATGGCATATAAGCATGGCATTTGGCATTCTAACAGATGGCATGTTACAAACATTAACAGTGCTTTTACTAGTAACATACCCAATGGCGTATAAACATAAGCATGGCATTTGGCATTCTAACAGATGGCACGTTACAAACATTAACAGTGCTTTTACTAGTAACATACCCAATGGCGTATAAACATAAGCATGGCATTTGGCATTCTAACAGATGGCGCATTACCAACATTAACCGTGCTTTTACTAGTAACATACCCAATGGCATATAAACATAAGCATGGCATTTGGCATTCTAACAGATGGCGCATTACCAACATTAACCGTGCTTTTACTAGTAATATACCCAGTGGCGTATAAACATAAGCATGGCATTTGGCATTCTAACAGATGGCGCATTACAAACATTAACAGTGCTTTTACTAGTAACATACCCAATGGCGTATAAACATAAGCATGGCATTTGGCATTCTAACAGATGGCGCATTACCAACATTAACAGTGCTTTTACTAGTAACATACCCAATGGCGTATAAACATAAGCATGGCATTTGGCATTCTAACAGATGGCGCATTACAAACATTAACAGTGCTTTTACTAGTAACATACCCAATGGCGTATAAACATAAGCATGGCATTTGGCATTCTAACAGATGGCGCATTACCAACATTAACCGTGCTTTTACTAGTAACATACCCAATGGCATATAAACATAAGCATGGCATTTGGCATTCTAACAGATGGTGCATTACCAACTTTAACAGTGCTTTTACTAGTAACATACCCAGTGACATATAAACATAAGCATTGCATTTGGCATTCCAACAGATGATGTATCACAAACATTAATACTGCTTTTACTAGTAACAAATCAAATGGTATATAAACCTATGCGTTCCATTTATCATTCCTACAGATGGCGCATCACAAACATTAACACAAGTTTTACTAGTAATATACCTGATGGCATATAAACATAAGCATTGCATTTGTCATTCCAACAGATGACGCATCACAATCATTAATACTGCTTTTACTAGTAACGTACCTCTTGAGTGAAGAGGGCAAACTGGAACTGGCCAGGATAGAAGAAGAAGAAGAAGGTCCAGATGGGCAACTGCATGAGAAGGTAAGGAAATTTGAGTGTGTAGTCACAGGTCTTCGGTTTGCTTGTTCCTTCATTACACACCAAATCCCAGCATCATCTTCCAGAGAGAAAGACGACAACTCCATGATGTTAGCCTAGGAGTCAAAACGTGCGAAACTGACAAACAAATCAGAAAAGTTAAAATGGCCAAAAGAGTGCAGACAACAGACAGACGATGACTGGAAATGCGCATTGTGGTCAGCGTCCTGGATGGCGGTGTTAAGGTGCGTCTTCTATGACAATACATGACCAGGGTCACTGTGTCAATCCCAGTAAGCACAGGGCACAAGGCAGGAACAAATCCTGAACTGGACACCAGTCCATCGCTAGGCGAACACACACACCAAACACACACGGGCCAACTTAGTGACACCAGTTCACCCGACCTGCATGTCTTTGGACAGTCAGAGGAAATCGGACCACCCAGAGGAAACCCACTCAGACGCGGGGAGAACATGCAAACTCCATGCAGGGAGGACATGGGATGCAAACCCTGTTTGGCAACACAGCCCACCTTTAGAAGCACTTTAGAAGGTAAGACCTTTATTTCTATATAGCGCCTTTTCTGTCACAAAATGGCCAGTGTTTGCCATTGCAGCAGTTCTATCCTGGGGGTCTTCCCGAGATGCTTAATACACAAAACATCTATATCATGTCTTTTGTATTACAAAATAACAATCTTTATTTTATACCGCACCCTCCCTAACCCTCCCCTATAGTGCAGAGCCCCCTTTCCCTCTTAGTGGCACCCCAAGGTGCTGTCCAAGCTCAGCTCCTTTCTTCCCTTTGAGCTCAGCTGCAGTGTGGGGTCTCAGGTGGGGTCCAGTCACCTGAGTTTGAACTGTGCCTACCACAGCAGTCTTCTTTAATTCCCATAATGACATCAGAGAAAGGCGCTATATAAAACTGTGTGGCTAAGGAGGTTACAATGACGGAGAGACCTTAAGAGCCAAAGCTGTAAACCCCCCAGTCAGTAACCCCACAGCCCACCCTGCCATGCGAGGCACTATAAGTTACCCCCAATCAGGGCTCTTCTCTGCAGGACTTTGAGCGGTTTGCCCGCCAGCAGGGATGACGTGTCACCATCTGGGAATACTTCCAAGGACATGAGGCTGACGGCACTCGATGACAGTGGCCTGCCTGCTCTGTCACCAGGGCTGGGCGCCCCCTTAGCATTCGTGGGACGAGGTGAAGCCCGTGACTCACCTCCATTGAGGAGCACAGACGCATCTGAATGGGCCGACAGGCCGCGTAACTTGTGTTCACCAACACCGTCCTGGACCCTACAAATGGGAGCTCATTGGCCGCGAGCCCCTCATGTGTGAATCGGCATGGCGGTCCGGCCGAGGGCCTTAGTGACAATATGTGGGATTCCACAGGACACTCGAGGAATATGAATATAGCGCCTTTCACAGTAAGTGCCACCACAAAGTGTGACCCTGAAGTGCCTGAAAGGGGCAGGCCATGGTGGCTGTGCATGTGTGTCACATGATGACACCAGGAAACCTGAAATATGAATTAATAGTAAAGCATAAGAGCAGGTGGTCTCAAAAAAAAGATAATATTTAAAAAAGAAACCTTGACGTGAAGATTTCTATTGCAGTGAATTAGAAAGATAAAAAACACGCACAACATACGTCACACGTTAAAAGAAATGAACACGATTGCCACAGATGGAAATGGCTGGTTGCTTCATTCCTCGTTGATGACATTTTCCATTTTTTCCTGCGTCCACCTTGTTCTGGGTAAATGAACAGAAAATCTCGACACGTCCACATGTGTTAAAAGAGACAGAACATGTGGTGGGGTGCACTTACTTTTTCACACATGGGGTCACAGAGAGCAGCAGCCTAACAGCATCAGGTGCAAGACAGGATGGCCACCGTCCACCATCATCAGTTGACAGCCCACCTAACGTTTGTGCTTTTTGAGATATGACAGGAAAACAGGAGAGCAGGGGAAACACCAAAAGGAACAGTTACAGACCACCGAGAACCAGGGTGGGCTTGAACCCCAGTCCTGAGAGCCATAGGCCTGCAGCACTAACCACCCTGCCACTGAATAAAGGGCTTGGGAATGAAAGATTGTGTAGTAATCAACACCGAGAAAAAGAAGAACCCCCAACTGGGGCGACCCGGTGGTCCACACTGCTGCCTTACAGCTTCTGGCCTGACCAGCGTGTTTGTGGAGCGTCCAGAAGGGAAAACTCACGAGGGACCGGAACCTGAGGGTCTACCACTTGTGTTCTAATGTCTGCCACTTTGTATTCCATGCCCTCCATTGTAGGTTAGGGTCATCTTAGGGTTTTATGTAAGACTGACAGGTGAACAGCGAATCAGTGTGCTTGCTTTCTTGTGGCCCCGCCGATGCTTTCTATTGGTTGGTCAGGGTGCTGGTACTCATTGATTAGCCAAAGCTTTGTTTTTGTCTTCTGATTGTAAAAGCCAGCGTGTGTGTGTGTGTGTGTGTGGGTGGGTGGGCTCACTAAATGTAGGCCACCGGGCCAGCCGGTCATCCTGAGCAGTGACCATTTCAAACAGCGGCTCAGGAGCTTAGCAGCATTTGGTGGGCTTGTCTCAGCTGTCACACTCATGGGGGCCGTGACGCCATACATCAGAGGTGATTTTCATACCCTTGGATCATCCTATAGTCGGACACAATGGCCTGTGGCAGCTGTGTGTTAGTCTAACTTACTTACTGACGGCGGCCACAGTGAAAGGTGCTAAATAAAATATCAAAAAATGACTGACTGAGCTCTCATTTATGGCTCTGCCCCCTTACTCAGATGATCAATAAGTCTAACATCGTGGGGTTAAAAAGACTACAGTGGAGTGAATTTCTGATTAAACTGCACGTATCCATCTTATATAGTGCTGTTGAAGGGAGTATTCCTATTAACTGAGTGTCACGCATTTCATGTCAGTCTGCCTACCCATAGTGCCTTTCATGTCTGTATATCAGTCTATTTAAATAAAATGTATTATTATTATTATTTATCTATATTGGAGTACCACTTATATTAAATGTAATACAATTTAGATTTGTACAGGACACTTTACTGAGTGTGGGCTCAGAGCTCTGTAACAAGACTGTGGGTGAAACTTCATAAAGCACATCATGGGGCAAATTAGTTTAAACATGCAGGTAAGCCATCTGTCTGTCCATCTTTGTGCATTTCACACTTATCTCTAATATAGCGTCTTTCATATGTTTCTGTATATCATACCCAGCGCCTTTCACGTCTACCCGGTGTCTGTCTGTCTTATATAGCGACTTTTGCGTCTCTGTCTTTCTGTTATATAATACCGTTTAGATCTGTTTCTCCAGTTAAAAGTGTTTCACATTTACTTTCAGTTATATAGTATCTATCTATCTATCTATCTATCTATCTATCTATCTATCTATCTATCTATCTATCTATCCATCCAGTGCCATTTGGAGCCATGGGCAGGTGATGGAGTTGAAGGCATCTGGGGAAATGGCACCCTAATTGGTGTCCATTAGGTTATTAGACTTAGATGACTTGGTATCCTGAACATGTGCCCCTTCAGTTACAGAAATGGCACCCCTCAATGTGCATTCCATGCACTTAAGGGCGCATGTGCCCTTTAAACATTCATAATTGTTTTGGGGTTTAGGCACCCCATGCCACCCCCAGTAAGAGTCCACCTTATGCAGCTGCCCATGTCACCCATACCTAAATCTGCCACTGCATCTGTTTATCATTTATATAGTGCCTTTCACATCTATCTATCTATCTATCTATCTATCTATCTATCTATCTATCTATCTATCTATCTGTTATATAGTGCCTTTTAAATCTATCTATCTATCTATCTATCTATCTATCTATCTATCTATCATATAGTGCCTTTCCTATCTATCTATCTATCTATCTATCTATCTATCTATCTATCTATCTATCTATCTATCTATCTATCATATAGTGCCTTTCCTATCTATCTATCTATCTATCTATCTATCTATCTATCTATCTATCTATCATATAGTGCCTTTCCTATCTATCTATCTATCTATCTATCTATCTATCTATCTATCTATCTATCTATCTATCTATCTATCTATCTATCTATTTTCAGTTGTATAGTGCCTTTCCTATCTATCTGTTATACGGTGCCCTTTCTATGTTATATAATGCCATTACCTGTATATATGTTGTAGTCATATAGTGCCTTTCCTATCTATCGGCTATATGGTGGATTTTTACCTATATATAGTATAATTTTGATCACTTATTACAGTATATAATGGCATATAATGGCAGTCATATAGTGCCTTTCCTATCTATTATATGATGTCACTTCTATCTATTTAGAGTATCTTTCTGTTATATAATGCCATTTATATACAGTATAAGTCTAGTTCATTGCATTTCATATCCATCTATTAGATTGTGCCTTTCATATATATCTACAGTATATACAGAATTTATCATACAGTATACTGCACCTTTCACATCTCCCTGTCTGTCTAAATTATATCATGCATTAACATCTATCTATCTGTTATATAGTGCCTTTCACATCTATCTATCTGTCTGTTACATAGTGCCTTTCTATCTATCTATCTATCTATCTATCTATCTATCTATCTATCTATCTATCTATCTATCTATCTATCTATCTATCTATCTATCTATTATATAGTGCCTTTCACATCCTTCTCTCTGGTCTCTCACTAGCACACCCCTTATGAAGTATTTTTTTACCACACCAGGGCTTCACTTCTATTTTAAATGATTTTTATTTTTCTTTCTGTTTATTTGTCAGGTCTGCCGTCAGGTGGTCCACGATGCCCGACTCCCAGGCTGGCTGGCCTCTCAGTCGCAGGTGAGTAGGTGGGCTCAGTGACGGTGTGTTCGCCGCGCTGTCGTGTTTTGTGTATTTTGTATTCTCCTTGATTTTCGTCTGACTTCTGCACTTACGGCTCAAACAGCCTGCGTCATTCACAAACCGAGGGCCGGCCGTGTTAAACTGTTTTAATGAGCAGCTGACGGTGACAGACTCTAAAAATAGTGACGCTACCTCAGTCACAGCTCAAAGAGGGGCAGACACTTTGCAGCCTCACATCTACAGGCATGTGAAAAAGTAAGTGCACCCCAGGATGTGTTTTTTTTGTTTTTTTTTCTTTGCTTTGTTTGCCACGTGTGGACATATCAAGAAGTGATCTTCATTTAAACGTTGTCTGTAGATAAAGGTGATGCAATATGGCAAACATCGGGCCACGTTTACATGTTGATGTCCGTTGTTTAATTCATCAGCACCCCAAATAGCTCAAATAAGAATCGGGGGTACAGCATCAGGTGTTGATGGTTAGAAGCTCATTAGAGAGGATCTCGTCCGCCGCTGTCCTCTCACTGAAAGCTCAGATGTTTAGTTGCTTGGCTCCTTAAAGTGTCTGATCAGCAGGCTGAATTAAGAGGAGCTTCAGGAGGAAGGAAGGGTCTCGATGCCAGTGAGTCTGACAAAGGATTTAAGAAGATCTCCAAACAACTGTCTGGAATACCATCAGCTAGTGGAGAAGACTCACTGCTGACAGACATCTGTAAGAAGCCCAGAATTTCATCACGGGACCACCAGGTTGAAAAAGCCCACCATTAGAAAGAGGCTGCACAAATTACATCTACACGATGAAGTGTGCTAGGAGGAAACCAGAAAGAACATCAGGGCAACGTTAAAGCTTGGCCAGGAATGCCAAGACAAAGATGGGCACTTCTGGAACAATACGCTCCGGAACAGATAGGGCAAAGCTGAAGGGTTTAGCCCACCATAGCAGAGGACAAGTTTAGCGAAAACCAGAGAGGGCATTTGACCAGAAGACCCGACACCAACTCTGAAGCATGGCAGTGGAGATGTTCAGGTCTGGGGCTGCTTTGGTGCGTCAGGGGCCTGGGCAGCCCCCCCCAATGCAGAATCACCTAGGAATTCATTTGTTGTAGCAGAGGGGGTTTGAGAAGACCATCTGTCATGAAGGCTGAAGCTCAACTGGAAACGGACCCTCAAAAATGACAATGACCCTAAAGATAGCCGTAAATCCACCAACAAATGGCTGAAAAGACAGAAATGGGGAGTTCTGGAACGGCCACCCTCAAGGCCCAGATCTGGGGTTTTTGAAAAGGACTGGATGTGCAGGACACCCCTCAAACATCACACAGCTGAGAGGATTCTGTGTGGAGGGGTAGGAGAAACTTTCACCAGTCGATGTCAGAGATGGAGAAACAGTTTGAGGAGACATAGACTTGAGGGGGCAACACCAGTACTCTGGGGGCTTACTTTTTAATTACATCACCTTTCTCTACTTTATATACTAACGCTGTTTAAAACGATTCATGGGGTGTATTTACTTTTTCACATGACTGTATTTTCTGTTACATGGGATCTGGAGCCTGTAGCCGACCGTGGGTGGGATGCGTGTTTGTCACAGGGTGCAGTCACGCAGATAGATAGTCATATCGGTCCATTTCAAGCGTAAACCGTTTTTGAGGTCTGAAGCCTTGGCTGGGTACCCAGAAAGTACCCACGTGGGCACAGTCAGACTGGGCTGACCTCTTAATTACGTGACTGGACCACTGATGCCCTGAGGTAACTGGTACATCCAGCTCATTGTTCCTAATAAATGACATTGACACTTAGTGTTGGGCCAGACGTATTGTGCCACTAGAGGGCAGGCACACCCCAGTTACTGTATATCGAACTTACCAGCTCTCCATTTTCCAAGCCCACTTTCTTCGGAGTCGGCGCTTGGTGGTGCAGCGGTTTATCCTGCCCCCTAATTACTCCATCGTTCTGCGTTGCTACCCATCGGGTTGCTCTGGCATTCCTCTGCCATCTTGGAGACCCACATTTTAGGCTTTTGCAGACACTGAGTGGGCTCTGATTGAGTGTGGACTGGCAACCCACCCAGCGCTTCATCCTTCTCTGTGCCCAAAACTGTCATTGTTTAGGGGGGTACGATCATGGATTGACTAAGGGACGAACAGAGCAGCATGAGAAACCAGATCTGGATAAGACGTCAGTCCTGAGTGAGTTTAGAGATGCTAATCGTCAAACAGCCTTCTCTTTGAGATCGGAGAGACCACAAGGACCCTCATAAAAACGATGAGATCATGCAGAGCTTATGGAAACGGGGACCAGAAATCAAATCTGGAAGCAGGAACTGTGAAGAATCAAAGCCTCAGGAGTCAAAGGGCCTTTTATCAATGGATGGAGAGCATTCAGTCCACCCTCATCTACACAGGTCAGGTCGGGTCAGGTCAGGTACTGATATAGCGCGTCGCCGCACCCACCACATGATGAAACAGCTCGGGATCCCGGTTGACAACCCCCCAGGCAGACACGCGGTCCAGTCCCACCTCTGGAAATGACCCTCTATCTGCCACAGCCAGGTGTTACATTGGTGTCCGCTTGGCCTGGTCCAGCCACTCGGGTCCTCAGCACTGAGGATCACCCTCAGGGGTAATCGCACCACATGGCTGTAGTGCCGTAACTGACAATGCAGGTCATGTGCCTCATTCAGGACTCCGTGAGCAACACAAAATCCGACCAGCCAAGGTCTCTCTGAAGAGACACAAGGAGTCCAGTCTTCATCTCAGGTCACTGGATGGCGTCCATGTCTCACAAGCAGGAAGCAACAGGACTGTAAAGACTTGGAGCTTCGTCCTTTTGCAGGGATATCGGGAGCACCACACACTCCTTTCCAGTGACGTCATGACACCCCCATGCTCTCACAATCCATCTACTGACTTCATAGGAAGAGGCACCAGAGACGTGAATGTCACTGCCGAGGTCAGTAAACCTGTCGATGAGATCCACAGTCTCCGCAGACAGACACACTGCTGATGGCCGAGCCCAAGAGGTCATTAAAGCCCTGGCTCTTAGTTTTTATCTGCTCCAGCTGATCTATAAAATCTGTCTGGGGGATTCCTGCAGTTTTTTTGGTGTTCTACCACAGATGACCCTAAGTACAGTTTCAATCAAGATCACACATTTAATACACACTGTGTATAGTTCCTTTCATTCCAATGTACTGGCCAGTTAAAACTCAGCAGATGCCATAAACAGAACACTCTCAGGGGGTCGGAGCCCATCCAGGCCACACTGGGCACAAGACCTGGACAGGACACCAGTCCATCACAGATAAATAAGATCCTATATACTGTATACATATATATATTCATGGCATTCGTAGTCTGAATCACAATCTGATTGTATGGGTGGTCACCTACCAGGTAACGCTTGTGGTTGGTCAGCAAGTCGGCTAACATCCGCCATGGTGCCCTCCTTCAGTTGCGAGAAGCAGATCATAGAATGGTTGAAATAGTTTCTACTGTCAAATAATGCAAAGAGTACACGACACGTGTTTCACCCTCACAACTGAAAGAGGGCACCGTGGCAGATGTTAGCCGACTTGCTGACCAACCACAAGCGTTACCTGGTAGGTGACCACCCATACAATCAGATTGTGATTCAGACTACGAATGCCATGAATGTAATTACCCCAATCTACATGTTGTCAAATGAACGAACCACACGCTGTGGCGCAACATTATAGGCTTCGCCTCTAGCGCTGACGTCCGAGGTTCGATTCCCCGAGAGGGGGGTGCAGTGAGTGTGTACGCCTGATGAGCCCAGAATTAGGGTGAAACACGTGTCGCGTACTCTGTGCATTATTTGACAGTAAAACTATTTCAACCATATATATATATATAAGATTACACATCATGACCCGCTTGGTGAGACCCCTGAGCCTGTCCCAACAGCATTGGACACGAGGCAGGAACCACCTCTGGGCAGGATGCCAGTCCATCACGTGTCCTTATCTTATGGCCATTTAACTTAAATATATGATGATATAACCAAACACTCTCAGAGCCACTTCATCAGTTTCAGAGTTGTGCGAGGATGGAGCTTATCTGGGTAGAATCGGGCACACAGCATCAAACCCCACTGCCCACACACACACCCACCCACCCACACGCACAGGACCACTTTGAACTCTCTGATTCATCTAACCAAAGACCTCACAGACATGGGGGGAACGCGCTGACTCCACACAAGCAGTGGCTGGCCCAGGATTTCCACATACACCCTGGGATTTCTGAGGCAGCAGTGCCCAAACCTAAACGCATGGGTGGTCCTGATATCATCAGACAGGACCAGGGCCAGTGGACACACAAAGGTCTGCTGACCGAGACGCACTCCTTCAAAGGAGGTTATGCATTGTGTGGAGAGGACGGATTGGGCATTGCCCCCCCCCCCCAACCCCGACTCCCACGGTCTCGTCCGTCCATCCCCCACTTCTCGCTTTCTCACTCGGATTCTCTCGATTAGCTGGCCGCTGAAACCCCCCTCCACCCTCCCCCACCCCACTCCCTTCCTTTGCTGTATGCCAGTCTCTGCCCTCAACTCTGAGATGTTGTTAACTGTCTAAGCTGCCGGATTCCCCCCCCCCCCCCGCTCCCCCCCCCCCAATCCTCCGCCTCACGCGCACACGCACACACACACAATAGTCACACCCCAACCCCCATCTCCATCCTCGTTCTCCACCATGCTGTTTACGGCACTTGATCCAGCGGAGCCAGCTGACTGCACCTCTCTCTCTCTCTCTCTCTCTCTCTCTCATTCTGTCCTTCTCATTGACTCATCCAGCCATCCCTCTCGCTCTCTCACTCTCTCGCTCTCACGCTCTCTCACTTTCCCTCTCAAGTCACTCGCTGCCTCTCACTCTGGACGTCTTCCCATCCTCGTCTCTCTGAATCCTAATTACTGAGCTCTTTTATTTTGCCCGTCTCACTCCAGCTGGCACTTCTTCTTCTTCTTCTTCTTCTGCCCTCTCCTACTGAACTCCATCAGCTTTTTTTCATCTTCATTGCCGGGACAGGATTTCAGCTTTTTTGATTTTTTTTTTTTTGGGGTGGGTTTACCAGCGCAGGGAATCCAAAGAGCTGCACCCTGGTTGGACTTTGGTGTCGTTTTAACTTCATCAGCCTCCTTCAGCGATGTCTGCTTTTCTGGGCTACACTCCATCACGTTGGGTCAGCCTCTGTCACCAGATTCCACGAGTGGACTTTGGGCTGGAGGTCCGTGCAAGTACATTCCGGCCAGCCGACTGGGAATACCAGCAGGTAAGCGTTTCTATTTGTTGGGAGTTTGAAATTGGGGGGGAGACGGGGGGGGGGGTCCATTATAGAGTGTGGTGCCTGACGGTTCCCAAAAGTGGATTCATTGACTGAAGGAAACTGGGAAAAGTCAGAGCGGCGTCCGGATGGAGGCTGGAGACTCGATGTGATCCTCTTGAACAGAAAGTTCTGAACAAAGTTGGGGGAAAAAACAGCGCGATGGCTCGTTTAACGCCTCAATGCTGGAGGACTTTTCCTTCAACTTGAGTCGTGGCAAGAGGTGTAGTGAGTAGCTGGGGCGCCTGGGGATATGGATGAAGAAAAATCAAGGTGTGAGTGGTGTGAAAAAAAAAAAACGTAACCAGGAAGTTGAAGGATGTGCAGTGAGTGACTGAGGAGAGCTTAGTAGGCGAAAACGAGAACAATCTGTACCCCCAACCATCCCCCTCCTTCTGCATGAATCACTATCCAGATCTGGTAATGTGTATCCTTCCTACTACGCTATGCTGTGTTTTACAACCTTGCACCGCTAGCCCATGACTATTCCATAACCTTACAACTTTGCATGAATGTCCCAAACACACTGCTTACTCCTACATCAACTCTTACAGGATAACCAGCACACACCTCCTCTGCTTCAGAACTTCACCTAATGCAACCACTGGCCATCACTCAACTGCCCCCAACGCCACTGCTCTAGACCTCATTCTGTAATCCCCCAAGTGCCATCCACATACCTTTCAGCATCACCCACATGTAACTACTGATCAGCATCTCCACACAAGCTCCAATATGTCACAGCCTCATCCCATTCCTGCTGTCCCATCTTCTTATTACCCTTCACCCTCGTCTCACTTAACTCGTATCCACATCTCACACCCCGCACACTGGACAACCTCACAATATGCCATCCTACCTCATCCATGCCTTATATCTTGACCCAAAATCCGTATTCCACCATCTCTTTGCCTTCAACCCCACCTCACAAACTAGCATGACCCAACCAACCCTAATCTTACTTCCACTGTCCCTCACTAGTTCCTTTGATTCACTCAGATGTCCCAAATCACATCTTATTTACCCCTGTCTCACAACCTGGTCTCACAGTCCACATCCCACGTTCGACATTTCACTTTCTCTTGGCTTTTCAACCTCACCTCACCAAGTGGTCTTCTCTGACCAACCATCACACACCTGAGAGGATTCTGCATGGAGGGATGGGAGAAACCAGTCGATGTCAGAGATGAAGAGACAGTTTGAGGGGACAACACCAGTACTTTGGGGGCTTATTTTTTAATTACATCACCTTTATCTGCTTTGTCTACTGACACTGTTTAAAACGCAGATCAAATCTTGATGCCTAACATCCCGATCACAAAGTCCATATCCCATGGCATGGATCTCATCTTCTTTTCCCTGTTACAATTGCAGGCCTCTAACTGGTATCCCCTGACCAGTCCCTGCTTCACCACCCCACATGCCTCAAAGCCTTACCATACATCACTCAAATCCCCACCTGCCATCATGTTCTTCCATGTCTGACAGCCCAGTCCCACGTTCTGTATCCCATGACATGAATCTCACTTTTCTTTAACCTTACAACTTCGAAAGACTAACTAGTATCCCCCAACATTCCTCTTTCTTACCTCCTCCATACTTCACAACCTTACTATACTTCACCCAGATCTTCCAACTGCCGTCTTACTCTTCCGTGCCTGATCCCAAAACCAAATTTCACGTTCACTTTACCTTATAACTTTGACTAACTACTACCTCCTAACCAACTTCCATCCCAGCATCTCCAAAGGTCACATCAATCAGCTAAATTCTCAACGTGTCATGTTACTACTCCATGCCTCCCTTCTTATATTCCATCTCACAGTTGCCCTAATTCTCCAACAGCGATCTCACTACCTCAGTCACACAGTCTTCATCGTAGGTCCTCCATCTCATTTCCTCTACCTTACCATGTCCCCTCATTTGACCAACTCATATTTCACAGCCTCAGCTGTCCTGCTAATCCTGATCCTATATTCTTTACCTCTTGACCAAAACCCTCATGTCATTAACTCATACCCTCTCACTGATACCACACAACACCCACCCAAATCCCCAACTGCCATCTTGCTACTCCGTATCGCACAACCTGACCTTGCAATCCACTCATCTCATCTTACCTCATCACACACATTTCCAGTTTTTACAAACTCCCCTGAATCCCCTTAACTCAACCTTCTTCACTTCACAACATCACTATACCGGACCAGATTCCCTCAAGTGCCACCACAGTCCGTCCTCCATGTTCTGCAATCTGATCCAATCAGACTAAGACTTCATGGCCTATTCCAGTTGTATCCCCCAAACTCCATCGCACTACTTAATCCCACCAACACAACACCCCCCCCTGATGTCTCCCCAGTTTCTCACCCAGATCTCCTGAAGGACATCTCCCTCCCTTATATCTCTCTGCAATCCATATCCCACCATCTCTTTGCCTTACACCCCACCTCACAAACTAGCATGACCCAACCAACCCTTATCTTACTTCCACCGTCCCTCGCTAGTTCCTTTGATTCACTCAGATGTCCCAAATCACATCTTATTTACCCCTGTCTCACAACCTGGTCCCACAGTCCACATCCCACGTTCGACATTTCACTTTCTCTTGGCTTTTCAACCTCACCTCACCAAGTGGTCTTCCCTCACCAACCATCACACACCTGAGAGGATTCTGCATGGAGGGATGGGAGAAACCAGTCGATGTCAGAGATGAAGAGACAGTTTGAGGGGGCAACACCAGTACTTTGGGGGCTTATTTTTTAATTACATCACCTTTATCTGCTTTGTCTACTGACACTGTTTAAAATGGAGATCAAATCTTGATGCCTAACATCCCGATCACAAAGTCCATATCCCATGGCATGGATCTCATCTTCTTTTCCCTGTTACAATTGCAGGCCTCTAACTGGTATCCCCTGACCAGTCCCTGCTTCACCACCCCACATGCCTCAAAGCCTTACCATACATCACTCAAATCCCCACCTGCCATCATGTTCTTCCATGTCTGACACCCCAGTCCCACGTTCTGTATCCCATGACACAAATCTCACTTTTCTTTAACCTTACAACTTCGAAAGACCAACTAGTATCCCTCAACATTCCTCTTCCTTACCTCCTCCATACTTCACAACCTTACTATACTTCACCCAGATCTTCCAACTGCCGTCTTACTCTTCCGTGCCTGATCCCAAAACCAAATTTCACGTTCCCTTTACCTTATAACTTTGACTAACTACTACCTCCCGACCATCTTCCGTCCCAGGATCTCCAAAGGTCACATCAATCAGCTGAATTCTCAACGTGTTGTGTTACTACTCCATGCCTCCCCTCTTATATTCCATCTCACTTTTCTTCTCACGTATGGCCTCGTCACACAACAGTTGCCCTAATTCTCCAACAGCAATCTCACTACCTCAGCCGGAGTCTTCACTTCACAGAGTTTCACCACCCCACACTTACAGGTTCACATTGCTGACCATTTCCCACAATTGCCCCTGTCTCACTCCCCACTTCGCCAACTTGGTTGTTTCACTTTGTATCCTACAAGCATCATCTCATTCCCCTAACCTTAGGACTGTACCCCCTTGTAGCCCTTGGCCAACTCTTGCCCACTTCTCTTTACCTCACAGCTTTTCTTCACACTTGTGTATCCCCCAACACCTCCTGACCTGGTCTTACAATCCCGTCTTCTAATTATACACTGGAATGTCGATCTCTCTGGCACATGCCCCTAACCTCCTCACCCATCAATCTCCTTCTTGTTACCAGTCTCTGCCTCACTTCTTTGTACCCCATGACCTGATCTCACCAAGTCATTTCCTTTGACGGTCACCTCATTATCTCACTCCCACCACTTCACAACCTGATTACATCGATCCATATCTCATGACCCCACCTCATATTTCCAACTAATAATCCCCCCATTGAGTGGCTGAAGTGGTCTGCTTCTCACTGAAACTCCATACCTGGATTGGTTGGAGTACTTTCATGCGTACTGGTAGCATGTTGAAGTCACCTGGCACACACCAGTATGCAGAACTGGCACAACCTCTTAGTACCGTAATGCCGTGTGTGTTAATTGGCTGCTGTCTCTTGGGAATTGTAGGAAGGGAGACCCCCATCCCCTCAGGTATTCTAATCTCTCTATCACCTAGCGTTATTATGTATGAGGGGGGTCCCCCAACACTCCCTCCGTATCCAAGCCTAAAACCTTATATATGTATGGAAGTGGGGGAGCACAGCCCACAAGGGATGAGTCTACCTTAAAGGAATTCTGGGAGCATTCCTCGGGGCCCGTGACAGTAAGGGACCTTTTCACCAATTCCATCCCTCCTCCTTCCCACTTAATAAAATGCTTTAGTCACCATGTACCGAAATGACCAAGGGGTGCACAAGCCAATCCCCTCATTCATAGAATGATTGAATCACCAAGAGTGTGAAATACAGCACTGCATTAAATGACTGGGTGTCCACGTTGTCGGGGATGTGGGATGAAAACCTGGATGAGTACCTGGAGGAAAGCCCAGGCAGATATGGGGGGGTGAATTGGGGGGACATTCACAAAACATGTCAGTTGTCATCAAGTTGGACGTCAGTGTAGAATCTGAACTCGGGACATCACATCCATGGGGCAGCAGAGCTAACCTGTGTGCCACCATGCCAACCATCCTACATGTGCCAGCCCCACAAATCACCTGCCTGCTTCTCTAATCTCACCTCCTACTACATGTATGAGGCAGCAGAGCTAACCTGTGTGCCACCATGCCAACCATCCCACATGCGCCACCAGCCCGCTTCTCTAATCTGCACCTCCTACTACATGTATGAGGCAGCAGAGCTAACCTGTGTGCCACCATGCCAACCATCCCACATGCGCCACCAGCCCGCTTCTCTAATCTGCACCTCCTACTACATGTATGAGGCAGCAGAGTTAACCTGTGTGCCACCATGCCAACCATCCCACATGCACCACCAGCCCGCTTCTCTAATCTGCACCTCCTACTACATGTATGAGGCAGCAGAGTTAACCTGTGTGCCACCATGCCAACCATTCCACATGCACCACCAGCCCGCTTCTCTAAGCTGCACCTCCTACTACATGTATGAGGCAGCAGAGTTAACCTGTGTGCCACCATGCCAACCGTCCCAAATGCGCCACCAGCCCGCTTCTCTAAGCTGCACCTCCTACTACATGTATGAGGCAGCAGAGTTAACCTGTGTGCCACCATGCCAACCGTCCCAAATGCGCCACCAGCCCGCTTCTCTAATCTGCACCTCCCACCCTGACACACACACGACGCCTGTGACTCCAATGACCTATGACTCAGCACTTGTCACCTAATCACACCAGCCGCCGTGACATCTCATAATGTCATCACACCCACCTTATCCCACTCTCACAGTGTCACAATCTGGAGCGTTTCTGTCATATTTGGGGGGTCATTTGCTCATGCCAGCGCTGAATTTTGTATGCTTTGGTGTTGCTAGGCTGTGCATTATAATCACCCTGTGTATCTGCTCAGCCATAAGACGCCCTGCCTAACCCGAACCCAAAGATGCCTTGGGCACCATGTTACATAAAAGTAGCTGATACGTGGCACTCATTTGTTAGACTTTCGGACTGTGCTGGCATTGGGCACTTTGGTCTCCTGGTTTTGTTCCTGTTTGAGAGCTGCCTGGCACGTTGATGCAGTGGTTTTAGCTGTGGGATGGCTCATGGATTCAGGGTCCATCTTCTTCTCGTGAGGTTTTTCTTCCCCATCACTGGTGACATACAAGTTTGGTTAACTGGTGGTGTCCATTACCCATAACCCCACCCCAATGAATGGGCCCTATAATTGACTGCCATCCTGCCGTATACCCTCTCCCCCCTGGAATGGTTCTAAATTGTTTTTTAAGCATGTCTGAGAATTTTACGTCGTGTTAGGTTTAGGATCTACCACCCAAACGTCCCATCAGTGATGGACCACTCTGTTTGTCGAGGGTCAGCAATGTCAGGGTGACTTCATCCCTCCTTCTGTCTCTGATTTTGTCGCCTTGTTCTTCTTTCCCACTTTGTCCTGCTGACTGTGCTTGGACTTCGTGATGAGGCTGCCCAACGTCTGCTACTCGATAATTAATTAGTGATCTGATGACCTGAAAAGAAAATCATTTTTTTACTTTTTATCTTCCGCTCTGCTTCACTGTGGCATGAATATCTGAAATTGGCCACCCGCCCGTCCTGAACTGGCTGTCATCTTATTCTCCAGCCATCTTAACACACCCTACCTGAAGACCCCACCCTACCTCCTTGTTATCTCCTCATCATGTCCAGGCTCAGTGACAGCTCAGTCACCCACGTTCCACTTACCCAATGCCTGGCTGTTTGTCACCACCTTTCAGTATTCATACACAAACACCTTTACAGTTTACCATCCCTCAGATTGTCACCTTGGCCACTGTTCTTGTGCCATTAATCCCGATCTCCATAGTTTCATATCCAAGTGTATAAACCATGTCATCCCTACCATCAGGTTGCCCATGTGGCGTCCATCCCATCATGTCACAACCTCAACCCACCAAAGCCAGTGACACGTTAGACAACTTCTCGCTGAAAATGGATGCCAAACTCATCCCCTGAAAATCACACTTGACACAACAATGAACCGCAAGAGATGACAAACATCACGTCTCGTGACGACTCTCCGGCACAATTTCACATTTCCAAAGTGTCGCATTCTGCCTGGTGATGCCAGTGGCCGTGGGTTTACAGCTGCCGCCTCAGCCCCCCCCTTTTTTTGTCTTTCTTTTTGCCACTCTGTCGTGGCATTTCAGACAGACAAGGTCCCAAAACTCCCACGTTCCTCATTTCTTGTGTCGACCCTGCGTTCATTTATTGAGCTACTCATCGGTTGCCCGCTCTCGCACGTGCAGAGCCCACCACGGTGATGTACGATTTACTCAGGGTGAGTCGCAGAGCGGTTGGACGCCGAGTGGATTACACGACTGGTGGTCATGGGAGCCCCCAACTCCTGAAGATTATGTAAATGAACATCGTGTAGATCTCAGACACTTCCTAGACCCTTGTCTAACCCTGTCCTCCCCCATCTTCCCAAAACCCTCCTCATCCGTGACCTGTCGTCCTCCTGTTCTCCAAGCAGACGTCACTTCCAGTACATGGGGGGCTGACCCCGTTTAACCGCTCCTGTCTCGGTATCCTCACCCAGCTTTTGCACTTTGACATCAACTGTTGCTTTGAATGAATGAATGAAATCTGAGGGGGGTTTGTGGAGACCACTCTTAGTGGTCAACTCTTGGGCTGGACCAGTCGGCAGTCATCTGAAACCTATGCTACTTGTAGTTGATTCTCCTTACAGTGGAATGATTGACCTCCAATAATTTGGTGATTTTGGTAGATCCTCATAGACGCCCACAACCTTCCATCTGGTGGCCTCTTTTGATCTCAGCATGGTGACCCCACACACGTTGATGGGAAAGAAAACAGCGGACCCTCGATGTCTGAGGTTTTGGGTGCACCTTCATGCTGCTTATGGAGGTTCTAATTGTTGGCACCTCATCTGGAGCACCCAAATCGAATCTGATGGATTTGAAGTGGTGACAAATGTAGGGGCCGACTTACTTTTTCCCAGTTGACGTCTCCTCGTTTTTGTTATTCCGGCGAATGCGCCGCGTCCACTTGACGTGTCTGTCACGTTTACCTGTGGGCTCTGCTTGCATGAAGATGGGGTGCACTTACTTTTTCACATGACCGTACCTCCTTTTCCCTTCTCCTCTCCTCCAGCGCCCCTGCTCCGTTTCCTCTCGTCCGCCTCTCCATTCACCTTCACCACTCCACCTTCAGCCCACCTTGTCGTCTCAGTGACCACCCCAGTCCCTCACTGGTTGCCATACTGGCGTGTTATGAAGGTTGGCAAGGCTGGCAAAACTGGTGGCTCTGTGATGGTCTCCAAAATGACACCGGGTGGGTGTAATGAGCCGAGAGTGGGCAGCCCCAATATTAGCGGTGGTCTCATGCAATTTTAATGGCAGCACATGTGTGGCATTAAATATTCAGGCTCTCGGCCGTCTTCTTCCGCACGTGTGACCTACTCTCGTTTCTCATCCATGATATGCAGTCGTCAGCGAGTCACATGTACTGCTTTGTAAACCAACCCCCCCGCTCCCCGACCCCGATCCCCCCCCCAGGGCTATATACAGACTGAGCATCTCTTCAGAGGGATGACAAGCTACTTAACCCCGTCTCTCCCGGCTAAGAGGGTAAAATGAGTGACAATCGATGAAGTGCCTGCTCTCACTGGGTGGCCTGGCTCTCTCCACAGACGCTGCTCCTGCTCTCCAGCCTCTCGGGATTCGGCTTGCTGCTTTCTTTTCTCATCATCGTGTCCTACCTGATCCGGCACTGCTGCTGCCGCCGACGAAAAGGTGACCCCGACGGCGACTCCGACGACTCGGACGATGAGGACGACGACGACATGCCTGGTGGACGGGGGCACAAGAGGGCCCGCCAACTCTGCTGCGTCACTTGGGGTACTGTAGGGGCTGTCATCATCTGCTGGTGAGCCTGGGAACGCATGCAGGGAAGCCCACCGGGGCATCCTTTGGAAATTGTGGTAGCACAGAATCCCCAGTCAGTGTGTCCTAACTCAATTGTTAATGGCTTCCCCATCAGCCCCCATGACAATAACACACCAAAATATAACGGAGGAACAGGCAATGAAGGGTGGAGAGGTGCAGTGATTGATCTCAGTCAGTCCTGCGATGAGGGGTTCAATCTAAAATAAAAGCCTTTACCGTATATATAGCCCCTTTCAGAAAGCGCGCACGGGTTAAGTACAAAGCGACATAAGAGCAGCTGTAGCCCTCTGACAGGGTCTTCATTACCCCCCCTCCCCAAACACACACCCATACAACTGCCTTCACATCGCCCCTCATCTCCCCGCTGCCGCCCCTCCCCTCCCGGGAATTAGACGTGCGCGTTCTGCAGGAACTGGGTCACTAAGCCTGGAGCGAACCAACTGCACCGCACGGCGGGGGGATTAAACGAGTCGGGCTGAACCATTGCGGGGCGGTGTGCGGAAAACAAAGCGCTCTGCCATCGTGACCTCTTTACGAAGAGAGAGCCGCCGGGGCTCGTCTGTCCAGAAGTGACGGGGGAGATGAAGGGAAAGAGCGGAGGCAAAGTAAAATGCACACAAAGGACAGCGGGGCATTGATCCGCTCTACTCGACCGACATAATATTCAAAAACAGGAGAGGACACCTCGGGGGCTGGGGGGCCAAAGACACGGAGCGCGACAAGCAAATCCGACAGACTGCAGACGTGAGGGGGCAAAAGAATACCAGGGGTAGCGGGCAGAGGGGCGCACGTGCCCGGCATTCTGATGCACGTCGCTACATTTTTAAAAAAGCGGATTTTAGCGAAAACTGAAACCCGTCGCTTGGTTTGGTTATCGTACAGTAGGCGAGACAGGGGAGGAAAGAGTTAATAAGGGCTTTGTAGTTATGTTTACAACGAAAGACGCTATATAACAAGAAAGAAAGAAAACATTGGCAAAAACGAAAACATTTTGTTTTCTGTAATAGAAAACTAGAGAGAAGAAAAAAACCGTCTAGTAAAGGAAAGAAAAATGGAGACAGATATGCACTTTTTTTTATCTTTTATTGAATTTATTGAAAGCAAGTAACATTCCATAAATCAAGTCAATCTTAACAAAACTAAACTCAATTCAACCTTCACCCGTGAGAAAGAGAGAAAGGCCAACAGCCCGAGTAGAAGGTTTGAGAGGAGTGAAGAGACAAAGGAGTCCTACTCCCTAATATAAATGTTTATTCTAAAATGTTATTGATTAGATCCGACAGGTTTTGTAATGTCAACAAAAAAGGCACAATATAGCAAGATAACGAAAGAAAGAGTTTGGGTTTTAAATATACCTTTTATTAGACTTTAACCAATACAAAAAGCATCAAAAAAGAGAAAGAAAGAAAGTTTTTTTCTTTTCTAACAGATCTCAAGCCTTTAAGAGCACAGTTCAGAAAGAAATGTAGAATGGATGTACAGTAGGTACAAATCTGCAAGGATGTCCAAAAAAAGAAACTCCAAAACCACAAGAAAAATCTCATACAGGCAAATATAGTTGTAATAGAAGCAGGGGACGGACTTGAAAATCAAAGGTGAGTTGACAGGTCACTGTGGTGCTGCTGCTGCTAAGGTTAAAATTCATTACCCAATTTCCAAAAATCAAATTAATAAAACAGGTGGGGAGCACAAACAAACATACGGAAGATAGATAGATAGATAGATAGATAGATAGGAAAGGCACTATATGATAGATAGATAGGAAAGGCACTATATGATAGATAGATAGGAAAGGCACTATATGATAGATAGGAAAGGCACTATATGATAGATAGATACATAGGAAAGGCACTATATGATAGATAGATAGATAGATAGGAAAGGCACTATATAATAGATAGATAGATAGGAAAGGCACTATATAATAGATAGATAGATAGGAAAGGCACTATATAATAGATAGATAGATAGATAGATAGATAGATAGATAGATAGATAGATAGATAGTGGTGGCTCTGAGGCTAGGGATCTGCACTGGCAATTGGAAGGTTGCCGGTTTGAATCCCATAAATGCCAAAAGGGACTCTGTTCTGTTGGGCCCTTGAGCAAGGCCCTTAACCTGCAATTGCTAAGCGCTTTGAGTAGTGAGAAAAATGCTATATAAATGCAAATAATTATTAATTATTATTATAGATATGAAAGGCACTATATGATAGATAGATAACAGTGCAGTCCCAGTAAGGCACTATACAGGCGTATTGCTGTTGATATAAAGGAGCCCCCCCTCCACCCCATAGCTTTTCTTCTGCTGAGTGATTTGTTGTCTGTAAGTCCTCAGTGTTGTTGTGTCACAGAGATGGTTTGTGCAGCGTTGTTCATAATGGCACTCAGTTTTGTTTTCATTCTCTCCTTCGCTTAAAACCTCCAGGGGGTCCAGAGTGCACCCCATATCTGAACCAGCCCTTTTAATGAGGTTGTTGATTTGGTGGTCCCCTCTTGAAGTGATGTGACCAGCCCAGCACAGCACGCTGGCCATCACAGAGTTGTAGGACATGTGAAGGAGGTCGCTGCCCACATTTAAGAAACACCGTCTTCTGAGATGACAGGATCTGCTGTGTTGTTTCTTCACTTGTCCATCTGTGTTATCCACATTAGTGTGGACTGGGTGGGCTCAGGATATTCAGTGAACACAAAGCTCAGATTTATCCCAGGAGGAGGATGTGGACGTTAACAGAAATGCGTCTGTTGTCGTGTTGTTAATTCTGATCACGCAAGGCACTATGTCTAGCGGGGGTCCGCTCTATGTTTCACTGTTACAGAGACTTGTAGTTTCAGGGGTCTATAAAGTTGATCCCAAAGACCTTTTTGTTCCAATCCAAGTATTCAAGTCGACACCAGTCTTTGGCCATAGCAGGTCTGATTCGCTTTTATTGGTTTGTTTCACGATGAAAACACACAGAAGCGCAAGTGGAAACCCCGTTTTATGGAGGGCTGCTGATGTTTTCATGTCGTTTGCATCGTTTGACTAACAGTAAGCCATTAAAAAGCCAGGCAGGCGGCGTTTAAGACTAAAATGAGCTGTTAGGGGTGTGGAGTCTTAACAAGCGAGGCGACTAACGTGGAGCATTAAAGTGCTGCATGAGCCGTAGTTGTGTTTCAGCACCAATAACTGACCTCTCACTAAGACGTTCTGTGGGAACAAAAACCTCACGCCATTCCGGATCCCCAGGACTGACTTTGTAGACCCCTGCTGGACAGCAGTACTACGTTTTTATTAAGGCCTCTGATTCTCCCACTAATTCAAGAGAATACCTTGTTATTTCGACAAAGGGCAGAATCTGATTTTTTATGTATTATTTTCTATTCCTTACACACACACACACACACACACTCACTATTTTTGATAATATAAATATGTTTTCGTAGCATTTCTTTATATTTCATGTTAGGTTTTTGATGCCACATTGCTGTTATCTTAAGTACCACCATATTGTGTGTGTCGTGACTGCGGCTCCAGGCCGCGTCTAAAAAACCACAAAAGGCCGGAGCCGGAATGAGTGCACAGAATGGGCCTCACCCCAGGCGGCTCAGCCCCAAACTCAAAAGGCAGGCTTCTAGTCTGACCAGGCCCAAAAATGGGGGCTCAGGCTTGTAAAGTCAAAATGTCACAAAATGTCAGGAGAGCAAAGTGTAGTAAAGTGAATAATAAGGGAATGTGAAATGATTTAGTATGTAAATGTTTATTGAAGAAGATTCAAAACAGGAGCACAGCAAGGCAAGCAAAAAAAGTCAAAGAAAATAACATAAAACAAAAACTGTACCTTAATCAAAGCAGGGGGGCAAAAGGAACGAAATGCAAAATCTAAACACAGCAATGCCAGCAGCCTCTCCATCTGCACTGTTGGGGGGCTCAGAGCGTCATCAGGTGGTCCCACCCCCTGTGGTTCAACAAAGAGGAGACAGAGCAGATAACAGTGAAAGATAGCAAGTACTAAACACAACCGAAACCATAAAAATATATACATAAAATCACAAATAGAACTCCGAATGTACAGAGTAAGATTTAAAAAAACAAGAAACATTTTTAAATATGTGTTACTTATCCCATGTAGTTTATAAAAAAAACTCCAGAATAAGATAGTTTCAATTTTTAACTTTCAACGAAACTCCAGTAAAAAATAAAGTAGACTGCAAATCGTAACACATAATATATGGAGTTATATCTAAAAAAAAAGAAACAACCAAAAGATCAAAGGAATACACCACCTGGAAATGAGATTTTTTTAAATATGCAGTATGTTAATTATCCAATGAAGTTTATAAAAAACTACAAAATGCGATTGTTTCAATTTTTAAGTTTAAATCAGACTGCAGTAAAAAATAAAAAGACTGCAAATCATAACACATAAATAAAATTATATTTAAAAAAGCAAACAACCGAAAGATCACAGGAATACACCACCCGGAAACAAGATTTTTTAAACAGATGTTAATTTTCCCCTGTAGTTTATGCAAAACTACAAAATGAGATAGCTTTGGTTTTTAACTATAAATAAAAACCCAAGAAAAATAAAGAAGATTGCAAATCATAAAACATAATATAAGAATTATATATATAAAAGAAAAACAACCAAAAGATCAAAGGAATACTGCACCCGGAAATTAGATTTTTTAAATATATGTGAATTATCATATATAGTTTATAAAAACTACAAAATGAGACAGCTTTGCTTTTTAACTATAAATAAAAACCCAGGAAAAATAAAGAAGATTGCAAATCATAACACATGACATATAGAATTATATTAAAAAAAAAAAAAACAACTAAAAGATCAAAGGAATATTCCACCCGGAAATGAGATTTTTTAAATATACAGTATTTTAATTATCACATATAGTTTATAAAAAACTACAAAATGAGGTAGCTTCAATTTTTATCTTTAAATCAAACCCCACTTCAAATCAAATCATATCATGTAATATATAGAATTATATTTAAAACAAACAACCAAAACATCAAAGGAACACTCCAGTCAGAAGTGAGATTTTTTATTTGTTACGTACCCCACATCGTTTGTAATGGTGGCTGAGAAAAATATTTTAACTCAAGTTTTCGTGAAGAAAGGAGACAAGGAAATGAAGTTTCTGATAGAACAGGACCCAAAGGTGACCAACGGTCGACAACAGCAAACAATTTAAAAAAAAACCAAATGAAATAAATAAAATATCTGACGTTCTCTCGTGTCGCACAATCCACATGTCAAATCCTCCAATCGGATGCTCACGACATGCAAAACGTGTGCATTTTATTTTGCTAAAATATTGTGAAAAATAAACTCTAGAAAAGGAAAGTAGCCCAGAAACGGAAAGACCCTTCACACAAGGTCACACGTTTGAGTTAAAGACAGGACTGTTGACCAATGGGGAAGAGGAGGCGGGTCCTCAATTCAAGAGCGCAACTCCATGTGAGGGAGCTTCCTGTTTGTGGACTGCCTTCATTTTACAAAGTTATGTATTTAATAACATTTCACCTGCATTCTGCACGTTGTGAGCGTACGATTGGAGGGCTTGACGTGTGGATTGTGTGACACGTGGGAATTTTTTTCAGGGATGTGTTTGAAATCGTTTGCTGCCGTCCCGTGTTGGTCACCGGTATTCTTTTGATCTTCTTTCTTTTTTGATATTGCCGAATGTCTTATGATTTGCAGTCTTCTTTATTTTTTTCCTGGGTTTTTTATTTCTTGATAAACATGGAAACTGTCGTATTTGTATTCTTTGAGGAGTGCGGGATTGTTGATGTCATGTTGCGCGACGGTTTAAAGGGTCATCGCCTTGGCGCTCGATTCGCTATCTGAGTTTGGATTAAAACTTTGTGATTCATGCGATTTACGTTCTTCCGTTATCGTTGAGCCCTGCGGCTCTCTGTTGACCGCCGTTCCTTCTGTTTGCGTTTTGGTTCTCACGATGGCCTTTCTTGATCTTCCTGTGTTGAGTTTCCTGACTCCGGTTATCTCCCGCTGCTGGTTAGTTCTTTACGTTATCAGTTCTGTTTTCATTTTGTTTTGTTGTATTTCTTGTGTACTCTGATGATTTTCAGTTATTCTGTGTTTAGTGATTGTTTTCGATGTTTGTTTTCTGTTAAGTTTCACGATGTTCACTTTGTGTCTTGTCTGTCCTGCCTGTCTGCTGAGCCCAAGGAGGCAGGGCCACCCTCTAAATTAACAAAGCACAAGTGTGAGCGAGGACGACGGGCTTAACAGTGTACAGTTATGGCGCCTGCTGCTGGCCATGTTGGTCGTGTTTTGAGCCTATATAAGATGGTGGCCCACAGCTCCCAGTACCCTAGCCATGCATGAAACACAGAGCCGTCTGCTGCATGTTGTTGAGTTTTATTTTATTTTTTTGTTGTCTGGTTTAATTTGCCGATCTTCTTTGTCTTTTCTGCTTGAGTCCTTTGTTAGTTTTGACTTCAGGTTTGTTTAGTAAGACAAATCAATTTCCCTTTTTTGTTTCCTGATCTCCCCGGCCCCTTTAAGACCCTCAGGGTGCAGGTGGGCACACATTGCCAGCTTATGTTATTAGCTCCATTTTCAAGCTCTGATCTGTTGAGTTTCTGCCCAGCAGTGTCCCTCATTTCTCGTATCCCACTGTCCTGCTCTGGAAGCTTCATGTTTGTTGTCATCCATTTCTAGTCCTTTGACGTCAATTCTGTCCCCCTTGCAGTGCTGCCATTGGAATAGGTTTCTACGGCAACAGCGAGGCTAACGATGGACTGTACCAGGTGACCTACTCCTTTGCTACAGCCAATCAGACCCTGAGCTCCATTGACCTCTTGGTAAGTCCGCCGTGGCCGTTCATGTCTGACGTGTCGCACTCCTTGCCTGTCTCACCGGCTGCTGTTGGTGCCTCGTCTCTGTTTTAGATCTCCGACACGGTGGTCTTGCTCAAACGTGCCGTGTCAGACCCACTGACTCGGCTGGAGGAAGCCTTCACCCCGGCCAATAACTTCATTGCAGTGGTCCGCAGCACTCGCCGCCAGTCAGAGACAGTGATCAGCCTGCTGTCTGAGCTGCCCCTCGATGTCTCGCTGGGGTCCCAGTTGGCCGCTCGTCTGAACAACACCCTAGATGGCTTGAGTGAAACTGGTGCTGTGGGCAGAGTGGCCGAGAAGTTGGTCTTCATAGAAGACTACAGGCAAGTTGAGGGTGGTGGGCTGGGGCGGGGGGACTTCACTAATGCATTGTGTCTTTGGTTTTGTGTCCTCCTTATTCCCCAACCCCACTTTATCAGGACCAACTCAGACTCAGGACCGATGGCCCCTCACAAACGGAATAGCAGTGACGTTCTAGGGGCAGGGAGTTAGCACAGCAGACCCCTCATCACAATTCTCGTTCTCCCCCTTCTAGGTGGTTGACCTTCATCCTGCTCCTCCTCCTCGATCTCCTTGTCTGCTTATTCATCCTTCTGGGTCTAGCGAAGCAGGCCCGCTGGCTGCTGATCGTGTAAGTCCAGAACATTCTCTCATTTTTTATTGTTCTGCAACATTTAATCATTGGGGAGTTCTTATAATAATAATAAAATAATGTTTTATTTATATAGCGCCCTTCCCATTTCAACACAATGCCTTTCTAGTCCATCTGTATTGGACACTGTGTCTGTTACAGCTGTCAGTTATATAGTGCCTTTCATGTCTAGCTATCTGTTATTTAGCGCATGTCTTATCTAGCCATCCATTATATAGTGCCTTTATGCCTGTTCATTTCTGTTTATTATATAGTGCCTTTCATTTATAACTATAATACAAGCCTTTGTAAAGTACCTGTTATGCAGTGACCGTCATACCTATGTGTCTATTATGTACGTCCTTTCATATAAATATACTATATAGTGCCTTTCATATCTTCTACATTATATAGTGAGTTTCACACCTCTCAGTCAGTTCTTACTTTTGAGTCCATCTGTATGCCATACCTTCTGTTGCATCTACCTTCTATATAGTGCCTTTCATCCATCCATCCATCCATCCATTATCCAACCAGCTATATCCTAACTACAGGGTCACAGGGGTCTTCTGGAGCCAATCCCAGCCAACACAGGGCGCAAGGCAGGAAACAAACCCCGGGCAGGGTGCCAGCCCACTGCAGATAGTGCCTTTCATGTCTATGTATTATGTAGTGCGTGTCCTGTTCGACCTTTATGTGGGGCCATTCATACTCAGCCAAGCTCTTCGCATCCACCGATGAGACTCCACGTTTCATTCATCTCTCTCTCTGGATGTTACAATACCTTTCAAACCTGTGCATCGTACCATCTAACATATAGCGCCTTTCACACTTTTACTGTCTATCTATCTATTTATCTATTATACAGTCTTTCTTATCTACCTCTATTATATAGTGCCTTTCAGTTTATGTGTAATTGTCTGTCTTTCTATTTAATTGTTATGTATTGTCTTTCATATCTCTTCATTAGCTATATACCTAGCATGTATCTTTCTTATCTACCTCTATTATATACTACCTTTCATTTTATATCTATCTAATTGTCTGTTTAATTGTAATGTAGTGTATTTCATATCTGTCTTTAATATGCTGCGTTTAATGTACACAAACAAGCATGGGACACAAGTTTTATTTTTTCCTTTACCTCGTGGGAAACGCCTTCCCTGTTTCCCACAAGCCCAGCACAGTCCAAAGCACAAAGCACCAACACAATTTTCTTTCTTTCTTTCTCTTTCTTTCTTTCTTTCTTTCTTTCTTTCTTTCTTTCTTTCTTTCTTTCTTTCTTTCTTTCTCCTCCACTCCTCAA
Source organism: Erpetoichthys calabaricus (assembly GCF_900747795.2). NCBI lineage: Eukaryota > Metazoa > Chordata > Cladistia > Polypteriformes > Polypteridae > Erpetoichthys > Erpetoichthys calabaricus. The sequence goes on along the minus strand of NC_041409.2, from coordinate 94,343,417 downwards.
GTAGTGGTTGCTGGCTTCTTTTTTACTGCACCCAGAAGTGCTCTAGGCCTAGAAGAACTGCCCAAAAGGGCTCAGCAGATCCTGCACCCCCTAGCGGCGCCTGCGGATCCCAACAGGACCGCACCAAACTCCAACTCCCATGAAGCCCTTTAGGAGTCTGAGGCACTGCTACAACCCAGGGGGGTTGCCAACTAGCGTCCCATGGGAGGTAACACTCCGGTCACGCTTGCTCCCCCTCGGTCCTTCCATTGTGGAGGTATCCCAGCCAGGCAAGGGCCCCAGCTGCATGCTACACTGTCTATCTATCTATCTATCTATCTATCTATCTATCTATCTATCTATCTATCTATCTATCTATCTATCTATCAACTGTATATAGTATCTATCTATCTATCTATCTATCTATCTAAAATGAATATTTATTATATATAATCTATCTATCTATCTCTATCTATCTCTATCTATCTATCTATCTATCTATCTATCTACTGTATATAGTATCTATCTATCTATCTATCTATCTATCTATCTATCTATCTATCAACTGTATATAGTATCTATCTATCTATCTATCTATCTATCTATCTATCTATCTATCTAAAATGAATATTTATTATATATAATCTATCTATCTATCTCTATCTATCTATCTATCTATCTATCTACTGTATATAGTATCTATCTATCTATCTATCTATCTATCTATCTATCTATCTATCTATCTATCATATAGTGCCTTTCCTATCTATCTATCTATCTATCTATCTATCTATCTATCTATCTATCTATCTATCTATCTATCTATCTATCTATCTATTAGCTTTTTTGATGCTGATCAGCAGACAAAGACCCTTTAATATCAACACGTAAGGTGGTCTAAATTAATTACAAACACAAAACACAATGTACCTGATCATATAAGTGTTCACCTCCTTCATGTCAGTGTTAAGAAGACGGCAGCCATGGCTGCCATGAGTCTGTGTGCTCAGGTCTCATCTCCCTGTCAGCTTTGCACATCTGGACTGTGACATTCTTAACCCCCCCCCTCCCCCCACCATTCTACTTCTTTGTCTTCCTCTTCTTCTTCTTCTTCTTCTCCTTCACATATCTGCTCGAGCTCTGCCAGGTGTCATGGTGATGGTGAGTGAACAGCCTTTGTGAATTCTCCAGTGGATTGAGGTCCGGACTCTGACTCGGCCACTCCAGGACATTCACATTTGCTATTTTTCATGCCATTCCTGTAAAGCTTTGGCTTTCTGTCTTGCTGTGAAATTTAAATCTTCTGTCCAGGAGCCTGCTGCAGAGAAGCATCCCCAGAGCCTGGTGCTTGGCAGTACCAGTCCCAGTGATGCATTATGCAGGTGTATTACTGTTTGTATGAAGCAGCCCCCCATATCGTTTCTTAACCCACTCCTGCTGAACGATTCGCTGTCTGAAATCCGTCAGTGTTGGAGTGTCACAGAGAGGATGTGCAGCTTTAGTCATAATGGCACTCAGTTTTGTTTTAATTCTGTCATTCGCTATGACCTCCAGGGGGTCCAGAGTGTGTCCCATAATTGTGGCAGCCCTTTTAATTAGCCTGTCAATTTGGTGGGCTGCTCTTGAAGTGATGTTACAGTGTAGAAAATCCCACCAGCCACCCCAGAGTTGTAGAAGATGTGAAGGATGTCACTTCCCACATTAGAGGAACACAGCATTCTAAGAAAAAAGAGCCGACTCTGCCTTATCTTATAGAGTTCCTCTGTGTTCTGACCAGTCCAACCTGTCATTAATGTGGACCACCAAGTACTTGTAGGAGTGGACCACCTCCACATCCAGACCCTGAATACTGACCGGACACTGAGGCTCTTTGTTGTGGTGAAAGTCAATCAGCAGTTCTCTGGTTTAGCTGATGTTAAGTTGCAGACAGTTCTCAAAGTTCTCCCCCGGACTCCTCTCCTCTGTCTTGTGTAGACCCCATAAGTGCAGAATCATCTGAGAATTTCTGCGGGTGACCTGACCTGCTGTTATATTTCAAGTCTGAGGTGTTCAGAGTGTAGAGAAGAGCAGACCGGCCTGTGTCTTGTGCTGCTCCAGTGTTCCTCACACAGTCCTTGAGTCTCACACACTGCAGATCGTCCACCATCAGGACCCCCAGGCTCATCCACCTGCAGATCTCGAGGCGACCCCTTAACAGGGAGGGCTGGAAGACACTGAAGGCGCAGGAGAAATCAAAACACAGAATCCTCCCAGTGCTGCCAGCTTTGTCCAGCCTTGTGGATCAGAGAGACCATTGCCTTCCACACAGGACTGGTTTTTACAGACCACCTCATCCTTTAACCAGTTACATCCCCCAGTTTGTTGCTCCTGGGTCACAATGCAGCTGTTCAGCTGACATTTTCAATTGTTCAACAGCCAGATCATTTTTAGAAAGAAGACACAGAGTCAAACCTGCCAACTTCAGCCACTCAGTGGTCTCACTGTTTCCTCCCCCTGTGGTGGCCCAACATGTCCTGAGGGGGCTAACAGGGATTGTCTTCTACTGAACCTTCCCCGTCTTTACACCCCCTTTTTGAATTTCTTTCAGGATGACCATCTTCGCCTGGGTATCTCTCATCTTGAGCTGGGGATCATTGGGACTGGAAAGTGCGGCGGCAGTGGTAAGTAAGAGATGGGCAGACGGAGGGACAGACATTGGGGGCTTTGTGTGCGCCGGTGCCCAAAGAAAACACTACTGCATTGTTCTACGACAGCATTGTCTTTGTATCACGGAACTGATGAATTTGTTTTGTTTCATCTGTCGGGGACTCAGCCTCACCGCACGGCGTTGTCTTTATTGTGCTGGAGCTCGAAGTCAATCAGTCGGTCAAACTTCAGTTCACACGGAGCCAAGGAGAGCAAATCACAGCCTTGTGGTCTGTGCAGAAAGCCAGATTACAACACAACCTCCTACAAACTAGAAAAATATTACTTCATGTTGTATTCAAACAATAATCAATGATAGTGAATAAAACGAAACAAATCCAATTAATAAAGCTCATAATCTGTGTGTGTGCGTGTGTGTGTGTGTGTGTGTACAGAATACAAATACACACCGAGGGTCCAAACTCTGCTGTAATTTACACAACTCCCTCATCTGATCATGGGAAGACCCTAGACCAGCATTTCTCAGCGTGTGGGCATTGGTGGCATTGCAGGTGGGCGGTGCTGGTGTTGCAGGTGGGCCGCGGATGACGTTGGTCAAGACACCCATCACACACACAACTCCTACAACAATCAGTACATCACAGTGGGACGCTTCTGTCTGACCTCAATATAAAGGTGGTGGGAGGAGCCAGCAGCAGCAACACCAGAGTGGCCCCACCTCCTGTGGCTCCACCCACAAAACACAAGGAATGTGCGCACGTTTAAAGATAAAGAAGACGTACAATAAGTGATAAACAAATACAACAGAAAGGACACAAAAACATGAGAAGTAATTCAAAAATAATAATAAAATAGAAAGCCAACATAAGCCAGAGGGGGGAAAAATGGTTCAAGCATAGCAGCCTGGGGGCATCTTCTGCTCGGATCAACCAACAAACGTCCTACAGCTCACCTCTGGTGGCAAGCGCCTTGTCCTGTGCCTCGTCCTACAGCAGCAGCCCTGAACCAGCTCCTGTTATTTAGCCTTCTTGCTCTCCAGCACCCTCTCTATCCTCATATCGATCCATCAGTTTTAGAGCGCCTTTCATATTTGAGGTGTTAAGATGTACAGGGCAGAGCACCAGAATGAACGGGGAGCCACGGGCTGGTTATCTATCTACAGTGCATCTGGAAAGTATTCATAGCGCATCACTTTTTCCACATTTTGTTATGTTACAGCCTTAATACATTTTATTTATATAGCGCCTTTCCCATGCTCAAGGCACTTAGAAAAGTGTTGTTTACAGGGAGGAGCGGCAACAACATGCGTGCGCCAGCGTCCCCTCACCTTCTGTTATAGGCCTCACCTTCTTCCAAAATGGATTAAATTCATTTTTTTCCTCAGAATTCTACACACAACACCCCATAATGAAAACGTGAAAAAAGTTTACTTGAGGTTTTTGCAAATTTATTAAAAATAAAAAAACTGAGAAATCCCATGTCCATAAGTATTCACAGCCTTTGCTCAATAATTTGTCGATGCACCTTTGGCAGCAATTACAGCCTCAAGTCTTGTTGAATATGATGCCACAAGCTTGGCACACCTATCCTTGGCCAGTTTCACCCATTCCTCTTTGCAGCACCTCTCAAGCTCCATCAGGTTGGATGGGAAGCGTCGGTGCACAGCCATTTTAAGATCTCTCCAGAGATGTTCAATCAGATTCAAGTCTGGGCTCTGGCTGAGCCACTCAAGGACATTCACAGAGTTGTCCTGAAGCCACTACTTTGATATCTTGGCTGTGTGCTTAGGGTCGTTGTCCTGCTGAAAGATGAACCGTCGCCCCAGTCTGAGGTCAAGAGCGCTCTGGAGCAGGTTTTCATCCAGGATGTCTCTGTACATTGCTGCAGTCATCTTTCCCTTTATCCTGACTAGTCTCCCAGTCCCTGCCGCTGAAAAAGATCCCCACAGCATGATGCTGCCACCACCATGCTTCACTGTAGGGATGGTATTGGCCTGGTGATGAGCGGCGCCTGGTTTCCTCCAAACGTGACACCTGGCATTCACACCAAAGAGTTCAATCTTTGTCTCATCAGACCAGAGAATTTTCTTTCTCACGGTCTGAGAGTCCTTCAGGTGCCTTTTGGCAAACTCCAGGCGGGCTGCCATGTGCCTTTTACTAATGAGTGGCTTCTGTCTGGCCACTCTACCATACAGGCTTGACTGGTGGATTGCTGCAGAGATGGTTGTCCTTCTGGAAGGTTCTCCTCTCTCCACAGAGGACCTCTGGAGCTCTGACAGAGTGACCATCGGGTTCTTGGTCACCTCCCTGACTAAGGCCCTTCTCCCCCGATCGCTCAGTTTGGATGGCCGGCCAGCTCTAGGAAGAGTCCTGGTGGTTTCAAACTTTTTCCACTTACGGATGATGGAGGCCACTGTGCTCATTGGGACCTTCAAAGCAGCAGACATTTTTCTGTAACCTTCCCCAGATTTGTACCTCGAGACAATCCTGTCTCGGAGGTCTACAGACAATTCCTTTGACTTCATGCTTGGTTTGTGCTCTGACATGAACTGTCAACTGTGGGACATTATATAGACAGGTGTGTGCCTTTCCAAATCATGTCCAGTCAACTGAATTTACCACAGGTGGACTCCAATGAAGCTGCAGAAACATCTCAAGGATGATCAGGGGAAACAGGAGGCACCTGAGCTCAATTTTGAGCTTCATGGCAAAGGCTGTGAATACTTATGGACATGGGATTTCTCAATGTTTTTATTTTTAATAAATTTGCAAAAACCTCAAATAAACATTTTTTGCACGTTGTCATTATGGGGTGTTGTGTGTAGAATTGTGAGGAAAAAAACGAATTTAATCCATTTTGGAATAAGGCTGTAACATAAAAAAAGGTGGAAAAAGTGATGCGCTGTGAATACTTTATGGATGCACTCTATCTATCTATCTATCTATCTATCTATCTATCTATCTATCTAGTAATCTGATTAATATTTGATTTAAAATTCAGATCAGAGTCAATAGTTACCCCTACATTCTTTACCTCTGTCTTGACTTTCAAGCCTAATGTATCAAGTTTATTTCTAATATCCTCATTATATCCATTTTTGCCAATCACTAAAATTTCTGTTTTCTCCTTATTTAGTTTGAGAAAACTGCTACTAATCCATTCAGACATTGGACAGACAAGCTTCTCTTCTGTTTGAGGAGTCCAAAGCACCCATGATTCTTACTCATCGCTGCGTTATTGTATGTTGTATCTTGTCAGATAGAGAGACAACAAGCAGAAAGAGTTGGAGTTTCCAACCCACATACTTGGCACGTCTTTACAGACTTGAGTCCAAAACAGAACTGGGGTCCAACAATAAACATGGCTGTTATATAGTTGGCAGGCAGGAAGAGAAGGGTTTTAAGGGAAAGGAAGTGGAAGGGACACCTCTTGAGAAAGCATTTGACGCGGTTCCACATGAGAGGGTGGCCATCAAACTAAAAGAAGTGGCAGTTCAGGGTGATGTTTTTAGATGGGTGCAGAACTGGCTCAGACACAGGAAGCAGAGGGTGATGGTGTGAGGACCCTCTTCAGAACTGGCTGATGTTAAGAGTGGTGACCAGCAGGGGGCAGTGCTGCGGCTACTGCTATTTTTCATATTTATAAATGATTTAGATAGGAATATAAATAACTAGCTGGTTAAGTTTGCAGACGATACCAAGATAGGAGGATTAGCAGATAATTTGGAATCCGTTATATCATTACTGAAGGACTTGGTTAGCAGACAGGTTTTGGTAGATTTGTGGCTAATGAAATTTAATGTCAGTAAATGTTAAGAATTACACATAGGAAGTAAAAATGTGAGGTTTGAATACACAATGGGCGGTCGGAAAATCGAGAGTCCACCTTAGGAGAAGGATTTAGGAGTCATAGTGGACTCTAAGCTATCGACTTCCCGACAGTGTTCAGAAGCAATTAAGAAGGCTAACAGAATGTCAGTTTATATAGCGCCTTGATGTGTGGAGTACAAGTCACAGGAGGTTCTTCTCAAGTCTTTATAACACACTGGTGAGGCCTCATCTGGAGTCCTGGGTGCAGTTTTGGTCTCCAGGCTACAAAAAGGACATAGCAGCACAAGAGAAGGTCCAGAAAAGAGCGACGAGGCTGATTCAGAGGGTACAGGGGATGAATTATGAGGAAAAATTAAAGAGCTGAGCCTTTGCAGTTTAAGCAAAAGAAAATTAAGAAGTGACCTGACTGAAGTGTTTAGAATTTTGAAGGAAACCAGTCCAATGGAATGAGACTGTGACTTTAAAATGAGTTCACCAAGAACACGGGGACACAGTTGGAAACTTGTTAAGGGTAAATTTCACACAAACTTGTGGAAGTTTTTCTTTACACAAAGAACGATAGACACTTGGAATAAGCGACCAAGTAGTGTGGTATAGAGTAAAAGTTTAGGGACTGTCAAAACTCGACTTGATGTTTTTTTGGAAGAAATAAGTGGACAGGACTGGCGAGCTTTGGTGGGCTGAGTGGCCTGTTCTCGTCTCGAGTGTTCTAATGTTCTAGAATGTGGGCTCTTCTGATGGTCTGCAGAGGAGAAAGTGTTAGAGAACAGCGCCAACCCCTGGTCTGGCGGAGAAACCCAGTTATTTGAGCCCCTAAACTGTCTCCCGTGCGCATGTGTGTGACATCCCTCAGGTGAGTGCTCATTGGTCTTCAGCTCTCATGCACACCCAGAGGCCACCCTTATGACTAAAGAGTTTGATTTTATTGCCGCGAGTCACAGACCAGTTGGAGTGAGGCGTCGGGTTTGTCACATCAGACGAGTGGCCTTCATGGGAGCGCACCGCCAACTGCCTCCGACTCGCTAAGGTTACATAAACAAAGTAGGGGACAGAAAACCACGGGAAAAGTCACTTCATGTGACATGGCCTTTCACCACCAGCCCCAGCGCCCTCTTCTTATGTTTCTCATCTCTTCTCTTCCAGGCCCTCAGCGACTTCTGCGTGGACCCGGACAGTTTTATTCTGAACGCAACACAGATCAGTCTGGGCTCCAGTCCAGGTAAGAGCGCCTCCATGGGTGTTGGTTTTGTGACACACCTGCAGGGTGGCATGGTGGGTCAGCAGGTAGTGAACCCACTTTAGATTCCAGAGTAGGTGGAATTAGGTGTAGATGTTGCATTTTCTCCATGGTTTAGAGCAGGAGTGGGCAAAGTCAGTCTTGGAGGGGCTTTTCCTTCAACCCGATTACTTCCTTAGACACTCATCTGTCCATCCCAGTAACAGGTGGGATTTCATTTCATTGGTTTGTTTGTGTTTTTGTCCTGCCATGTCAGGTTACTCTTATGTTGTAGATTATTTTTTTCATTCCAAAATATCACCTGAATGCTTTGTAGCCTGAAGTGGATTTGCAATTCTCAGTCCTTCACTTTTCTCTCTTCACACTCCTTATAAATATTTGACTAAACCAGATGTTCAAGATGGAAATGGACCCAAGGAAGGACTGCTGCTTCCTTAGTCATTTGCTTTTTATTGCTAATGAGAAGCCATAAAAGCAGAAACAGGACTAGCAATTAAAGTGGGGTGGGGGGTCTTAGCAAGACAGGCAGCTTAAATGAAGCATAAAAACGCTGCTCGAGCAGTAAGTGCTTTGACAGCAATAAGTGACCTCTCATGAAGAACTTGGCTTGGAACAGAAACCTGCGGACCCTCCAAGACCGACTTTGCCCACCCCTGCTTTAGAGTCTCCCACTCCTTCTACACGCGATCAGCATGTGAGTGAGTGAGTGACACGCTGGTGCCATCTACAGGGCTGACTCCTGTCACGCACCTGGAAATGACCCCAACCCAGAAAGTGCATCGGTGGGTCTTCTTCAACGTCCATCCATCCATCCATTGATTTTTCAGTCTGCTTTTTATCCTTCAATCCCAGCAGCATTGGCACAAAGAGGTAGCCAACATGAATGGTCCATCGGAGTGCACACACACGTCAGCACTCGGTCCAAACTGCTTCATCTCCCAGGGTGTCTCTTCAGTGTGGCGCATGTCACAAATGGACAGCTGGCGGGGACTTTGAATGAAACTGAATCTCAGGTCAACACGAACATGGGGGTACAGGTAGAGACTTGTTAGGAAGTGACCACATAGTGTGGTGGACAGCAGGACTTTAGGGTCCCTCAAAACTCAATTTGATGTTATCTTGAAAGAATTTAGTGGATGGGACTGGCACACTTTGTTGTGCTGAATGGCCTGTTCTCAGAACAGGCTGGCATAATGGTGATGCAGATCCAGCATGCCGAAGTCAAATTCTGCTGTCTGAGTGGGGTCCACTTGTTGTCCATGTGGGTTTTCCTCCTACATCCCATAGATGTGCCAGTTGGTTGATCATCTCCACGTGCTTCGGTGTGCTCTACGTTAGGCTGGTTACCCTCCCAGGGCTGGTCTTGCCCCTTGAATTGGATTAAGTGGTCTTGATAATGTCGGCATGTGTTTAAATTCAAGTCTAAAATTGTAAATGTATGATAGAAAAACAGTCCTGATTGGTTTCATTCTGCTCTGTCTATTTCAAATGATTTGTGACTACCCTAATACCTCATTCCAAAATTCACGTATTTTGATGATTTCAATTTCCAATTCCCTTAAAACGTTTCTGTTTGGTGGTGGGGTGGGCTCAAGTTTGGTGGGTTGTATATGGCCACCCTCAGTCTCTTATTAACTTGCTGCTGCATTTCAGGTGCGTTGGAATATTACTTGACCTGTAACCAGGACCCCAGTGGCCCCTTCCAGCAGGTATGATGGTCCTCTCCCCCTAACCCCTCGCTCTTTATGTCTTTGGTGGAATGGTGGCTCTGTGGTTTAAGGATCTGGTAACTTGAAGGTTGCTGGTTCAAATCCCGGCTGTGATGGAAGGAACGCTATTCTGTTGGCCCCTTGAGCAAGGCCTGTAACCAGCAGTGGCTCCAGGGGTGCTGTAGGAATAGCGGACCCTTCGCTCCCACCCTAAAACTCTGGTTAAGTTGGGGGTATGCGAAAAATAAATTCTGTACACAAGAAATGGTAAATGGCAAATAAAGTAAAGTATCATTATTTATGGTGCCTCTGTCTTGCTGTGGGCCACGCCCACTGCCCCGCCTCTTGTTTACCATTGCTAGGAAACACCTGAGCCAATTGGAGCTTTTGTTGATTGCAGTCTTTTGTTTAATTTTCCCCCAGTTTGCTGGCCTTGCTTAGAATTCCTGCAACCCCCCCCCCGCTAATGTTTTTGCATCACTTTCAGAGTCCGTGTGGCACTAAAGGATCCTGTGGCCAAAATTGGGTTTTGCAGTCATGGTAAAATCCAGTGTGAGTAAACAACTGTGTGCCAAACAGAAGGGTGGTAGGCAGGGGGCAGCTCTGGTGGTCTTTCGTCAGTTTCATGCATGTATTTTGGACCACTGCTCCCTACAAATCAGTTTCAATTTACAGTCATATGAAAAAGTTTGGGAACCCCTCTTAATTCTTTGGATTTTTGTTCCTCATTGGCTGAGCTTTCAAAGTAGCAACTTCCTTTTAATATCTGACATGCCTTATGGACACAGTAGGATTTCAGCAGTGACATGAAGTGTATTGGATTAACAGAAAATATGCATCATAACAAAATTAGACAGGTGCATAAATGTGGGCACCCCAACAGAGATATGACATCAATACTTAGTTGAGCCTCCTTTTGTAAATCTAACAGCCTCTAGACGCTGTCCTCCTATAGCATCTGATGAGTGTCTGGATTCTGGATGGAGATATTGTTCACCATTCTTCATACAAAATCTCTCCAGCTCAGTTCAATTTGATGGACAGCCTGCTTCAAATCATCCCATAGATTTTCAATGATATTCAAGTCAGGGGACTGTGACGGCCATTCCAGAACATTGTACTTCTTCCTCTGCATGAATGCCTTTGTAGATTTCCAACTGTGTTTTGGGTCGTTGTCTTGTTGGAATATCCAACTCCTGTGTAACTTCAACTTTGTGACTGATGCTTGAACATTATCCTGAAGAATTTGTTGATATTGGGTTGAATTCATCCGACCCTCGACTTTAACAAGGGCCCCAGTCCCTGAACTAGCCACACAGCCCCACAGCCCCACAGCATGATAGAACCTCCACCACATTTGAGGTAGCAGGTGTTTTTCTTGGAATGCGGTGTTCTTCTTCCGCCATGCAAAGCGCTTTTTGTTTTGACCAAATAACTCCATTTTTGTCTCATCAGTCCAAAGCACTTTGTTCCCAAATGAATCTGGCTTGTCTAAATGAGCATTTGCATACAACAAGTGACTCTGTTGTGGCGTGAGTGCAGAAAGGGCTTCTTTCTCATCACCCTGCCATACAGATGTTCTTTGTGCAAATTGCGCTAAATTGTAGAACGATGTACAGATACACCATCTGCAGCCAGATGTTCTTGCAGGTCTTTGGAGGTGATCTGTGGGTTGTCTGTAACCATTCTCATAATCCTGTTCATATGCCGCTCCTGGATTTGTCTTGGCCTGCCAGACTTGGGTTTAACAGCAACTGTGCCTGTGGCCTTCCATTTCCTGATTCCATTCCTTACAGTTACAGAAACTGACAGTTTAAACCTCTGAGATGGCTTTTTGTAGCCTTCCCCTAAACCTGGAGACTCAACAATCTTTGTTTTCAGAACTTTGGAGAGTTGCTTTGAGGATCCCATGCTGTCACTCTTCAGAGGAGAGTCAAAGGGAAGCACAACTTGTAATTGAGCACCTTAAATACCTTTATATCTCATGATTGGACACACATGTCTATGAAGTTCAAGGCTTAACAGGTTCATCCAACCAATTTGGTGTTGTAAGTAATCAGCATTGAGCAGTGACAGGCATTCAAATCAGCACAATGATAAGGGGACCCACATTTTTGCACAGCCAGTTTTTCACATTTGATTTAATTTCATACAACTAAATACTGCTTCACTAAAAATCTTTGTTCAGAAAACACCGCAGTACTCAGATGTTCCTAGGAAATGAAAGACAGACCACTGTTATCTTTATTGTTGAAAGGAGAGTCAATTATTATGAAGGCTGAGAGGGGGTTCCAAACTTTTTCATATGACTGTATCGATATTTCTGGGCTGTCTGGACTGTTCAGGTCATGCTACAGCATCTCAGTTGGGTTAGGGTCAGGACATTCTTCTTTTTCTTTAGTTGACTTGTGTCTGTTGGCTTGTTGTCTGGTTGAATCAACCAACTTGCCTTAAGCTTGAGGTCATGGACTGCTGCCCTTGAATGTCTTGGTGTACCTTTGAATTCCTTAAACTTCTTGATGCTTGCAAGGCTTCCAGGCCCAAACCTTGATGCTCCTTCCACCGTTCTTCACAGGTGGGATGAAGTTTTTGGGGTTGGTGTGCACTGCCCATTACCCTCCAATCATAGCATTGTGAATTTGTGGCAAAAGGTTCAACATTTGTGACATTTGTGCACAGAACAGTGTGGAACATCCAGGTGGTCTTGGGCCAACTTCAGATGCGTTCCAGTTGTTTTGGTTTCCTCGGTGGTGTCCTTCCATGAACACCAATCTTGTTCAGTGTGTTTCTGATACCGAGACTTTTACAGATTTGTAGATTTTCCCGGAGGTCTTTTATTGTCACCCATGGGTTCTTTACCTCTTTTGGGATTGTCCTTCGTGCTTTTGCAGTGACCTTTACAGGACATCCACTCCCAGTCCATGGAGGGTGGAGTGGTGGCTCTGAGACTAGGGATCTGTGCCAGCAGTCTGGAATCCTGTAAACGCCAGAAGTGCCTCCGCTCTGTTGGGTCCTTGAGCAAAGCCTTTAACCTTCAATTGGTGTGACGTTAACCAGCACCCAGCCCTGCAAACACGTCCCCCAACTTACAGGTAAAACGTGGGGGTTGGTGGCAGGATTGGCACTCCAGTCACTGTAACAAACCTCACACTGTTCCAGTGTGGTGCTGAGGTGTCACCCATTCCATGGCTGCCCTTGGATCTCAATCTGGGTGGTTCACCGTGTGGTGGGTGCAGCAAAACGCTGTAATCAGCTCATGCTCCCAACCTCCTCCGACTCCTCTTCCTCACTCCTAGTAGCTACAGTCTGGAAGTTTCTCCATGTGTAGACAATTTGTCTTACTGTTGATCGATGAACACTCAGGTCTTTACAGCTTCATTCATCTCTGAGATGTGACTTGTAAGGTCCAGTGACAGGTGTGTGGAGGGAGTCATGGTTCACATGTTCTTGAGGAGATCAGATCTGTTGGTCACCAGGCTTTGCCCGTCTCTACTTGAATGGAAAGGCACCTGAGCAATCCACCCTTCCAGTCCCATCTCCTTCACTGAAACACCTTGCAGATGTCCTCAAGGCCCACTTACTTTGTTCAGCCTGCACTTTGAATGATGGCTCAGTGTGCTCAATGGAGATATGACAAGTCCAACTGTGTGTGTGTTAGGAGTTGAGTCAGACTGGGCTTCTCCAGACTTGGAGGTGTAGATGAAGATCAGAGCACATCTTATTTGGAATCAATGCAGAGTGTGGAGATCAGGGGGCCTACAGCTCCCCAAACCCCGGACACAATGGCCACAGAGCCCACAGGTTCAGCAACACACACATTTATTTACAAATGGGGAGCTTTTCTCCCTACCAGCACCCAGAAGCACCGTCTACAGCATAATCTTTCTCTTCTTCGCCACCACTCCTCCTCCTCCTCCTCCTCCTCCTCCAGTAAACCTCGTCCCTCTTCCTCCCGACTCTGGCTCCTCGATTGGAGTGAGGCGGCTCCTTTTATGTCACATCTGGGAGCGTTGCAGGTGGCTCATCAGGATCAACTGGAACTGCTCCCAGGTGTGATGGAAACCCAAAGTAGGGTTCTACAGCTCCCCCTAGCGGCCCCCACAGAACCCAACACAGCTGTGCCAAACTCCCAACTCCCATGTGTGCCCTGTGGGAATTCGTGGTGCCACAGCCGTCCAGGAGGGCTGCACTGTAGTGTCCCATGGAAGGTAGTGCCTTGTGGGTGCTCTCCCCCTGAAGTCCTTCCATCCATTTGGCGTCCCGAACAGGAAAGAGATCCACGGAATTCCAAAGGCTTCACTTACTTATTCTTGCAGTTGTTTTCCAAGCCATCTGACAGCCACTAATAACACTAACATGAGTGACTTTGTGGCACAGTCCACAGAGCCAGCACCCCAAGCCAGTCTGGTGCTGCTGCCTCACATAATCATCAAGCCACCCTGGGCTGTTAGGTGGTCATTTTTTCATTCCTGGTTATCATGAACCATACTCATTGAAGCTGGGGTGAGTGGGCTTTACTGTGAACTGCCCCCCCTGTCCAGGGTTGGTGCCACCATAAGCCCACCTGCAACCCTTAACTGGTTGAAGGAGCCTTTTGAATATTATTGGGATTTGAATGAAGACCTCACAATGGAAAGAGACAAAAATTTAAGAGGTCTGCCAAGTCATTCACCCGTCCATTCCTGCCGTCTCCGAGCTGTAGCTGCCCGCGTCTACTCGTGTGACATCATCGTAAGGGTGGGCACCGTGGAGCAGGTCACTGGGATGCGGGTTCTAGCTGTCCTCTGTTGTCTTGCAGAGCCTGACTCACTGCCAGCGGCTGCTGTCCAACATCCACTCCCAGCTGGACGGACTGGAGAGAGCGGCTCTGGCCGAGTTCCCCCTGGCCGAGGTTAGTCAGTCAGCTTTTATTTATTTATTTATTTGTCTTTTCTACTCACCAGATGGACAATGCCGCCTTTGATACGGTGGAGCCTGGTGGTTCCAGTGCCAACCCCTCCTTTTTTTGTGCGGCTTTGTGTCGGCTCAGAGTGGCACTGACTGGGGTCTTCTTTTATTTTTGACTCTGATTTTTAGAAAAGCCTCTATGACGTGCAACGGATTCTGAACACAACTGAGGGCAACTTCCACCAGCTGGTGGCTCTGCTGAACTGCAGGGGGCTCAACAAGGTGGGTGTCTGCCGGCGCTGCTGCACTGTCTTGCCGGTGTTTCACGTGGTTTGTAGTGCCCCGAACGTTCAGTTTTACTTTGATATATTGTGGGCAGCCTGGTGGCACAGCTTGGAGTTGTCCAGTGTCAATCGTGCATGGCTGTGTGTCTCGTCACTGCTCCTGTTTGTGGTGGTCATGGACAGGATATCAAGGCACAGCCAAGGATGTGAGGGCATCCAGTTGGGAGATTAGGGGTAGCATTGTCACTTTTGGGCAGATGGTGTGGTCCTCTTTGTCACATCTGACTGCGCGCTTGTGAAGTGGCTGGGATGAGGACCAGCACCTCCAAATCTGAGGTCAGGCTGGGATTGCTCTCTCCACATCAGGGGACAACAGCAGCTCTTAGCGTAGGAGTTCAAGTATCTCAGGATCTTGTTCACGAGTGACGGGTAAAGGGAGTGTGAGACTGACAAGTGGACTGGAGTGGCGGCAGCTGTTCGGCAGGCACTGTACCGGTCCATGGTGGTGAAACAGGAGCCGAGTCTAAAGACGATCAAGTTGATCCACATCCCTGTCCTCACCTACGGTCATCAGCAGTGGGTGAAGACCGACTGAATTAGCTCGCGACTACAAGTAGCAGAATTCAGGTTTGTTCACAGGGTGGCCGGGCTGACACTCCAAGATGGGGGGAGAAGCTCAGCGATTTCCGGAGAGCCTCAGAGAAGAGTCGAGAGGAACCAATTGAGACGGTCTGGGCATGTCATAAGGATGCCCACCCCCTCCCCACAGGTGGCGACCCCTAGAATTGCTCCAGACGTGTCCCACTGGGTGGAGACCCTATGGCAGACCAAGGGCACACTGGAGGGATTCAGTCTCTCAGTTGACTCTGGAATGCCTGGGAATTCTTAAAGAAGAGCTGGAATGTGTAGCTGGGGACAGGGAAGTTTGGGCCAATCTTCTTGGCCTGCTGTCACCACGACCCTCACCAGGAGAAACAGCGTCACAAAATGAGATAATGTGGCTTCCTCTTGGCAAATAAACCTTGGAATACTAAAAAGTGTTTTGAACCCGTGCACACTGCCAGTTTTTTTTTGACCTGCACAGTATGCATCTACAAAGCTCTGCCGTATTCCAGGGTATAATATGATACTAGCTGGCCCAGTCCACGATGGCCCGCCAACTTAACCCAAAGTGCAGACGTGTCATCTGAAATGAAGTGAACGGAGAGTCGCAGCAGCTCACAATGCTGACGACGTCACTCACCAGGCACTCACACAAGGGCGCCAGCCCAAGGCGTCTGCCACATACATTAATAAAATGCATTGCATTTTTCATTCCAACACATGGCGTATGTAACCAACAGTTTAACAGAATGAAGGACATTTACAAACTAAAAAAAGGGGAAATAAAAACAAGGGCGGACAGAGGAAGCGCTAATCCTATTAGAGCCCATTGACTGTCACACGGGGGTCTCAAACTCGGGTCCTGGGAGTTCAGTGTGGCCTCTTTTAACTGACTTTGTTATTTTTTATTTACACAATTTTTGGAGTTTTTAGCTTCCCAGTGACCATTGGGATTAATAAAGTATCTATCTATCTATCTATCTATCTACCGAATTTAATTTAAATTTAATGAGTTTAATTTCTCATTAAAGAGGCACATCACACAAAATGTAATGATTAGAACCCTCTGTCATTTTTCTTATTTCTTATATTTTTTTTTTCTTTTTGGTAAGTTCCTGCTACCTTATTTCTACACCATTTGCTACTGGATTCTCAACAGCAGTGCTAATGTTTGCAAAGCACCAACTGTTGGAATGAAAAACACAATGCATTTTATTACTACATAGAGTATACAGTATTAATAAATGCTTTCCATCAGATGGCGCCTCACTCCTCTTTTCAGATTATTACATTGTCTCCCAGTTGAACTCCTTGATGCTTGCCTACAGAGTAGTCAATGGGTCAGCACTGAGATATGGAGGCCCTTGTGAGGTCCTCTGCTTCTGTCCACCCAGTCAGGTCGGCTGACGTGAGGAGTGTCCAGCTGCAGTCAGGACAGTTTTAGGCCTCCGACAGGTCCGAGTACTTCAGGCGCTATGAGGTCCAGAACCTCTTTGTAGTCATGTGAGAAACACGACGATGCTTATTTTCACCTTTTGTATAACTGCACAATGAAGTCATTTATTAATTGGATTTGGTAGACACTTTTAATATGATGTGTTGATTTACCAAGAAAACTCATTCATTTTAGTTTTTCACACAAAAAAACTTATGTCAACTTCTGAAAACACACACACTTATATATATAGGACATATATATATATATATCTATCTATTATAATAAAAAAAACCTTGGGACAAGACGTGACTTTCTCAGAGAGACACTTTCACATCCTGCGAGACGAGACTCAAAAAACTGATAGTAAAGATCGCATTAGCGCAAACAAACGGAAATTATTAGTGAAATAACGGAACAGTGAAAAGAGATCGAATATATGGACATAAGTGATATGACAGAAGTCTGTAGATATTGTTTGGATTTAAAGTTTAGGTGGGAGACTTGTAGATCATCAAATTCGTGTTGCCGGAAGGAATTAAAAGTCAAAACGGAGGTAAAGAATTTAGGGGTAACTATTGACTCTGACCTGAATTTTAATTCACATATTAATCAGATTACCAGGACAGCATTTTTTCACTTAAGAAATATAGCAAAAGTTAGACCTCTTATAACTTTGCGAGATGCTGAGAAATGAGTTCACGCTTTTGTTTTCAGTTGACTAGATTACTGTAACGCACTCCTCTCAGGACCACCCAAAAAAGACATCAATCGATTACAATGAGTGCAGAATGCAGCTGCTAGAATCTTAACTAGGAAACGAAAATCTGAGCATATCACCCCAGTCTTAGCGTCACTACACTGGTTACCTGTGTCATTTAGAATTGACTTTAAAATACTGCTGATGGTTTACAAAGCCTTCAATAATCTGCTCCATCTTATATTTCGGAATGTCTTTCACTTTACACTCCAAATTGTAACCTTAGATCTTCAAATGAGGGTCTGCTTAGAATTCCAAGAGCTAAACTTAAAAGAAGTGGTGAGGCGGCCTTCTGCTGTTAGGCACCTCAAATCAGGAATACGAGTTTACCGATAGAAATTCACCAGTGGGGCAGTTTAAAACACTGCTGAAAACACATCACTTTAACATGGCTTTCTCAGAGCTTCATCTTAGTTAAATCCTGATGCTCTGTATATTCAATTAATTATCATTATCATTCATGGTGGCTCCAAAATCCGTACTAACCCCTACTCTCACTTCTGTTCTTTTCTCGATCTGCGCCCCCACCACCTGATCAAAGCACCGTGATGTCCCCTTATTGATGGATTAAAGGCCAGAAGTCCCCATGACCATCATCATCAAGTTATTCCATGTGAACCCTGATTACCATGAGGACTGATTGAGCTCATTTATGTTAGGTAGAATGCCTAGAGGGGGCTGGGTGGTCTCGTGGCCTCAGAGCTCCTGCAGATTTTATTTTTTTCTCCAGCCGTCTGGAGTTTTTTTTGTTTTTTTCTGTCCTCCCTGGCCATTGGACCTCACTTTTATTCTGTTTTAATAGTGCTCCCTAATTTAAATTTATTTATTTTGTCTTTTTTCTGTTTCTTCATCATGTAAAGCACTTTGAGCTCCATTGTTTGTATGAAAATGTGCTATAGAAATAAATGTTGTTCTCATTGTTTAGTGATGCCACCTCAGCTTGGCATCAAATCTCAAACCAGGCTCATTATATGTGTAGCTCCTGGCTGGTAGAACAAGCTGCCCACCTCCATCTCTAATTCGGAGTCCCTCAATGTGTTTAAGGAGGGTCTGAAGACTCTTTTGTTTGGTGAGTTTCAGTCTAACTGATAAGAGCTGACGAGTGGATTGCTCTGGGCAGATGCTGAGCACATGTGCCTTCACTTGAGGATTAGGGGTAATGCGTTCTTGAGGGAGGAGATGACTGTGTTCAGGAATGTCTGTATTTTATAAAGCGCCTTTCACAGCAGCTGCCATCACAAGGCACTTTATAAAGGAAACAATTCAAGATGACTGCACGTTCTTGGCCGTTGGACGGCATTCCCTTTTCGCAGCCCTCCTTGCCTTCTCTTTCTCACCGGCTCCCGTCTTGTTTTGTTTTGCAGGACTACACGGACGCTTTGAAAGGTCTCTGCTATGACGGCATGGAAGGTGTTCTGTATCTCTGTCTCTTCTCCGTACTCTCTGCTCTGTCCTTTACAGCCATGCTTTGCACCCTGCCGCCCGCCTGGAGGCACATCCACAAGTACGTAGTAACTGGGCAGCACCTTCAGGTCGACGGGGGCCACACTTGGTATGGCAGGTACCTGTACAAACTGGCCAGGGTGACAGTAACCCCAAGGGAGACTTGCTCTTTACCTCAGCAAACCTTTACTCTTGACATAGTGGTAAACATCCCCAGGCGCTTTAGACATGTTGTGTGAATGGCTTGTGTAACTGGAGCCTTGGCAGGTGAAGTGACTTCCTTCTTTCCTTTCTGCCTTCCTTCAGCTCTTCTCCATAGCCACTAGGTGGTGCCACTGTGGTTGACCACGTGACGTTCACCTTGCGGCTGTGAGTGAGATCTTCTTCTCCACGAGTATATTTTGCCTCACTGTCTGTCTGTCTGTTCCCCCCACCAGAAACTCAAGAGACTATGAAGAGTCAGAAGACAGCAGCGAGGACCCCTTCGGCTCCCATCAGGCACGTAGACAGACAGCCGTGAGCAGGGCAGGGCCAGGGGAGGTCCTGCCAGGTTTCTATAATTACCCGAGGGGTTGCTCGGCCCCGCCTCTTTCCACCGCCCCACCCCTGTCTCACTACACGTGAGTACGATGCAACACACCAACATACATCCCACCCTGCCAGTTAGAACACCTGGTGGTGAGTGCACCAGTTAGAAGGTGCCAGGGGAGGCATCTGGGCAAGGAGGAGTCCTCTGTGTGGCTCTTCAGGGCACTTGGGGGGGGGGGGGGGGGGGGCGGAGTCACCAGCATGTAGTGACCGGATGCCAGTGATATTGACTTCACAAAGTGCTGGGCAGAATGTAAAATAAGATTAAACCGGTGTGCGACCTCATCTGACTCAACATGTGAGAAAAACTGGGCGCATGCAGCCCTGTGAAGAAGTGTGGGCCCCCCTTTTGATATATTCAGGGTATCGGCTTTGTTACATCTAGTCAACAAGTAGCACCAGCATCTCTCCATCTTATTCAATTTTAAGGACATGAGGAGGCAGCAGCATCTGCTACAAGGCAGGAACCAACCCCGGATGGGCCGCCATTCCATTGCGTGACACCCACACCACAGGACAATCGAGAGTCTCTAATCATAATAACCTGCGCATCATTGATATGTGAGTGGAAAACCCAAGAGAGATACAGGCTAGAATTTGAGACCCAGGACTCCAGGAACTTGGCCCAGCAATGCTGAGCATTGGGACTCTTTGAGGTCCATGTCTACTGAGCTTATTATAAACAGCAGTTGACTGATGTGATGATTGCTGCCATTACTCAACATCATGGCGAAGTTTTGGCAATGTGAAATTTCAAGGGTCTCATATAGCCCCTTCACCATTCCAGACATTGAGTTTCTTCTTCATTCACTCTCTTGTAGACCCGCTTGCACGTCTGGGGGGTCTTTGTCTTGCTCCATGATCATGGCCAGATAACCTCAATAGGTGGGCTTTGAGGCAACTGCCCCCCCCCCCCCCATATCTGAGCAATGCTAGAGAAAAGTGGTGGTGATAAATATGAGCTGAAACGTCGGCTGCGTTTGAGTCCACATGTTGCTACAGGCTACTGAGGCTACATTTGGGCTACGTTGACAATACGGCACTTTCATTTAAAAACCACAGCTTTAAATGAACGCGACTTCTGTCCACGCTATTCACATTATTCACAAAAGTTCTCTCCACCCACACTAAAACAACAGAAACATGTACGATGTAGCCGTTAGCCTGCACTGGACACGCACACTTCGGTGGAAAAATCCTTGAAGACATCATAATGCCGCCAAACAGGGGATTTATTGGAATTCTGAAGCGACCAGTAAATGATTTGCATTTTACGAGTATGCAGCATTCAAACTGTACAAAACGCAATGTAAAAGGAAGTTTAGAGGTAAGCAACACAACAAGTGACGTGGTAAACAATTCCCCTGCGCCCATTATGTTAGAATATGCTTTTCTTCCATGGATGGAGACCAGTCATGGAATGAGATGTTGCAATGAGTAGGATCCAATCAGGGAAGGGCTACGTAATAAGCACAAACCAATCAGAATGCATTTTCAAAACTCGGTGTTTTCATCCATCCACACTGCAATGCTGAGCCGGCACATGTCCTGTCTGTGGAGATGAGACGCAGCCTTGACGAAGTCCGCATTTGACTTTGCGGCAAGTATTCGGTCACAGCTTGCACTGAACAGCACACAAGAATGGCCTTCTTAACTCTTATTTCTGCAGCACTACCCACGACACATGCTGGGGGTCACGGTCATGTGCTTTTTCCAAATCTACAAAACGCACGTTGACTGGGCTATCAAACTCCTACGCACTGAATGAAATCCAGGCGGAAATGTTGAAAGCTCTGGACATTCAGGTAGCCTGATGAACGGGTCTATCCAGTGTTGCATGGAAGGTGGGTAAAGACTGGTATGGTGGTCCCCACATTTAAGAAGGGTGAGTAGAGAATGTACAAAGGGCTCACACTCCTCAGCCACCCAGGTACAGCATAAGCAAGGGGGTGCTGGATGGAAGACTCTATATAGGAGGAACAATGTGGATTACGTCTTTGCTGTGAAACAGTGTAATCATATATATATTGTAAGAAAGGCGCTATATAGTGCTTGACTTGACACACATTGACACGGAGGCACGGGTAAAATAAACTATTTTTCTTCAGCTGGAGGGCACGTATTCCTTATAAACCCTCCAACCACAACACAGTCCCAAGCACAGTACAGTACACCAAACCAAGCACTTAACCTTCCTCCACCACTCCTCCCTGGCACCCTCGTCCTCTACCTCCCGACTCTGGCCGCTGAGTGGTGGTCGCTAGCTCCCTTTTATTGGGTACCGGGAAGTGCTCCAGCTGGTTGATTGGCGACATCGGCTGCACTTCCGGGTAAGGTGAAACCAGTGCCCAAAAGGTGCCAGCAGCTCCTGTTGCAGCACCCCCTGGCGGCGCCTGCAGAACCCCACAGAGCTGCACAGAACTGCAACCCCCATGAAGCCCTGGAAGAGTCTGAGGCACCACGGCAACCCAGGGAGGCTGCCATCTAGCATCCAGGGGGAGATACTGGGCTTCCCACCCTTGTCCCCCTGGCAGATGTGGTGAAGGGGCGTCCCAGCCAGGCATGGGCCCCGGCCATCCGTCACAATATACATACTAGCCGTCCCCTACGGCTCCGCCGACATAGTAGTGAAACAGAACAAACTTTAAAAATCAATTAACAAACACGTATCGCTAGCTAAGCGGAGGCAAGTTGCACTCCAAAACGCAGAGGTAACCGACTCCCCACTCCTGACGTCACGCTTTCCGCTCCCCTCGGCCCGCAGCCCCTGTCTTGGATTAGCGAGAATATATCGCTCCTGCAAGCAAACTATGATTCTTAGCGCGATGAGAGAGTTTGCAATATCAACCGGAATGTTCAAGCAAATTCTAGAAAAAATCTAAATCTAAATCTGTTAAGTAACATACGCCCCGAGGCTGATGCGTGAGTGAGGAGGGATCTCGGCCTGCTGCGTCTCTCTCAGATTCGCGCAGATAAATCGGTACCGCAAGTGAACTATGATACTTAACACGATGAGAGAGGTTGCAAAATCAATTGGAATGTTCAAGCAAATTCTAGTAAAAAACCCAAACTAAATCCGTTAAGTAGTCCTCTCATTCGCTAGCTTCACGGAGGTAAGATATGCCACAAGGCTGGCTCGCGAGTATGGAGGGATCTCGGCCCGCTGCGTCTCTCTCGGATTCGTGCAAATAAATCGGTACCGCAAGTGAACTATGATACTTAGCACGATGAGAGAAGTCGCAAAATCAACTGGAATGTTCAAGCAAATTATAGAAAAAAACCCGATCTAAATCCATTAAGTAGTTCTCTTGTGAAAAGTGGACCGCCATGCAGAGACAGACGTTAGATTTTATATATATATATATATTTTTTTTTTTTTACCATGGCAGCCCTTATCAACCATATAAACTAAATTTAAGTCACAGAAATAAACCAACTAGCCTAATATATAACTGCAAAATTCAATAAAATCAAGTAATGATTGTGTTGTTTAAACATCCATCCATGATTCCTGCTTGCCGCGCCCTCGTTAACATACACAAATAACACAATATCATCATCCCGTCAATGCACAACAACAGAATGCATTGAAAACAGCGACTGTGGAAAACTTTTTAAGCTTACTAGGAGCAAACGTGAAGAGTGTAATCAGTCAAGTCATAGACGGTGGTGAACAACAGAGGATACTTGTGAAGTTTTAATGCAAGTTTTAGTGTAAGCCCATCTGGGGGGATTCAGTCAGCCATTAGTGGTGCAGACAAAAACCTCGCTATGCGATTTCTTGAAGTGTCTTTTGTCTCCTATGCCACACCACTTTGAGAATTAATATTATTTATGCTGTCGTCTATTACAAAACCAAGTTGGTGCCCATGATCCCTTTTTGAATCTTCTGGTATAATGCTGACTTTGTATTTCACTCAGAGATGGCAAGTCGCCTTACAAACTGTGCCATCACCTCAGGGATCTGACGGAGTGCCGACCTGCTCACCGCCTGACATTCGTAACTTTGAGTGAACGGATGGATTTTTATCACCTAGCACTTCATGTTTCTTTATATCGTATGCCATCTTAACGCATTCCCATGGCGCTTCACTAAGTGTTGCGTGGTGCCCTCAGACTGCTGGGGTGTGTTTGTCAGGAGACGCCGCCACCTGATGATCAGTTGGTGTGAGCTTAAGGTACAGATCCGGAATTAAAAAGGCTAAAATATTCACTCGTTCATCCATGTGCATGCCCACTTGGTACACTTCAGGATGGAGGTGCCAGCCTGTTGCACATCATATGGAGCTACTTTAAACATTTTAGCTGTAAAGGTGGAACTTTGTAAAACAGTCTGTTGAGGACTGTGAAGAGCAGGACCCCATTGAACTGGGCAGTGTCCATTTACAGAGAGTGCATAAGCAGTGGTCAGCTCCGTTCCCCACACCAGAAAATAATAATTATTGAATTAATTAAATTTATATAACACTTTTCTAGATATTAAAAATGCTCCATGTAGACAGAGGGGAACAACTTCAACCACCACCAATGTGTAGCGTCCACCTGGATGATATGACGGCAGCCATTCTTGTGCCAGTGTGCTCACCACAAGTTAGGTTTTAGGCGGTGAAGTGGTGAGAGAGACAGTTAGCCAATCAGAGCCAGGGGATTATTAGGTGGTCAGAATGACCAGGCTGTGGTGGGCAATTCAGCCAGGACATTGGGGTACACCCTACTCTTTCCAAAAGATGACCAGGAATCTTTTATGACCACAGAGAGTCAGGCCACCAGTTTAACATCTTGTCCAAAGGACAGCGCCAACTTTTACTGTACAGTGTCCTTGTCACTGCACTGGGACATTAGGACCCACAGACAGACTACAGAGTAAGCCCCCACCCCACCCCCCGATGGCCTCGCCAACACCTCCTGCAGCAGCAACCCAAGCTTTTACTAGATGTTCTCCCCTCCACGCAGTGGCCTGGCTCAGACATGGTTAGCTTCAGGTGGGTGACCTGTTTTGACGTTCAGGTTTTTGGGGTCTCTGTGCCTGTCGGCGTGCACTTCTCTAGTATGGTTGGGGCCCACTCTTATTAGTCATCTTAAAAGGGCAGGCCAGTGCTAATTAAGGTTTGCCTTCTTTGTCCCGTCAAGCCCCTTTTGAGAGTAAGGCAGGTCTGCCAGGATGACACAGGACAGGCGCCCTCAGCCCCCCAATGGTCTGACGAACGTGCCCTCAAAGTGACCCATGCACCAAAGCTTGAGCCTTCATCTCCGACAAGGTACAAGCTGTCAGCAAGGAGAAGTGGAGACACCACTGGATTCTATGGCACTGTGCCCATGGGTACCAGTGTGCTGGCCAGTATCCATAATGTGACTTCATTGAGGCGTTTCCACCATTTTGGTCACTACCTGTGATCATGATGGAAGACAACAGAAAATGGAGATCGGTTTTAAGCATATTTAGGCTCTTTTGCAGTATTTTAATTAATGCATGTAGATCACTTGGCCAGAGTGACCACTACCCGGACCCCCACTATTTATAAAGATACCCCAAAGCTACGAACACAGCTGCCCATTGCCTGTTAGGTAACACAATTTAACTGCTTAGTGGTGCCGCCTCTCACATCCAGGGACCCGGGTTCAAGTCTTGGCCCGATTCCCTGCTCCTTCCCAAAACCCAAACTCCATTAGCTCTGTAAGAATGACTGTACCCTGCCACACACCCGCATCCCCTCCAAGGCTGGTTCTTGCCCGTTTGGATAGCCTCTGCCAACTTACAACTTTCTAATGGAAAAAGTGGGTTCGGAGAATGGATGGATGAGAATGTTTGGGGAAACCCCTGGCTACATACCCGAAAGATAAAGCAAAGATACCCCGGTGATCAGAGTCGTAGCTAAGGTTTTCAGCGCCCCCTCCTGTTTTGCCAAAATGCAATGGGGAAGGGAAATTTGGCGCCCCCTGGATGCTGCGCCTGGGGACAGATGTCCCCCCCTTGCCACGCCACTACCAGTGATGCCCGAGCTCGATGACGCCATGCTGGCAGTGAACCGGAGTTCAAGCCATGAGGCCTCCTAGTGGCCATGCTTTGAAGGGCGCCCCGCTTTTATGAAGTGTCTGTGCCCCCCAGGGATTATGAAGTCGTATGAGGAAGGGCAGTCCAGGTGGACCGGAGGTCCGTGGGGTCACATTCTCTATAAGTCTGTTCTTTTGTTGCACACCTTTGGTCAAGCTGCTCACTAACTGGCATTTGTCTTCCTTTAGGACTCCAAACGCTTCCTTCAGTGGCGCTCGTCCCTATGAGAGTCTCCCCTTCCTCGACGGACAGTCGCCGCCCCCTTCGGTATGTCATCTTTTAATTCTGACTGTGCTCATCAGTTATGTAGCGCCTTTCATCGGGATCACCGTCACATGGAGCTTAATGAAGCAGCTGACAGATGCTATGATGAGCAACACCGGAATGAGAAGCCCGTGAGCGATTCTCTTATCTCACAAGGGGGCTCCTTCATGCTTTAAACTCTTTATGTTTGGGGACGGGTTCATGAAATTTACTTTCAGAAATCGGAAACCCCAAATTCGAGATTCTGATTCGAAACACTGTGAGCAAGGACTGCACAGAACGTGTAAGGACCGCGTATTGTCTACTTTCATGGTGCCGTACCTCCACAGTTTACATCACGAGTATGCCTGCAGTCACACAAGAGGGCATCTTTATGGCTTCTCTCCATGCCCTGCTTTCAGAAATGTGTATTTTAAAGAATGAAGCGGGCAAACGGAGAATTCAAATTATAAAACGTAAAAGCTGCCCTCCATTCTGGGTCACCTAAACAGGCTGGAGACTCTGTCTGTCTGGTGGGACAGCTTTTCTTTTGGTCCCCATCTCCCTGTCACCTATGACCTTGACACAGTGCTGCTCGAAGACAGAGTTGATGTATTTGAAATGGTCTGTAATGGAGTAAGGGGCGTCAGTGAGCACAAACACACCAGCACAGTCCCGGGTTCAAATCATGGAAGGTTTATTACAAAATACTTCCAAAAAGTAGCACAAGCACAAACAGTTCCCCTCACCGCCGCACTGCTTCCCTCCAGTCAAGTGTCGCTCCACGTCCTCCCAGCTCCAACTCGCCTGGATAAGGGACCCCTTTTATTAAGGACCCAGGAGTACTTCCGGTGCCAGGGCCACTGCCCGAAGGAAGTACTTTCTGGTAATACGGAAGTCTCACTTATTACGGAGCACATCTCACTACAGTGCCCCCTTGCGCCACCCATGCGCCGGACTACACTTCCCAGCATGCCCTACTGGTCCCATACTGGGCACTGATATCCAGGGCTGCTGCCGTCTGGCATCCTGGGGAAATAAAGAGTCCCCAGAGACATCTTCTTCTGGTGGGCTGTCCGTCCATCCACTCCGGCCATCACTTCCAGGTCTGGCTCCTACCTCTTGCCTGGTCGAGATGCCTATCTGCCTGCTCGGAGCATCCCCTTTTCTGGTCGGGATGCCCATGCAACCCCTGTGGCATTTACAGTCACACTAATAGGGGGCACGGGTGGCTATACTTTGACTACAGGGACACCAAACTAGAGCTCCCTCTAATGGTGGTGGTCCTGCACCCCTGAGCCTTTATTAGCCTTTAAAGTAAGAGTGTCAAGTGTGGAGGGGTGACTGAATTTACAGCTTTGTATTGTGCAGCCTCGCACCAGCCACTAGGGCAGTCTTTCTCAAAGTGGGCGATAACGCCCCCTTGTGGGCGCTGGAGGCATCCAGGGGGGCGTTAAAGGGCCCAGAGAAAATTGGGGGGTGTTGAAGCGGTTTAGGGGGGCGATGGCTGATTTGTGTTTTTTTCTAATATTTTAAAATTTAAACTAAAATCAAAACCTACCTACTATACTACATCGATTATTTCGTTCTTATTCCTGTCCTGTTTGATTGTATAAATATAAATAATTTATCATGGCTTTCGTAGGTAGCCCATGAGCAATCAAGTTTTAACAAGCTTTTATTAAACAACGCGATTTGTGCAATCCTGTATCAAGCGGCCAGATCATCGATACTTGTTCTAACTGATTCTGGTCGTTTTTATCGAAAATAAAAAATATACAAAATAAAAAATATCGAATTAAAAAATGTCGAAATTTTCGTATAAATAAAAAATTAATCTTAGCCCTAGCCTTAACCCCTAAACCAATTTTTTATTTATACAAAAATTTCGACATTTTTTAATTCGATATTTTTTATTTTCGATAAAAATGACGGTTACCGTTCTAACTTGCTCAGTACGAATTCCGTCGGTGCGTTCTGTATTTTAATCCTATATAAGAGCGTGTAATACTTCTTTTATTTTCATTAGCGTTTTCGCGCGCAATCGTTAGAAAGTTTTTTAAGCTCGATACTTTACTCACGTATTTGTAAAGACAAAACCATGTAGGAAGCAAAAAAAAAAAAAGACGGCAATACAGTGCGGAATATATTAAATACGGATTTGTTGAAAATCCCACAAATCCATCTTCGCCTATGTGCCTTCTTTGTCAAAAAACATTTTCGAATGAAGCGATGAAGCCTTCTAGGCTACAAGATCATTTGAATAAAATGCATCCAGATAAGAAAGAAAAAAATGTGGCCTATTTTCAAGGCCTGGAAAAGAAGTACATAGCTCAGCCAACTGTATCAAAACTTTTTTCACCGGCTTCTAAGCAAGACGATGACGGACTTCGAGCCTCGTACAATATCTCTTTGTTAATTGCTCAAACAGGCAAACCACACACTATTGGAGAAGAGTTAATTTTACCGGCAATAAAAGAAGTAATAACTACTGTGCTCCATAAACCAGCGGCAGATATTATTTGAAAAATTCCTTTGAGCAATAGTTCTGTGCAAAGACAAATTGATGAGATGGCTGAAAATATTGAAGACTCATTGTGCAATCATCTGAAGACTAGTCAATTCTCAATTCAGTTGGATGAGTCCACTTTACCAACTAATGAAGCACTATTTTTGTCATACATGAGGTTTATTAAAGATGAGAAATTTTTGTGATTTTTAAGATGTGGTAAAGTTAAACATTTTGGGGGGGCGCTAGAAAATAATTGATTCTCAAAGTGGGCGGTAGACAAAATAAGTTTGAGAACCTCTGCACTAGAGGGTGATTCTGTCTGCCGAGTGGTGATAGAAGTCACAGTCTTCTATACCCCAGCACGCCAGCCACTAGAAGGTGACTCTGCCTGCTTGGTGGTGATGACAATGACATCCTAGTATTGCACAGCTCAACGGTTCAGCCACTAGAGGGCGATGCTGCATGTCTGAAGGGGATTGAACAGACAGCTTTGTATACCAATCAGCCACTAGAGGGTCAGATGTGTCACATGAATCGACTCTCCGTTGAGTTTCCTACTGGTGTCTCACTTATGTGATTTATCGGATTCTGTTTATGCCCATGAGAGGGGGCCACAATAGGACCACACACAGTGGGGGGCACCATCTACACTCCTCTCTGCCATGACTATTAAACGGACTCTTGTGACTTCAAGGGCAACAGGAGCTGGTGCCGGGTTGCACCATAAAGCCATCTGCCACCCCTGAATGCCAACCACGTGACTTTTGCTTTTGTTAGCAAAGGCTTCCTGAGAACTCGCTGGCCTTTGTTGACAGAAGGTGTCGCTGGATTAGCTGTTTTACAGTAAATAATGCGTCTCCTATGAGAAGCCATTGTTTAGCGCTTGGCATGACCAGCAGAAGCCGCCTGCCAATCTGATAGTTGAGCTGGAAACTCAAGAGTGGCCCAGCAGCACGACGGGTTCTCACCTGTCCCTGCACAACCAAACAACTTCCATTTCTCCCTTTAATGCTCCCGTCTTCCTTGGGGGATGAAGTTCATACAAAGCCACAATAAGAAGACAATGCATGTCCAGTGTGTGTTGTGAAAGGCGCTATATGACATTTAGATAGATAGATAGATAGATAGATAGACAGATAGATAGATAGATAGATAGATAGATAGATACATACTTTATTAATCCCAAGGGGAAATTCACATCTAATATAAAAAATATTGAGTTCACATTTCCCAGAATCACAGAAGGCACTGAGGGCTTAAAACGCCACTTTCTCGTATGCCGCTTCATTTTTTGCTTAGTGCCGGCTCTGCTGCCACGATACCGCCTTCTTACCTCGTTGGGTAAATAGGGAACCACACCGGCACTGGCATTTGTTCTCAGTGCTCTAAGTTGAGTACTTGAATAGACGAGTCTCAACGTGTAAAAATCCATGTCCACGTTGTAAAAGTAAGTGTGTCCAGGGAACGAATCCAACATAAAATAAAGTGATAGGAGTGATGAATAAAAAAGAGAAAAATAAAAGTAGAAAAATAAAGTCGTACACGGAGCTGCTGAAAAGGCTGCCACTCTCGGCAGCGCCTGAGTCATGTACAATGTCATGTCATGTCATGTCACTATTAGGTCATTTAGACTGACTAACCACAAGTGCTGTAAACTGTTCTGTTTTCCAGGCCCCACTCTACTTTGCCTGATTTGCACTTTTGGAGGGGTCCTTCCTGGTTGGAATGCATTATGTGCTGCCAGTGGGAGGCGCTGCTCTGCCCTGACTTCAGTAAAGCCAAGTGGAGCCGCTCTCCTGAAAACTGCCTGCTTTGCAGCTGAAGTCGTCCCGTCCCCATCCCCCCCACCACCCCATCCCAGGAGGCCACATTGGACCAAGGACTCAATGCGGAACAGCAAAACACGGCAGAGGAGGAGGCCATCAAAAGAAATAAAAAACTGGAATAACCGGAGTGGCCAGCCTGGCCCAGATGCCCACCGTCAAAGGCCCTCGTGAACCTGTTTCTTGAAGTAACACTGTGACAAATGGACATCGTCGCCGCCACCACTGCCAGGCCTGGACAACACTGACGCCGCGTCTGTAACTGCCAGTTTAGCATCGCCTCACCAACTGTGTAACATGTTTCCTTTGAAGGCCCTGAAACGCTCCGTAACATTCTCGCCACGTCTCTTTCCTTGTTAATATTTTCATAAAAGAAACAAAGTAGTGTTTTTATATAAATAAATATAAATATATATATATATGTAGATTTTGTGTTTAAATCTTTTTTTGTTGTTGTTGTTAAAGGTGATCTTTTGCATTCAGAAAGTATCCCACTGCTGACACCACTGCCCACATAACATCCATCCATCCATTATCCAACCTGCTATACCCTAACTACAGGGTCACGGGGGTCTGCTGGGGCCAATCCCAGCCAACACAGGGCCCAAAGGCAGGAAACAAATGCCGGGCAGGGTGCCAGCCCACTACAGCCCACATAACATATCATACAATTCATTTTTTGTATGGAGGTGCAGAGTACTGTGAACAAATGCAAGTAGAAATTATACAAATACAAACCTGGGAGTCGGATAAAAGCTAATTTGTTAAAACACACTGCGAAGAGCGGGTCACGTACAGCTGCCCTAACCCAACACAAACAGACCACGCCAGCAGCTCAGTTGTGGAAGAAAATTATGAATACAGACAGCAATAAAAGAGGTCAGTCTGTCATTATCCAACCTGCTATATCCTAACTACAGGGCCACAGGAGTCTGCTTGAGCCAATCCCAGACAATACAGGGCACAAGGCAGGAAACAAAGCCCGGGCAGGTCGCCAGCTCACCACAGGGCACACACACCCACACACCAAGCACACACCTGGGACAAATGCACGTAACCTGCATGTCTTTGGACTGTGGGAGGAAACCCACGCAGACATGGGGAGGACCCGGGAAGCGAACCACATGTCTCCTTACTGCAAGGCAGCAGCGCTACCCACTGCGCCACTCTCTCCAAAGAGGTAACAAGTGTATTACATGTTAGTCACATGCTACAAAAAAAAAAGTGTCTTCTGCCCTCTATTTACACAATTCATTGATTAGGCCATGTGGTGGGTTGGCACCCTGCCCGGGATTGGTTCCTGCCTTGTGCCCTGTGTTGGCTGGGATTGGCTCCAGCAGACCCCCGTGACCCTGTGTTCGGATTCAGCGGGTTGGATAATGGATGGATGGATTGATTAGGTCACTATTCATTACATATTCAGAAAACATTTAACATGATTGGTTACACCGAGTTGCTAACAGTACATGGCAGATGTTGATACCTTAGATGACCACAATTTTATTCATAGTCCTGTTTGTTCAGGGCACAGGTGTTGAACTCCGGTCCTCGAGGGCCGCAGTGGCTGCATGTTTTCATTCTAACCATCTTCTTCATTAGTGAGCCATTTTTACTGCTAATTAACTTCTTTTGCTTTAGTTTTAATTAACTTGACTCAGACCCCTTAGTTGTCTCTTTTTCCTTAATTAGTAGCCAAACAATAACGAGACAAACAAGCCACCAGCTCACCT
Organism: Erpetoichthys calabaricus; assembly: GCF_900747795.2. Classification (NCBI taxonomy): domain Eukaryota; kingdom Metazoa; phylum Chordata; class Cladistia; order Polypteriformes; family Polypteridae; genus Erpetoichthys; species Erpetoichthys calabaricus. The sequence goes on along the minus strand of NC_041409.2, from coordinate 94,311,656 downwards.
GTGCCCATCACACAATATCTGAAAATAAAGAGAGGTGAAGGTCTCATTAAGGTTGGTCTCTCAGGTCACCAAAACATTTTGACGGTGTTCTTAGAAAAAACAGAGAAATCAACAAATTTGGAAATATCTGCTGTGGTAGAATGAGAGCAGGAACAAGCCATTGAATTAAATAACGGGCTTAATTAAGAGCAAGAATCAGCTTCTCATTAAGAGACTGTTTGGAGTGAAATTGGTTGGAGTTTGAAATCCCAGTTTAGCTGGTCATCTGTTGGCTCGTTTCACGTCTCATTTCTGTTTGGCTGCCATTTAATAAAGAAATAAATCAACTAAGAGGACTGAATCCTTAAAAACAGGGCTATTGAAATGAAGGGAAAAGGAATTAATTAGCAGTGAAAACTGGTCGCCGATTAGGAAAAGGGTGAGAATGAAAACCTGTAGCCACTGTGGCCCTCCAGGCCTGGAGTTCGACACCCCTGGAAACTTTAGGGGGTATGTGACTTTTTGAATGTATATTTTTCATTCTTAGTTTTAGTTTAGGAGAGATGTGAACTTCGCCACATACATCTTATTTTACAAAAAAAAGTAAAGAACAATGGCCTCATTAATTTTATGATCCAGCTTGGTACAAAAAACAGGAAACTTACTATAGAAGAATGGTTATACCATAAATATAACATTTCTCTTATGGGGTTATATAAATAACTAGAAATACATTTTATCATCTATATATAAAAGACCAAGTCACCTGACCATGGGGTACGCACTCATGCACGACAGAGCCCCGCCCGCCAACTCTAACCCTCCTCCTGTGTCCATTGTTTTCCTTTTATTTCTGATCCCGTTCAACAACTATATGGCGACATTGACTTCTCATTTGTGACTCCGGAACAACTCAGTACGCGAGCTATATTAAGCGTCACCAACAAAGACTCGCTACACCGTAATGAACAAGTACTGAAACGTATCCCTACCGATGAAGTAACTTTCACCAGCGTCGACTCCATTCGTCACAGACGATCCCGCAGATCAAGTTTCATTCCCGGAAGAATTTCTTAACAGTCTTACTCCCACTGGCATGCCTCCGCATAAACTCAAAATTAAAATTGGTTCAGTCGTCATGCTTCTCAGAAACCTCAAGCCAGCAAGAAGTCTCTGTAAAGGCACTAGACGGACTGTTACCAGCATTCACCGCAATGTACTAGAGTGTGAAACAATCGCAGCTTCTACCTCACAAACTGTCCTTATTCCCTGGATATCCCTGACCCCATCAGATTCAAATTTGCCTTTTACTTTTACACGCAGACAATTTCCTGTTAGATTGGCCTTTGCAATGACAATTAATAAGGCGCACGGACAAACTTTCAAAAAAATATGCCTGTATCTGCCAAACCCAGTTTTCAGTCACGAACAATTGTATGTTGCTCTCTCCAGAGTTCCATCTTTTCATTCACTCACAGTCGTATCCTCAAACCCACCCCATTTGGACAACTGTGTCGTTCAGGAAGTGTTCACCCATCAATAAATAATTATGTGGCATATGCTACGCCGCGGGTCGGCTAGTAGTGAATAATAACATAACAGCGTCAGCTTCTAAGCATAAACCCAGAAGGATATGAGACTCAGACACATGCCGGGTGCACACATAGAGCAGGGTTCAAATTTAACTCTTACACAGTCCACCAAAAAGCCTTTATTTTATGAAAAAGGCACTCAGATCTTAGAGTGGTCCCGGAGGACCGACACCAATTCTCTCAAATAGAGAGCCCTGCAGTCTCTTCTTCTTCACAGGTGAGCCTCACCGGCCTTCTCCTTCGACTTTCAACTCTGGCTCCCGTTGGGAGGTGGCTGGCTCCTTTTTAAACCTATTGTTTGGCTGTGAATTAAGGAAAGGGGTCTGAGTCTTACAATGAATTCAAAAGAAGTTAATTAGCAGCAAAAACAGGTCACTAATTAAGAAAAGGGTGAGAATGAAAACCTGCAGCCACGGTGGTCCTCCAGGACCGGAGCTGGCGACCCCTGGTTTAGGGGAATTGTCCCACACTGCACCCCACTGCCTTGCTACAAGCTATGGTTCCCCTTTGAATTCTCTTGCCCAAGCACCATGTCATTCTGGGAAGGGCTCTCTGTATATGAAGTTGGTTCTTTGGGTTTTGGAAAAAATCTGCTAACGTATGGTCGGCTACCTAGCGGGACACTAACAGATTATGAAAACCTGGACTTAGTCCATGTTACAGATGTCTGCAGTAAGAGTCTTTAATTGGCATTTTCACAAATCTGTTACAATCTACTCATGGTTATTTACTGTGTGGAGAATGTTACAGATCTAAATGAATAAAGGTTCTTTCTGGAACCTCTGCAACGATGGGTCTTTTGGGAACCAAAAACGGTTCCCCCATGGCATCACTCTGAACCTGAACCACCCCGGTCCCTATGTTTTTAACAGTCTAGTGAAGGGGTCCTTAAGCTTTTTAATCTAAGGACCCAAATAAGACATTCAGTACTGTACCGGCACCCAAGATGATGATTACTATCCTAATGGCAGCAGAGTCATAAATAAAAAATAAGTAAACATATCTGTTTCCTTTCAAGCGTATTTATCACATGTATATTACTAAAAGAGAAAATTGGGAAGCAAACATCTTGTTAAAACAATACTCCATCCATCCAAAATGGCTGATCCTGAGCAGAGTCGTGGGGCAGCTGGTACCTAACCCAGCAAGTAGAGGTGAGAAGAACCCCAGAAGAGGGCACCAGTCCACCACAGGGTGAACACACACAACAGCTAGTTTAGCATTGACAATCTAACTGAGCTGCGTGTCTTTGAACTGTGAGAGGATACCGGAGCACCTTGAGGAGACCGGCGTGTACGCAGGGAGGACCAGGGGCTTACATTGAAGACAGGGAACAAAGGAACAGACTCCTGAGGTGTATCACTGCCAGTGGAAATGCTTACTGTAAGAGTCAGCAAAGCTGAAAGACATTCATGGGGTGCAGCTCGAGGAAATCAAAGGTCACTTACCTTAGTCGTTTGACACATGGAACTGGATAAGGAAGGAAAAAGTGACCTTCTTTTAAATAACATTTTTAAAGAATACTTTTCAAATGAGCCCCACCATTAACCCGTGAGTTCACAAATAATTTTAATATACCCAAGGATTCATTTAACAATTCAAGTAAAAACATATAAAAAAGCTTAAGTATTCCTAAAAAAGTAAGCACTATTTGAATTTTATACAGGTAATGGAATACATCTTGCTGAAGATTTGAGTCCAGTTGGAAATTTAACTCTACCAACTGACATTTTGCTGAATGCCTACCGCTTACCTCAGCCTTTTCATATTGTCTGATGTTTGTACAATTCTCAGTGGTCTAACAAACGCGTCCTTCACAATAGCAGTTCATGAACATTTACCAGCACACTTTGATAGAGTGTGATGAGAAGGAATTCATCCATGTAGTTATTTATTTAATTACAAAATATTTAAATTAAATTATATATTAGTCATGCTAGTAATTTATATTGTACAATATTAACATATCGGAAAGCATTTAACATGACAATATAATGAAAAACTGTAGAAAAATAAAAGACACTAAATTCTAGAATCATATGTGAACAAGAATTGCACGACTCTTTCTCAGAAAACGATTCAGTAATCGACTTTGTGAATCTAATGAACGAAAATTAGTGAGTGATACATGCTCAGTACATTCAATGAGCCCTAAAAAGTGTGAAAGTTGGAAGCAAATCATTTTTTAAGAATTTTTACTTTGTGTAACTAATTTTTTGAATATACAAAACGACATAAACATATTATTATTTTAATACTATCTTTAAAACTAATCCAATAACGACTTGTACAAAAAAAATTGTAATATAAATGTGTTGTTACTGAATTGTATTAGTACGGTGAAGGAGAGAACGATCCATGACAGAGCTGACGTTCGCCGACAAAGTTCTAACGAGAAAGAATCGTAAAAGTAATTGCACATGCGCTTTAAACATTTAAACGGAAGGAACTGACATCACGCATGCGCCTTAGCATGCCCGTTGCGCTCTATTAAATGATTCAAATTATTGACTGAAAGTGTCGTTCAGAAAAGAAAAAAACATTCGTGAATCGCCCATAACTGTTCAGCGGAAGATGGCTACGCTCTATTGGACTCTGCTGATGAAAACAGGAGTTGCGCTGGTTATTACTGGCTTTAACTACGAACAAAAAGTAAAAAGGTGGACTGTCTGACCCATTAACCAAAAGTGACAAAGGCAGGACGAGTGATGAATGACCTGTGTAATAAAGAGATGCACTTCAAAAGACAAGCAGGACATGAGAAAATATTTGATTAAACTTTTATGTCTAAGAGACGCTGACAGCTGGTAAATGCAACACCCTAAAAACCTTTTTTATTGTCTCCTTTTCTTTTACATCTCTCAGACCAAAGCAATCAAGCTCATCTCACAAAAAGCAGACCTACCGCACATGGCTGCATAATCGAACCCTGAAATTAATAACACAGTGCACATATATAACAGGAAAACTCAAGCTTGGTCCGGTCACTTCCGTCACCAGCCTCTGCCATATACCCTGATCGAGATTCATCGTTTTGGATACGCGCTGCCGCTTTCGCACACCTACTATTCGGGAAAACATCCGTGCGCCGATCACAGCGAATAGCCAGCACGCCCAAGCCGTGCTAGACGGCGTTTCTCCGCCACTGAACGCGTCAAGTCACTAATACAACAGATTCCCGCCCGCGCTCATTCGAAGGGGGCGTTTCTCCGGAACTGAACGCGTCAAGTCACCAATACAACAGATTCCCGCCCGCGCCCATTCGAAGTCTCCCACTGCTCACGTGACGCCCGAGGCGACTGCTTCCTTTCATTCCCTGCGGTATGCGAGAGTGGCCGGGAACCGCGAGCGTCTTATGCTGTATGGATGATGCATTTCTTACTCCCTAACAGCATCTCTCTCAGGTACGGTCTGACAGCGCTACAATATTTTTTTTATTTCTGATAAAGTTTTGTAGCTGCCATTTGCCAAAATTTCCAAAGTTATGCCGCTTTTAGTTTGCTTCATAGGATGATTCAAGCGCCAGTACTGCGAGGCGCGTTCAAATAATTCCACAGACAAAATATCTTCGTTTCAAAAGTTTTAGTAAAATTTCAAAGCAAAACAGTTCACACAAAAATAGAGAAAAAATGATATTAAAGAAAAGAAAAGTTCTTGTTTAAGAAAATTTCTGTTTAAGGCTTATATATCTTGTTTCATTTCTGTAAGTTTGACCATACAGTCGTACCCGAGGCACGTTAAGCAGGGTCAGAAATCTATATGCCATCACCAATTAGAAAACATATCTATTAATAAGACTATTTGCTAACTGGCTTAATTAATAATCTGTTGCGCAGATTCAGTTAAGAAAGTTCTATCTCATATTAATATATAGGGGGTTAAGGACTCTACCATATATGGCTATAATAAACTGATATTCTGTTATTGAAATTAAGCAAGCACTATATGAGTTTAACATCAAACATGAACTTTCTAAGATTGGATCTTATATATTTTTTTTGGGTGTATCATCATGTTTAGAACAATTTTAGAAAATTTCAGACTAATGCAGAAGAGTAAGCATGCAGGAACAAAGACAAAATAAAAATATGCAATCTTGAATTCTGGTGTTTATTAATATCAATCTGCAATTTTGGTAACCACCAACGTTCCTTAAAAAGTAAATACAGAAACAGGCTGAACCCAGAAGCAGAACTGCGCAGACATGAAGCATGGTAAGGCTGTACAGTGACTTGGAGTTGCTATATTTTCCTCGTTTTTCGACCTGAAGGCATTTGTCACATTACAAGACTTGTAGTTGGTGTTGAATTTCAGCCAAGGTCCCTCCTCTGGCTGGCGTTTAAATCCTTGTTTCGTGTCCTTTTTGTTAATTTCTGAGTTAATTTATGGTAATGTTACTTTGTTCATTATTTGTGTTATCCATTATTTTTGATTTTGTCTCTAAGCCTTTGTTATGTGCCATGTATTTTGTGGGTGGTTCCCCATTACCACCAGGGGCTGCCCTCAGCCCTCTAAATGTGAGAGTTTCCCACAGGGGTGCCCATTTCAGATCCCGGAGGACTACTGTTGCTATAGGTTTTCCTCCATTCATCCATCCATGTTCCAACCCGCTGAATCCGAACACAGGGTCACGGGGGTCTGCTGGAGCCAATCCCAGCCAACACAGGGCACAAGGCAGGAACCAATCCCGGGCAGGGTGCCAACCCACCGCAGGACACACACAAACACACCTACACGCCAAGCACACACTAAGGCCAATTTAGAATCGCCAATCCACCTAACGTGTATGTCTTTGGACTGTGGGAGGAAACCGGAGTGCCCGGAGAAAACCCACGCAGACACGGGGAGAACATGTAGGTTTTCATTCTAACCATTTTCTTAATTAGTCACCTATTTTGTTGCTACTTAACTTCATTGAATTGATTTGCTATTTAAGACTCGGACCTTTTAAATCAGGGGTGAGGAATGTCAGTCCTGGAGGGCAGCAGTGGCTGTTTTTGTTCCAACCCAATTGATTCATGAGAAGTCATTTATTGCTGGTGAAGCACTTATTGCTCAAGTTACATTTTTTCTGCTTCATTTTAGTTGTCTCCCTTGTTAAGCTTTGGAGTCCTTAATTGTTTATTTTAGTCTTAAACAGCTGCATTCAGTGCTTTTAACAGCTCCTTATTAGCAATAAGACGCAAATGACAAAGAAACCAGCAGCTCTCCATCTTGCTTGTTTCCTTTTACACATGTGTTTTCATCGTTCACTGTGTGGTTTAATAAAACACTAAAAAGGAAAATGAAGAGAAAAAAATGAAGGACCGAAAATTACTCATCCATTTTAGACTTCAAATAATGAATGGAATGGGAAAAAAAAGTACAATTTAGGAATGACCAGAGATTGCAGAGTTAAAACACTAACAAATTATGATATTAAATAAGACACGTTTGTTTTCTAATTAAGCAGCTGGGTTGGAACAAAAACCTGCAGCCACTGCGGCCCTCCAGGACTGACGTTGATCCCGCTTGCGCCAGCGAGTTGACTTGTGTTCTTTGCTGTGCTTGAGCTTTTGTGATTTCTTTGGATTTGTTGACCTTCTGCTCTGTTTTTTGACCAGTCTCTGGATTACTGTATTGGGGCTTTTTTTGCATTGGATTGTCTTATTGTTTGGTGCAACTCCTATTGCCTTTCGTGGTCCATGGTGCTTCATTGTTGTTGATGAGCATTTTTGAAGAATACATCTTTTTTTTTTTTTTTTTTATAAAGATCCTGTATTTGCCCTTATGTTTAGCTGAGGTTTGATGGCATATCCCCCTCTAGTGGGCATTTCTGAGCGTTTTGGGACTCTCAGTTCATAACAACTGGAGGGGATGTCTAATTTAACCACTGCAGTTGCTGATCTTGTTACCTGATTATGACAATTTACACGACTAGTAATCATAGGGGATGCCAACACGACTGCGTGGTGATTTTCCAGCACAGTTTCTCATGTCACAAACTCTCCCCCTTTTCTGACAGCCAATAATGTTCAGTCTAACGGAGCTGGAGCCTGTGTAAAGACTTTACAGGGTGCGTTTATCTGGAATCGCTGACTTTTTTTCTTCTTCCCATTCTGTCATGGTATGTAAAACAAGTGACATCAGACAGACGTGTCTCTCTTCTGTTTCATGAGATCCATAACACCCACATTACTTATTCTTCAGTGTTATGCCTGCCTTGGTAGCCTTAGGATGACAGGTAAAGGGCCTGCTTGATCGTTTATTAACAACAGCTCCCTTACCTGAAAATCCTCAATATAATACACTTACCACCCTGGATTGATTTAGGAGGGACGTTCAGATGAGATTGGTGAGGTCGACAGCCAGACATACCAAGTATTACAATGCCTGCCGTAGTAAAGAGCACTACTCGGTAGGTGATCTGGTCTGATGCCAGTAAAAAATATTCTTCTAAGCTCGCACCTAAGTGGACAGGACCAGTTTTGATCATTAAACAACTCAGGCCCAACAATTACCACATACAAAAGGGTAGAGAACCAGAAAAGAAAATAGAGACCGTAAATGTGGTCAACCTCAAGCCCAACTTTAGACCCCTTCTGAGAGAGGCTGGGGGTGGGGAATTATGTAACACTGCCAAATAAAATGTTTTTTTTTTCTTTCTCTCTATGTCAAATCCCGTTGTCATTTAAAAATACAGAAGATAAGATAGGCGGGTTGGATAGAGAGGACCTTTTGAGAGGTACAGGGCTGTCATTGTAATTTCCGGGAGTGCCATGGAAACGGACGCACTATTTAAATAGGGGCGCGAAAAGGCAGGAAGAGAAGGAAGAAAAGACAGCCCGAGTTTTTATGGTGAAGGAGGAAAGGACATGACCCATCTGAGTCCAGGAGAAAGATTGTTTTCGGGGAGCTCCACAAGTCCATCGCAGTCTGGGGTGGCCACCTCGAAGATTCCGGATACGCTGAGGTTACCGTGAAAGGGATCGAAAGCAAAAGTGAGCCGTAAATCTTTTATTCTGGGATTGGCATGTCATAGGAAGTGAACTCTGGGGAAATATGGAAAACGGAAAAAAGACTAAATTGAAAGGACGGAGGGGATAATTCATGGATATATCATTTTATGCTTTGTATTCATTGTACATATTGGAAGTGGGGGTGTTGTCAAAATGTATTAATTATAGTTTTTTTTGTTGTTGCACATTTTCTCTGTGTGGTTTAGTTAATATCGCTATTATTATTATAAATCATCTTTCGGCGCTGTGGGAAGGGGTTGAAGGCAGTTTGAGGTTGACCTGCAATTATCAGGATAATTTTTCAGTATAAACTTAGTGAAGTGTAGCGGAAAAGATTGTTACAATTATATGTCTTGTACCTTTGGCTGGGCATTCATTGGTTGTCAGCTCTCATAATCACAAGCCCAACTGGCTTATGTATGTCAGACTACATAACTGTCTAAATGAAGTCTACAACTGAAACTCTCTGAAAAGGTTGTATAATGTGACATAGCCTGAACTCATGAGTTATTTTCTATTACTTTTATTCTGAATTCATCTGTAATTTATCATTTTTGTAAATTACAATTCTGGACATTTAGGCTTTCTATTTTTGTTCCATATCAGGCCACAGCACAGTTCTTATTTTACAAAAATAATTAATTTAAAAAAGCATTTATGGTTTATCAGGACAATTAAGAGACTTGGACCCACATAGAATATTATCTGAAATGCCTTGTTAAAATCTCTAATTGCAATACAATTAGTGTGGTTTGGGGTGTGATTGGTTAAAGAAATATTACTTTTAGCATCAAAAACAAAATAAAAGACACGTGGTACTTCAAAGTAGAGCGATCATGTGTCATTTAATCACACCTGTGTCAATACTCTGCTATAATTAAGCATTTGCATTGATTAATGGATCCATCATTCTTCAAGATCATCCCGTCTGTCTGCTGTTAGCAGTAACCAAAATCCATTGTCATGCTCTGCTTCACAACGTTGGGTTTGTATTAGTGGTGTTTCAGGGTCAGGACCAGGTGGTACAACATTTTGGAGGGACATTGGCTTTAAAACAGTTTGAGACTACATTGGCACAATCACAAGAGCCCCATGGAGGTGGGTTCAGTTCTACCCGTTTTAATATGTATCTTTGGGCACTCAAGTTTTCCTCTTAAATGCAGGCTTACCTTCTTCACGGAGTATGTTGTGCTTGAAAGTGGCCTCCTACTGTGATCCTGTCCATGTTTTGTGTATACAGACTCACTCTGACAAGCGTGATGGACACTTGCCTACAGAAAAGGTAATTTATGAGTCACATTTGGTTGCCAAATCAGCTTAAAAAGGGCTCCAAGTTAGCAACATTAGTGTCAGTTACTGCCATTATAGTGCTGTGCATCACTGCATGCATTTGGGTGGCACACCCAACAATTTACATTGCACCTGCCTCTCCTGGAAGACCAAGGCTAACGCAAGATGTGTGCAGACTAGAGCTGGCTTCCAGAATATCCCACACATGCCTTATGGGAGATGGAGGACTACAGGCACTGTGCTGCTAGAAAATGCTACCAGCTAAACTGGTCACAAAAGGTCAAATGATGGTTGACATGATCTCCTGTGTGAATCACTGGTGGGGTCAAACTGCCAGGGATAAGTGGCAGAGATGACACACATTTATAAGGAATGGTGCTGAACTCCGTCAGGGACTGGGCTTATTGTCTCTGTCGTTTCTGGGAGAGGAGTGGGACCTATTGGTGAAGATGACACAATGGCAGCCCAGGCTGCTGGAGTTCAGTGGCAGTACAAACCACACAGTGATTGTTTGTGTGCAAAGCAGATATCATCATGCCCTCAGATGCTGCCTGCATAGAGTCTGCAAGCTCTCGCTGCATTTATATAGGTTTTCCTCTGCATACAGATTTTCCCAAAGAGGTTCTTAAGTTAATCAACAAGTCTAAATTACCTCACTTATTTGTTAGTGGGCCTTACAATGGACAGGTATTGTTCTTGTGCTCAATGTAGTGGCCTGAATAGGATTAAGTGGGCTGCAGAATGTTACTTGATTTTTGTTTATGGCAAATCCAGTCTGTAGCCCTCTAGTGGCAGTTAGGAGCATAACAACTTGCAAACCTCATCATTTGCACACACTTGGCCATGAGGATTTTGCAAGACGGTTTACATGCAAATTAGACCAGTGCATCTGGGTGTAACTATGTAAGGTCACAGAGTGTAAATATACTTATGCTGTATACACGTGCACACCCTGCTTCACAGACGCCGGTGGCCATATATTTAGTCATCCAAACTGTTGTGTGTTGGAATGGATGGAGTGCTTTTAATAGATAGATAGATAGATAGATACTTTATTAATCCCAAGGGGAATTTCAATAACTATGGCACGTTGTGCTGCTCCTGCTTATCTATATTTAACACCTGCCAATTTATTTATTTGTTTGTTTACTTATTTATGTATGTATATACTGTCTTGTCTATTATAGCACTACAGTATATCTTTATATCCTCACAGGTGGCGCAGTGGTAGTGCTGCTGGTAGGAGAGTGTGGGTTTGCTTCCCGGGTAAAACCCTGTGTGGAGAGCGCTTTGAGTAGTGAGAAAAGAACTATATAAATGTAAAGAATTATTAAAGAAATATTATTTAGTACCTATACACAGAAATCTCTCTCTCTCTCTCTCTCTCTCTCTCTCTATATATATATATATATATATATATATATATATATATATATATATATATATGATTCTGCGACCTCTCTCATCATTCTAAGTATCATAGTTCACTTGTGGTACCGATTTATTTGCGGAAGTTTGAGAGAGACACAGCTGGCCAAGGGGGGACCCTCCTCTTTCACGTGCCAGCCTTGGGGTGCATCTTACATCCGCTTAGCTAGCAAACGAGAGAACTACTTAATGGATTTAGATCAGGATTTTTTTCTAGAATTTCCTTGAACATTCCAGTTGATTTTGTGACTTCTCTCATCGCACTAAGTATCATAGTTTGCTTGCAGGAGCGATTATATTCCCTCTATTCCAGAGGCTGCGGGTCAAGGGGAGCGAGAAGTGTGACGTCAGGAGTAGGGAGCCTTACTGTCCTGTTGCACTTCAGTTGTACAAAGCAAAAACAATACACTAATCTTGCATAAAATGCAGAAAAGAAATGTGTTGTCTTTGACTTTATGCCTTTTGTTGATCAGTTCATCTTCTGCTCACTTAACTATTCGCAGTAACAGACATTTTAAGGAAAGGGGTGCAAATTTTACATGCCACTGTACATGCATTGCTTTCAGTGCCCCCTTTACCTTTTCACATTTTGCTGTGTTGCAGCCTTGTGCTAAAATCTTTTCAATTCAAATTAATTTTCCCTCATCAAGCAACACTCAGCACCGACGAATGATAATGAAAAAAGAATTTTAGATATTTTATACAAATGTATTTAAAAAGCTAAAATATTCCATTGAGGCAAGTATTTGCACCCCTTGCTATGACACTTGAAATGTAGCTCGGATGCTTCCCGTTCTATTGCTCATTGTTGAGATGTTTCTATACTTTGTTTAGAGTACATCTGTGGTCAATTAAATTGATTGACATGATTAGGGACTGCACACGCCTGCCTACAGAAAGTCCCACAGGTGAGCAAAATTCAGGCCAGGAGGTTGAAGGAATTGCCTGCAGAGCTTAGTGACAGGATGGTGCTGAGGCATACAGTAGATGGAAGGCTACAAAAGCATTTCTGCAGCATTGAAGGTTCCTAAGAGCACAGTGGCCTCCATAATTCTTAAATGGAAGAAGCTGGGAATAACCACATTTCTTCCTAGAGCTGGCTGCCCAGCCAAAGTGAGCAATTGGTGGAGAAGGGCCGTGGTTAGAAAGGTGACCAAGAACCCATCACTGCAACACTGAACCGAACTGGGCGTTAAGGGAGAGTGGCCAAATGGAAGCCTCTCCTCAGTAAAAGACACATGAAAGCCACCTTGGAGTTCATTAAAAGGCACCTGAAGGAACCTCAAGACTGTCTCGTCTGATGAAACCATAGCATCACTGCTGGAGGAAACCAGGGACTGCTCATCACCTGTGCAATACTATTCCAAGAGTGACGCCTGACAGTATCAGTGACTGAGAGACTAGTCAGGGTTGAGGGAAAGCTGAAATGAGCAACATACGGAAATATCCTTAAAGAAGATCTGCTCCGAAGTGCTCTGAACCTCGGAGTGGGCCAAAGGAGAATGACCCTAAGCACAAAGCAAAGACAACACAGGACGGGCTTAGGAACAACTATGACTGTGAATGTACTTGAGTGGCCGGGCCAGAGCCCAAACTTGAATCCAAACAAATTATTTCTGAAGAGACCTGAAAATAGCTGTACACCAATGGTCTCATCCATCCATCCATCCTGACAGAGCTTTAGTGGAATTGCAAAGAAGAATGGCAGAAAAATCCCCAAATTCAGGAGCGCGAAGCTCATTGTGTCAAACCCAAGACGACTCTAAAGGGGCTTCAGCTAAGTGCCGAGTAAGAGGCTGTGAATAATTTTGTGAATGTGATATTGCAGTTTTTTATTTTTTATTTTTAATACATTTCTAAAAATATCTAAACTCCTGTCTTTGCTTTATTTTGGGGTATTGAGGATGAGGGAGAAAATGATTTTAAATGATTTTAGCACAAGGCTGTGACATAACAAAATGTGTAAAAAGTGAAAGGGTCTGAACGCTTTATGAAGGCGCTTTAAATTACATCATATATGCCTAAGCTATTTTGTATACACTGCATGGACATTTATTTAGTTATGTGTATATTTGTATACAGGTCAAATATAAATATATAAATATTTATTGGGTACTGTGGTCATCAGAAAAGGCAGGAAACATGAAAATGGCCCAGACAGCCATCGCAATCCAGCATTCAAATGAGGGAGCCAAGCCCTGAGCTGACTGCACACCTTTCCACATAAAGCAGCTGCAGCAAATGATTCGTGTTTATTTTAATAACAAATGAGTGGAAAAAAAAACAACAACAACAAAAGAAAGCACCAAAATAGTTTGGCAAAGAAAGCGTTACCTTCAGAAATACAGTAAGTGAATGTTCAAAAACAAACGTGTAAAATTTCACTTGAGGCTTATCAGTCTTTTGGGCTGCAGTTCCGCCACCTCCGCTTCATGCTGCTGATTCCCGGAGACAACTGTACAGCTTCACCTTCATTTAAAGTTGAGGTCATCTTTGTTAGCGTTTTCAGATTTGAGGGTTCCAGCTTCAGGTTTCACAGTTTTCCATTTCCCTAGAGGTTACAATTACACAGCTCTGTTTCTCCCACCATTCCTGCAAAGGAATACTCCAGATGTTGGATCCTGGCACACAAGTGTGATGTGAATGATACCCATCAATGTCCAGGGTCATTTATTCATTGATTCTTTGTGCTGTTCCTTTCAGTACGGGTGTGGTTTTGAGTTTGGAGATGCCCACGACTTTAGTCCATCTGTGCTCCTGTCCATCTTCTCTGTCTGCAAGAGCACACTAGGCCGGGGTGGAAGAAAAGCAGAGGACCGGTAAAGAGAGCTGGGAGTGACCCCTCGGGTCTCCTCTTCTCTGTGCTGGATCAAGGCCATTGCAGGGGTCACTTTAGGTCCACCACGTAGCTGAGAAAAGGTGAGATGAGAGATAACATCAAGAGGGGAATTATTCAAGGCCATAATGTCATACTAGAACCTCAGCCCACTCTTTTTTGCATTGTACTAAAATCAAATAACATTCCATAGAAAGCAAGTCAAGTTTAACAAAACTAGGTTTGAAATAAATCAACCCTCACCCATGAGAAAGAGAGCTAGGCCAACTTTAAACTAGTAAAAATATAGTAAATACTGTAATAGTAAAGTAAATACATGTATAGTAAATAGATATATAATAAATAGATAAATTAATAAATGAATAAAAATAAATAGAATAAGGAAGAGGGGAGAGAATCCGCTTCTTCATTTTAAATAGATATTATTGATCAGATCCTGCCCGGTTTTGAAAAAGTTCTGCACAGATCCTCTTAAGTGAGAATTTGATTTTTTCCAATTTCAAATAGTATATAAAATCAGTTATCCACTGACTGAAAAGAGAAGAGTTATGATTCTTCCCTTTGAGCAAAATAAGTCTACGTGCCAATAGTGTAGTAAAGGCAACTACAGTTTGTTTGTCCTTCTACACTTTAAGGGAGTCCGCCAAACACAACTGTTAGTGGATTAGGAGGGATTGGGACCCCAAGGCTGTCTGAAAGGCATTTAAAGATTTTGGTCCAAAATGATGTTAATTTGCTGCATGCCCAAAACATGTGATCCAATGAGGCTAGAACTTGATTGTAAAATTCACAGCTTGGATCTTGCCCTGGAAACATTCTGGACAATTTTAAACAAGACAGATGTGCTCGATAGATGATTTTAAGTTGAATAATTGTACACTTTGTGCATATGAAGCTCGAGTGAATTCTGTGCATTGCTACCTTCTACTCCTGTTCAGAGATTTTGACTGTGAGATCCTTTTCCCACTGTACTCTTGGATCTTTGAATGGGAGGGACTGTAAAATGTTTTTATATATTACGGAGATAGAAACCCAGCCCATTCTTAAAAAAAAAAAAAAAAAACCCTCAGGTCAACAGAAATTTGACCCTAGATACCTGAAAACTCTTTGATAGTTATGAACCTACTTTTAGAAAAATAATTCAAGCTACTGTGAAGACATGAGAACAAGCTGAATTTAAGTATCAATTGCCCTCTGTGTTGTTTTGAGTTTGACATTTTGTTCCCGTTCTTCTGTTGCGTGAGCCTCTCGGGAGTTTTCTCAGAATTCTTAAACAGTAACAAGTGGTCAAAAAATGAGTCAAAGGTTAAAACCAAGAAGATAATGGAATAGAGCAAACAAAACCGAGAGGGAAAGACAAAAGTCTAAAAACAAAAACGGAACGAGAGAGTCGGAACTAATAAGAAACCTAGCAACTTGGAAACAAGCTATCACTAAGACTTTTTGGTTGTGTTTGAATACCCACAGAGGGATGCCAATGCTGTTGTTGACGCCCTATTTATGCAGGAAGTGCCGGTGACATTACTAATTGCGGCTCCCATGACCATGTGATTGGGATTGTGACGATGTGCAGCCACCAAATAAACAACTACAACAAGATGGTAATGAAAAACAAAAAGTATATAAGAATGTCAAAATGAAACCACCACGTGAAAAAAAATCTATTATAGAAGGGGCTAAATACTACACTAAAGACACTGTTTCTGCATCTCAGTGCGATTTATATTGTCATCTTTTGTAATCATTTGCTATTAAAAAATTTTCTTTACTTTTTCAGTTATACCAGGCAGTGACATCGGTTCTCTTGCTGATACTGTATGAGCCCACATTACTAAAAGGCGAGTGCTTTGTGGCGCGTGACATCGTGGTGGCAATGTAACTTAGGGTTCACCTCCATTTCAAATAGATCGTTGGATAAAAATAATGAGGTTTTCCTGTGAAGGAAAATATTTCTTGTACACTTAATTTTAAGCAAATTTCAACCTTTCTACTTTACGCTCGTTTATTGATTATTAGTTGGGTTTCACCCTTTCTTTTTCGACTCTCCGTTTTAAGCCGCATACTCGTCCAAGCCTGTTTTCGATATTTTCCTTTTCTGTTTTTTATTTCAGCTTCACAGAAAGATCAAAACCGCAACACCATATGTGCATGAACGTATACATGTCATGATTTAAGGATTTATGAATGAGTAGGGTTCAGTTTTGTATCTTTTATTTTTCTGTGCATTCTGAAGTACTTAATGAAGATTGTCGCTGTTTTTGTGATTTAACTGTAGTACCATTTTGTTCTGTGTTTTGGATGTAGTAAGTGGAATTTTAAGATTTACCACATGATTGCAGGCAAGTGGTGGTTAGCAATAACATCTCCTTGCTTACAACATGACTGCTGGACTTTGATACATGACGTTGTTGTGCTAAGATAAAAAAATAAAGCAAGAAAAAGGAAGAGAATTATGAGAAAAGATGTAGTTGGGAGGCCAGGAGAGATCATTACCAAGAGTTTAAAGAAAAAAAAAAAGATGGACATGAAATAAAATCGAAGACAAAAAAAGCGAATGAAAAAATGTGTTAAAGTACAAAGAAAACTTATCAAAAACACATCAAGAATCTAAAGTTGTTATCCGTAATCTCGGATAGAGATGTGACGTGAATGAATTTTCTTCAAATCACCTCGCTGATTTTGCAGGCATGCTTCTTCAGCTCATTACCAAGACAAACTGAAAATAAATGGCAGTGTATGCCGGTAAACCAAAAACCAACATAATAAATATAATGCTGTCATTCAAAAACTAAATAAGGGAGACAAGAACTTGGGAAAGAACTGTGCAGAAGAACCAGAATGAATTAGGTGTGAAACGCCCATACTACAGACGTCCTCACCTGCCCCAACTTTTAGATGTCGTCCAAACACTCGCAGACAACAATTAGCCTAAACGTCTTCTGACAATTAGGATTTTTGAAGGTTCTTTTGACTTGGTTTCTGATTTATGTTTTGGATTTTGTCATTTTGGTTTTCTATGAGTTTTCTTAGGAAATAGCTGGCATTTTGCCGTTTCTTTTTAGTTATTCATTTTGAATTACATTTTCTCATCTCATCCCCACTCATTTTCTGACACCATTTTTCCCGGTGAGGGTCATGGTGGTAGGAGGTCAAGCAGGTCAGACCAGAATTTCCTGTCCTCAGCTACAGATTCAAGCTCTCCTAAAGAATTTCCAGGCATTCCTAAGCTAGACAAGAGATATAATTCTAGTGACCTGCTCAAACCACCCCAACCTGCTCCTGTCGATCTGGAGGAACAGCGACTCTACTCTGAGGCTCTTCAGAATCAATGAGCCTCTCACACTGTTACAGAGCGTTAACCCAGCTACCCTGTGAAGAAACCTCATTTGTTGTAGTCTCATTCTCATTCAATCTCATTCTTTTGGTCATTTACTTATCACAGCTCATAACCAGAAGTGAAGAAGGGATTATAGGTCCACCGGTAAACAGAGAATTTTGTCTTTAGACCTAGCTCCCGCTTTATAGCAGCTATAGCTTCAATCTGCTGGTCAATCTCAAATTCTTGTTTTTTTTTCCCCATCACTCCTAAACAAGATCCTACGATACTTCAGCCCCTCCATTAAGAGCAATTGTCTCCCCTCACCTGGAGAAAGCAATTCTTTCCTTTCCAAAAGAGAACCATGACCACAGCCTTGGTGGGAAGGATGCTCTCAGTGGCAAATTGTTTGACTGCATCCTGAAAGTCACAGTTAGAAGGGGCAAAGGTTTTGTAGCTTATGCTTTCTTTCTGTTTTATTTTTTGAAAACTATTTTGTTGACTTTTCATATTTCTATTATGTATGCACCTTCTCTATATATTGAGCCTAAGGGAACAGGGCCACCTGGCATTACACCTGTAGACTCTGTTCCCAGTGCGATTTAAGATTCCAGCAGGCCACAAGGTAGCATTAGGATTAACAGATTTAGTCTTCTCTTACAGCAAATAACTAACATCTTGAACCAAAACTAAAGTCTGATTTTGTTTTTGGGTTGTAAAAACTTTTTTTTTTTTTTTAAATTGGCTCTGTTTTCCTTTTATCACAGTTGTCCTTGTTGTGCCCCTACCCATGTCAATTCAGCATCCCTTTACAGGAGTATTAGAACCTCAGTTTTATTATGAGACACCATGACTTACCGAATCTGCTCCTTGTGCTAGTCTGTTAACAGCGAATGTTCGCCCTTTGCTCTTCCCATCATCGCTTGAATCTGAATCTGACATCCGACTGAGGTCCCAGAGGGAGCGACTGCCTCCTCGGCTGGCCCCGATGCCACCTGCTGTGGTCTTGGGACCCCGGAGAGCCGCAGCGTTTGTGCTGGGACCTCTTGGTCGTAGCCCCTTCAGGATATCGCTCAAGGCACTCGACCCACTTGTTCCTCTATGCCGAAGGTTCCAGGGCACTGAAAGCACTAGAGGATGGGCATTGATCTGTAGGTTGAAAAGAAGTTATCATTGATCACTGGTGTTATGTATTACTTCTAATTATTTGCAGAGCTGCCCAAACTCCACAACAGGTTAACAACATCCAATTTGTACATAGTATGCACTTGTGAAGTGTGAACACAAGGGGGCATCATTGAGAGGCAGGAGGGAGTCTATTGATTGTTGGCTCCTCCCCCTCTCCCTGGTCCTTGGAAATCATGATGACCATTTGTAGTTTTCTGATACTTACGTTAAACCTTCACCACATTGACGAAAATGATGATGATGATAATAGTATTCAAAGTAAGAAAGCTGGAGCACTGGCTATTGGGATTGAAAAATGAGTCATCAGCCATTTCTTCCGTGGTCATCCATTATTTCCAAGAAGACAACATTCAGGGGGGACATGATTATATTCCAGTAAAAGATTTATGCCATTATCATTGAGTACTCTAGATGTCATGTGTTAAACTGGGCCACTTCACAACAACATTAAGAATAATAATCCATAAGGTGATACTGTGGTATCACTTGTGACTACTCGTCCACACTTGGCCCAAAGATCTTTATGTGTGTGCTGTCAATTACACTAACAACTGCTGGAGGAACAGCAACTTCCATAAATGAAGCTTGCTTTAACATTATCTCACATGTAATGGTGGGGAAATGTATGAATGTGCTTCTTCCATCAAGTGTTGTAAGGGCATTTTAAACTTTGGTGCACAATTTGAGAAATGGTTGGGTGTGGCATACCCAAATCATTGCTATTACAAAGCTGGATTTAAATTCTGGCAGCTCCTAGTGAGTTAAGAGAGCTTGTCCTAGTGAACTTAGGAGTAGTTTCCTAAATTAGGAAAACTGATAAATTGTTTTTACTCTTTAAGAGTAGGGCCAGATTTGTTTCACTCTTAAGATTTTTGAGCCAGTAAGCACCAATTGCCTACTCTAAAACGCTTGATAAATATTGGCACTCCTTTCTGATTTTCTTTGGATTTTTTTGGATTCTGCTTTAGGTTTTCATAATGTATTTCTTTAAATTGGTTCACCTATTTAGGCAAACCTTTTCTGATGATGTTGTGTTTTCCTTTTTCCTGCATTGCCTGTTTTATGATCTTCATTTTTTCTCTTCAATAAATTTTTTAAGTTAAAGAAACATGGTTTCATTTTTGTTTGAAGGGCAAGATGTTTTTCAGGTCATCCTCTCCCTGAAGCCTGAGTGCTATTTTGGGTCTATGCAAGCCAAAAAGCCTGCCTTTTGATTTTGGGGCCAGGCTGCCTGGGATGTGGCCTGCTTCTGAAGCTCAGATCTTCTGGAGCCTTTGTCTGTCTTTTGTTTATTTTGGGGACTGTTCTGCCCATTTTTCTATTTCTGGTACTTCTGGATAACCTGCTGACCTTACTTTAGAGCAGGTGTAGGCAACATCAGTCCTGGAGGGCACCAGTGGCTGCAGGTTTTCGTTCCAATCTAATTGCTTAATTAGAAACCAATCCTTGCCACTCTCATACCTTATTTAATTTAATGGCTTGTTAATCTTCATTGTAATGGTATTATATCATCGATTTTGTTAGTTTCCAAGGAAATCATCTAAATGATTTGAAGCCTAAAACGGATAATTTTCAGTCTGTCACATATTTCTCTTTAAGTGTTTAATTAAACCAAATAATGCATGTTGAATCCACACAGTTGTAAGTGGAAACAAGTTAGTAGGAGAACTGCTGGCTCCTTTGTCATTTGCATCTTATTGCTAATAAGAAGCCATTAAAACACTGAATGCAGCTGTTTAAGACTGAAATAAGCAATTAAGGGTGGTGAACTTTAACAAGCGAGACCACTAAAATGAAGTGGAAAAAATGTAACTTGAGCAATAAGTGCTTCATTAGCAATAGTTGGCTTCTCATTAAGAAACTGTGTTGGAACAAAAACCAGAAGCCACTGTGGCCCACCAGGACCAGCGTTGCCTACCTCTGCTTTAGAGGTCGGCTCCTCTATGAACACATTGCAGTTTGCATACAGACCGAACCATTCAGTAGAGGGTGAAATCATGACTGTTCTTCATACCAATTATACACATTTAGAGAAATCACACTCCTTTGTGAGAATACTGTTTTTTTGACTTTACCTCAGTCCTTAAGTGCATGAAGCCTGATATCCCTTGAAGTAAATTACAGGAGTTACAGGAGAACCCCTATCCCACCCTATGGATTATGGACTTTCTGCTTAACAGGCAGCAGTGTATTAAGGTTGGTAATTCTATTTCTACAGTCCATCATTCATCGATAGGAGCTCCACAAGGCACAGTGGTTGTCCCTGCACTCTTCTTTATCTGTACTGATAGGCTGAGAGGATCTGACAGCAATTGTTTAGCAGTCAAGTTTGCAGATGATACAGCACTGATTAACACCTCTAACAATGTGGCACATTTTGAGGAAATGCCCGGGAGGATGCAGAAGTGGTGCCGGGAGCAGAACTGACAACTAATTGTGAGGAAGACAAATGAGCTGCTCATTGATTTTTAGGAAGAATTCTGAACCAGTCCAACCACTCCTACTCAATGAAGTAGTTGAGAGAGTTTGTAGCTTTAAATGCTTGGGAACCATATTGGATACTAGCTTGAACTTTAATGAAAACACGGAAGATATTTACAAAAAATCAGGAGTGGTCTCCCCTCGACTTTCTCGTGTACTCAGATATGGGAATGTATATTTGAGGAGTAAACCGCAAGACAATGATTATATTTTTATACTAGCAAAATACCCGCGCTTCACAGCGGAGAAGTAGTGTGTTAAAGAGGTTATGTAAACATATATATACATATACATATATATACATATCTACATATACACATATCTACATATATATATATATATATATATATATATATATATATATATATATACATATACACATCCACACACATATATATATATATATATATATATATATATATATATATATATATATATATATATATATATACACACATATCAACATACATATACACACATACACATATATACATATACACATACATACATAGTGCGTTGTAACACGGGCTGTGATTGTTACATGGGAGGGAGACGACAAATCACAGCTTCCCGCTTTCTAATCGGGCCTGTGATTGGTGCTTTGATGGATGCCCAGATGCCACAGTATCTCCCCTTAGGAGAGGCGTTAGGCAAGTGTAATTGAATAGCGGTGCTGCAAGTTTAGCTTTACACCTGTTTTTAAGGCTTATTGACTGAAAGGGGCTTTCATGAAAAAAGTTAGGGCTTTGCTACAGGATACACCCTCCACAAGTTAAGGAAGTAAAAATAAAGGTATATATTTCTGTTTTATTTAAACCAGGGTGTATATATATAATATATATATTACGATTGTTATAGTTCTCTTTGTATACCACGTTGTCAGTTCAGCACTCCGGTTGTAATATGACCAAGCTGTGCAAGCACACTCTTGAGAATGCAACGTATAGTTGTACAGGAGAAAAGCAATCTTGCCTCAAATCAATGGCAACCTTTTGTAGGTCTATGAACTTAATTTAAACTTTAGGTTTACACAGTGCTTTGTTTCCGACGTGCTGCGTTCAGTCAGTTCACGTGAGCCGCTCTCTTGTGTGATTTTGCGATGTCCACGGCTTTATTTAATGTTAGCTAAGACCCGGCACTTCAAAGTTTCTTGCTACAGCAATTTTAACTCCGTTACAAAGTGATTCAAATCTCGTTTATACCTCGTGTCTTCTCATTAAACTTGTATCTCGCGAATATGGTATTGCAAACGGCAGCGGGAGCGTTTCTATAAACTTAATTTAAACTTACGGTTTACACCGTGCTTCGCTTCTTATTGTTTCGCTGCCTTCTCAATTGTGTAATGAATGTTTTCTTCAGCGCTCTTTGAGTACGTACTGCGTTCACAGTCAGTTCACGTGATTACGTGGGAGGCGTGATGACGCGATACGCAACTCCACCTCCCACGGCCAGCGAGCTGCAGTCCATTACAGTATATGGACAAAAAAGAGGTTCCAGTTATGACCGTTACGCTTTGAATTTCGAAATGAAACCTGCCTAACTTTTGTAAGTAAGCTGTAAGGAATGAGCCTGCCAAATTTCAGCCTTCCACCTACACGGGAAGTTGGAGAATTAGTGATGAGTCAGTCAGTGAGTCAGTGAGGGCTTTGCCTTTTATTAGTATAGATTATGAACATTAAAGAACCATCATCAACAAATCAAATCAAATTAATAATACCCTGAATAACTGTTATACAATCTGAATAAATCTGACTCTGCAGCTGCATGAATAAAAGGTAAACTACCACTTCCAGTTATTGGAAATATCCCAACAGTTGATAGAAATCTACGTTTTGTACTGAATACTTGTATGCAAAATTTGGTTGACCTAAGTGAAAGTGAACTCAAGTTATCGTATTTACACTCGCACAGACAGACATAATTCCAACAATGGTATTTTCGGACTCAGGGAGGTCTAAAACGTCAAGATTCATCAAAATCTCAATATTGAATCTTTGGACGATTGCAATTCTTTCCCTATACTTCGTATACGAGAAAGTAAAAATGCAAATGCTGCAGCTATTTATTACGAAGACTGAGGAAAATAAACATTTCAACTTGAATCCTAAAGAATTAATATATATGTCAAATTTAGTGATGAGTGAACCCCACAGAGTTTGCGTCATCTTGAGTTTGGTGAAATCACGTAAATGTTCAGGATATTAGCCCAACTCACCAAAATGCATTGAAGTCAATGGGGAAGAAGAAGTTGAACTACTTTTGAGGGCATTATAATGGTGCAGTGATATTTTAAGTGTCCCCGAGGGCTAGGGAAGCCTCTGCCAGCCATACTGGAGCGATTATTGTAGCCAAAAATGTGATCTGTACTATGAAGCAGCAGTGCTAACCCCTGCTCCATCATCCTCAAACAACAAAAGACGTAGACGGAACAAATACCACAAACATTAATACAACAAATAACCATAAACTAGCAATAAGTAAATAAAATATAGATCATTGTGCTCACAGAGTTCTAATCTTGGGGCACACATTGGCCGTGCCATCAAGTGTTAGGGTGGGACTGTGAATCCAGCAGGGGGCTCTAGCTCCCTGGTTGGAATAAGTTCTTTTGTAATTGCAGTGTGTTACATAACCTGAAACTATATAGATATGATATAAAAAGGCGATACCCCTCCCTTAGTGATATGGCGGTAAGAAATCACATAGGAGAAATAACTTAACATTCTTTAATAACGGTTTACGCAGTATAATAGACGAGGAAGCCATGACAAGACCTTGTGTAGAGTCTGCCATTTTCGACACTGCGTTGGAAGGATTTTCAGGATCGGATGACGTTATCTCCCATCCGTCCGTCGGCTTCAAAGGTTTGCTGGGCAATGTGCCAAGGTTTTATACCCTTTCTCCATGTGCAGGCCCCCACTTAAATCATGCCATTCCAAACAAGGCAAAGAGAGGATTCAATTTCATGCTGACTGTGACACACAGACATAGTACAATGCCCATTTTTGTAGTTGTCCCTTTCTTGTCTTCTAATGCTTGCCTAGCAGTTCTAAATGATGAGCCCCTGTGTGCTAAATCTGGCCTTGTGTTAGCTGTACATGTGAGTGGATTTATAAAATATTTTTTTTTGTACAGAGCATAGTGACATATTAAACTTATATACTTATTACAGACTGGTGCATTCCATAGTTTCAAGTCACAGCTCCAAGCACAGCTAGGAACGTATTTTTTGTTTCTCATGTATCTGTCCAGATGCTTCACACCTTTTTCCTCCATCAAAAAGAAACACCTTGTAAATAGTAGTAAATCTTTCGTTTTTATTATTTCACAGGGTCTCCTGGTTTTTCTCCTGGGGGAGGATAGGATAGGCTGTCACCCCGTGACCCTGAAGTGGATGGATGCGTGGAACACACAGACATTTGAATAATATTGACCAGTGACCAAAAGCTCAGGTGGGGTGACACCAGGGACACACTTGAGGTCAGCGCCACTGATCACGGACAGTGAAGTGAAGTTCATACCTGCATGTCTGATGGGCTAAAGGGGAGTGGGTTTCAACTTACCTTTGGAGGCTGGTCAATTCGGAAATGCGGTCTTGTGTCACCCACAAATGGCATGCTTATTCGCTCTCGGGGGGCCAGATCTCTATGGATGGCATTCTTGGCATACTGGCCATTTTCCCTCCTGCAAGTATGAGCAGCAACACAAGTTAAATTGGAATCAAAAAAACAAAATGAAAGGAAGAGGAAAAAGTGAAGCTCATTTAAAAACTGGAAGACAGGGACAAATGACTGCCTAGAAAGAGAGGGAAAGGAAAATCACACTACACCATGCTGGCAGTGCCCCTACCTGTAGACTGGCAAATCCTCCGGCACATTTCTGTACACAGGTGGAGCTGGTGCAGCCATCTCATTCACCGGAGTGGTAGGTGGAAAGACTCCAATTCTAGGAGTGCCGAGTTGAGGGTGCAGATTCAGTGGTGGGGATGGCGAGCCGGGGGTGTCGAACTTTGGTGGAGAATGAGCCGTGAAGGAGAGTCCAGAGGAATTGGAGTAGATGGCAGAGTCACTAGTCTGAGGTAGAGCCAAGAGCTCGTGCTCCACCTGCGCAGGGCGATCGGACTGTGGGATGGGGAGCGAGCAGGCATACAGCGTCCGGAACTCTTTGTCAAAGGCGTCCACCACTTGACCGTTAAGGACGGTCACCAGCTGTCGGTGAAGATGGGCATCAGACCAAGTGAGGCTACAACAAAGAGGGTAGAGGAGAGAGAGAGAGAGAGTGTGAGGGAGTGAGAAAATAGCAGGAGGAGAGAGAGGAAAAGGCACTATATAAGATATATAGCAACCTTTCTGTCTATATAACAGATAGATATGAATGGCACCATATAAAAGATAGACAGTTAAAACCACCATAAATGATACATAGAGGGATATAAAGAGCTGTTAATTCTAAGAAGATAGGAAAAAGTGCTATAAAAAGATATAAAAACACACTGTAAAATAGATATCTATAACAGACAGATATGAAAGGTATTACATAACAAATAGAAAAAATGGGGTGGGGGTTGATTTGTTTTCGAGCCTATTTTTGTAAAAATTGAATTATATGTATGTAAAGTGTGATTTCAATAAAATAAAATAACAAACAAATAGAAGTCACTATAAACCACAGGTGTCGAACTCCGGGCCTGGAGGGCCACAGTGGTTGCTGGTTTTTATTCTAACCCTTTTCCTAATCAGTGACCAGTTTTCACTGCTAATTAACTCCTTTTTCCCTTCATTTTAATAGCCCTTATTTTAAGGATTCAGTCCTCTGAATTGATTCACTTCTTCATTAAATAGCAGCCAAACAGAAATGAGCTGTGAAACGAGCAAACAGATGACCAGCTAAACTGGGGCTTCAAACTCCTGCCAATTTCACTCCAACCAGTTCCTTAATGAGAAGCCAGTTCTTGCTGTTAATTAAACCAATTATTTAATTCCATGGCCTGTTGCTGCTCTCATTCTGCCACAGCAGCCATTTCCAAAACTGTTGATTTTCTTTTTTTTCTAAGGACACCGTCAAGATGTTTTGGTGACTTCGGAGATCAGCCTTACTGAGACCCTCACCTTTCTTTATGCTCAAATAATGTGGTTAGCTGGTGATGTGGCAGCTTGTTTTGTGTCTAATTATTGTTTTGG
The DNA here is from genome assembly GCF_900747795.2 of Erpetoichthys calabaricus. Taxonomy (NCBI): domain Eukaryota; kingdom Metazoa; phylum Chordata; class Cladistia; order Polypteriformes; family Polypteridae; genus Erpetoichthys; species Erpetoichthys calabaricus. Next base: position 94,285,368 of record NC_041409.2, on the reverse strand, counting down.
CTCCTCATTAAGGAAAAAGAAAGAACTAAGGGGTCTAAGTCAAGTTAATTAAAACAAAGGCAAAAGAAGTTAATTAGCAGCAATAACTGGTCACTAATGTAGAAGATGGCTGGAATGAAAACCTGCAGCCACTGCGGCCCTCCAGGACTGGAGTTCGACACCCCTGCTATAAACTATGTATAGAGGGCACTATAAAATAGATATGATACAAGGCACTATAAAATATATAGATGGATATGAAAGGCAGTATATTATAGATATGAAAAGTCATTCTGAAAAGATATTAAAAGGCACTATAAAAAGACAAGTCTATGTGAAGGGCATTATATAACAGAAAGAGAGAAAATGCAGTATATAATATATTGCTAGATATACAGTGGCATGCAAAAGTATTCAATCCCCAGGAACGTCATTGTATTTTTCTGCAGGATAAAAGATTTGTCCCCATATTTATCCCTTCTGCCTTTTTAGATAGATAGATAGATACTTTATTAATCCCAAGGGGAAATTCACAACTATTTTTTTATTATAAATTTTATTGTGCTATGCTGTAACAGTACATTTCCAAAGTCACAATAAACCATTTTCTGTAGATACTGAACTTAAGAAGACAAACTCCAAAGCTGTCTCTGTCTCTCAGGATATAAAAAGCACCCTTTGTGAGGTCCATCGTCTGCAAAAGTGAAGACAAAGGAGCATTCTGCTGACATGAGAAACAGAGTCATTGAAACGCACAAAGCAGGAAGTGGCTACAAATATATCAAAGAGTTTGAATGTCCCGTTGCGCACTGTTGGACCCATCATCAGAAAGTGAAAGGTTCATCACAGCACCCCGACTCTCACTAGAACAGGCCGTCCCTCAGAACTAAACATCAGAGCGAGACGTCAACTGGTGAGAGAGGCCACAAAAAAATCCAATCATCACACACCAAAGTCTGCAGTGCTCTGTGGCTAAAACTGAAGTGAATGTACAGGGGTCCACAGTTACAAGAGCTCACCATAAAACAGGCCTCTATGGAAAGAAGCAAGAAAGAAGCCATTCCTTAGGAAAGTCCACATAAAAGCAGGTGTGACATTTGCTACAAAGCATGAGAAAGACTCAGTTAAGATGTGGGAGAAGGTTTTATGGTCTGATGACATTTTGGTCAGACATCAAAGAGGTTCGGGTGGATTAAAACTAACATTGCCCAGGCCTCAAGAAACCCCACAACTACAGTGAAATATGGTGGTCCCAACATCATGCTATGGGGATGCTTTTCATGTGACAGAACTAGGAATCTTGTTAGAGTTGGAGGGACAATGAATGGACACCGATACTGCAGGAGAACTTGTTCTGGTCTGCTATGGACCTACAGCTCGGCAGAAGATTCATCTCTCAGCATGACAATCACCCTAAGCAGAAGGCCAGAGCAACACTGCAATGTCTCAGATTAGGAACGGCGAATGCTTTGGAATGGCCGAGTCAAGGCCCTGATCTTAACTCTATTGAGAATCTGTGGCACCATTTCAAAACTGCTGTCCAGAGGCGCCATCTCAACAACCTGGAGGATTTTGGGGAAGATGGGGAAGAATCCCAAAAGAATGGAGGCTGTTGTTGCAGCCAAAGGGTTATTGACAAAGTATGAATGTGGACGGCTTGAATACTTAGGCAAACAGGAACTTTGGAGTTTTTCATCTCCAGTTCAAATATCTATAGAAAATGGTTTATTTGGACTTTGGAAATGTATTGTTACAGCATAAGAGTTCACATTACAAATACTGAATGGATAAACATGGGGACAAATCTTTTGTCCTGCAACAAAATACAATGCCTTTCAAGGAGACTTTGATACTTTTGCACACCACTGTATGATGCACTACATAACAGATTTAGATACAGTATAAATGGCAGTCTATTATAGAAAGATAGCAAAAGCCACTATAAAAATGTGTAAAAGGCGCTATATATATGAAAGGATTTATAACTTACAGGCATATAGAAAAAGGCAGTGTATAATAGATAGATATGAAAGACACTATATAATGGGTAGATGGATACGTAAAGGACTGAATAGTAGAAAGACTGATATTAAAAGTCATTATAACAAGTAAAGACACTATAACACAGAATAGTGTTGTAGCATAGATATGAAAAGCACTATATTATAAATTAAATGGATATAAAAGGCAGTATTTGATGGAAATGAAAGGCACTATATGAGAGATAGAGAGCCACTATATAAAGCATAGATAGTTTAATTCCATCAGACCTGCAGCTGCCTGTGATGGCTGTGTCATCTATCAGAATGAACTTCTCTTTCAGTTTCCCAGTCACCGTCCTTCCATCTCTGGACAGAAACGTGCAGCCTGAAACGGTGCGCACTCTCATGTTCTGTGGAGCAAAGGTGAGACTCAGTTTCTGCGCCATCAGGTCCCATTATAAAACAGACTAATCAACAGTTGCAGGGTCTCTGAGTGTGAGTCACTAGGCGCTCCTCATCTGCCTTTAATGACCCAAAGCTGCTCGCCCACAGACTTCTGAGGTCCCACTGCAAATGCCCAGTCACTGTAGTGTTTTACGATTTGTCATCTCTCCTGTCTCTCCCTCTCTCCTTTCACTGTTTCTCCTGCTTTCACTCTCGTTGCACTCGTCCAATTTTGTGCACCTGGTCCAATGGGCTCTTCTTACACCAGGGTCCATTTCCCTTGATATCCAAGCCCGGATGATTGGCAGACTCCCAGACCTGACTCACTCCTTTTACTTGCTGTGTCTAATCAGAAATAATGGTAGTGCCCGGTGGATTGCCACAGGGCATGTCACCCCACTGTCTCTTTGTGTGACACCTCTGTCCCTGTAAGTGATACCTGCTACTGGCCTAAGTGTCTCTACTTGACGGTGGTTGATGTGGCACTCAATGTCACAGTGAAATGACCTTAACTCCGCAACTGCTTGCTTTTGAAGCTTCCGTCCCACGGCATGGCACACCGCAGCCTACTAGGTTAGCTGTTTGGCTGACTTTAAGCCACAGAACTTTTATTGCCTAGGCTCCTCACTTGACACCTGCGACCTGCTATGTGGCAACCCCAAGTGACACACCTTTCTCAAGAGGAAAGTGATCCACACATAAAGCAAAACAGGTAGCCAGTTCTTGGAATAATCCCCTCAAAGAGAGGAATGTAGAAATACAACCCAGATCCGGCTGTACCAGCCAGCCTATTGTCTGCCAGGCTGTCAAAGTCCTGCCGTCTCTGCTGACACCTGTATTCACTTTCCCTTTCTTGCGCGCACAGGTTGCACATTCCACACATGCCCTCGCCACACCAGCACCAATGCTCACCTCGTTTCCACTCAGCCGGACTCCAATCACAGTCTCGGCCATTTCCAGAAAGCTCTCTACTTCTTCCTGCTGGCTGAGAAGGATATAGACAGGAACGCCACGTCGAGAAGTGTTTAACAGATCTCTGAACACATCCCTGTCGGTCAGTTTGTCTATCACTAGTGCCACCAGCTGGAAAAAAAAAAGAGGAAAAGGGGAGATGTACATGCAAAGCCATTTCTTTCACCAATCGGTATTTATGCATGCCTGAAAGTGGCTTGTTCATGGAGGCAGCGGTGGGATTCATACCTGCAGTTTTAAGGTTTCAGGTGGTACAGCTGAGTGGGAATGCACTACCCTAAAATCTGACTAAATTGTAAAGTAGACCCATCATTGCCAACCATCCCCACTAATCCCCCCCCCCATCCCATTTAGAGTAAACTGGGGGGGGGGGGGGGGGTTGTGGTGAATGACTATCTAGACACTGAACAAACCAGGATTTACTAATTTGCTGATGTCTATCTGTGTTATGAAAGGAGATATTTCTGGGAATTTATTTTGAAAGTGCTTTGAATACTTTGCATTCTCCACACACAGGTGTTGGCAGGCTTTTCATTGAGGGTTTATTGAAATGAAAAGGAGAAATAAGAGATAAGGTGAAAGAAAAAACAGAAGGAGTGGAACAAAGGAGAGCAGTCAAGCGTAAGGTAAACCTGTGGCACTTATCGAAACAGCCGACCATACCTTCAAGGCACCCTGGATCAGCCTTCGCAGAAACTCCCTGATTGGCTGGTCCTTGTCAGTGGGTGGATTGGTAAGCACGCGGGCCTGGGCCACGCCCCTCCAAATCCCACCCTCCGGCCAGCCTAAGTCCAGGTTGGGAGTGGGAAAATCAGAGGAGCTTGGCCAGTAGCACACAGACAGATCCCCTTGCTGGTCAGTCTGGCTGCCATTCAGCTGGGGAGATTCAGCGACAGAGAAGTCCCGGGCTAGGCTATGAAGTTTGGAGATTTCCTTTCTGGAGAGGAAAGACTGGATCCGCTCCAGATTGAGGCGAGTGTAGAAGGCAGATGGACCCGCACTGAGCAGGGATTCAAGAGCGAGACGCTGGGACTCACAGTAGTAAAACTCCGGGCTTTGATCCGTCACCTGAGGGAAGAGAACCTCCTCATCCAACGTGGCAAACTGGGAATCTGTCATGGTGGCCAACTGTCTGTCTGGAGGAAATCACAAGGAAGAGTGACAGCAAATTCAAAACCTGTCTTATATAGCGCCTTTCACATTGATCAGAGTTTTTTGAGAAGTCTATCTACCCTATCTATCAATCAATCTATTTATCCTATCTATCTATCTTTAATTTCAGTTTCAACTTGGTAAGAGATATTCTCTCACTATATATTTATCTAAATCCACCACCATTTTCAGTATCCACATTTTCCAGAAACTTAATAATTCATGCACTTTGCCCTTCTTATAGCAGTTTTGCATTATGGGTCTCACAGGTGCTGGATGCCCTCTTTACATTGGACAGGCGGCATAGTCGTGGCAATCTAAGCAGTTGGCAGTTGGCCCATCTCTTCAGGTCATTCTGTTCAGATCAAACCAAATTTAACTCCAGATTTTAATATCCAGATTGTGCCAGCCCTGCACCGCAAACTGAACTCAGTTTTCACAGTAATCTTTAGGAGATGTCATCAGAGTCCGTTGATGGGAATGGGTTAGCATATCCATATATTTTTCAGCAGCTTTTCTTGGATGAGGTTACAGGAAGCATGCCAGTGTCCATCCAGGTGTATAGGGGCTTCTTGGTAAAGTTAGAGCAAGAGAAGGGCCAGGTTGGCACTATATGTACACAGGACATCCAAATAACCAGTCAGGTGTTATTTATAAAATCCAACAAATAAAAAGACAGACCTGGCACCATGTGCTGGGCACCTGTTCTTTTCAGTCTACAGTAAGTTCGTTTATCTGTTAATGTGAACAGGAGCGGCTATACCGCCGAGTTCTATCCTTTGTACATCCCAATACCGCCCTTTAAATCCAAGCGGTCCCTTGACTTTTGCCCTGATGTCAGGATCAGTTGAACTTGACTGCATTATTATTGTACAACATTTGCAAAGATTTCTTCATACACGTCGCTAAACATCAGTAGCAGTAGAATGCTAACCCGTTTCGGCGCACCGGCTCCGAAAAGCGAATGTCAAAAAGCGTTTAGTGTTGTGGCGAAAATTTCGTCTTTTCACACATTCCTCGGGAATCGTGAATTCTCCAGCTTTGACGTCCCAGTGTCGGTCAAATACCTGATGCAGACGGCCCGGCGGATTTCCTTCTCACGTTAGATGCGATGCGAGTCGTCTTGTGAGTCGGACGCCACGAGCACTCCGTTTCTGCCTCCCTGTCAGACTAACCTCCTCGCTCTCACTCTGTGGATGTTTCCTGGTGTAGCGCTGAAGAAATGGAGAACTGAAGTTAATAATTAATGAAACAGTAGCGTCCCACTCTCCGCGCCAGCAAGTGACAGACAAGCGCGACTGGACAAGCACGGAAACTACAGAGAAAGAGAACCTCCCGTAAGAGGCAAGCAAGTGAAAAGGCGCAGCTGGCCGTTCTCTCTCTCTCTCTCTCTCTCTCTCTCTCTCTCTCTCTCTAATTCCCACCCCCGGACCTCTACAGACGCAGCCACCTGTGTGTCACTCGACGATGGGGACTTACCTGTCAGCGCTACGTGCTGTGAGAAGAGAGGATGGAGAACTTTAAGTGAACCAGGAAGTGGTGCGCCGGCTGGGCGCGGATTTTTGTTGGGATAACCGGAGTGAAATCGGGTGTAGCGGTTGGCGATAGGATTGGGGACGGGGTCTTGGCTATTCTTGATACGTCGCTATAATTGACACACAATAATTATGGTGCTAGATGGCTGATTGCGTAAAGCGGATGTATGGATGGATGGTTAGCATGTTACCTGGAATAGCGCCAATTGTTCTTTTTATTTTTATAGAAAAGTTTGTGAGGTTTAACAGAAGTATTAGGGTGTCGTACCGTGTTCGCCATTATGGATGTAGTGAAAAGTCGAGCAAAGTGACACCGTTTATTGGCTAACAAGAAAGATTACAATATGGAAGCATTCGAGGCAACTCAGGCCCCTTCTTCAGGCAGATGTAATGTTTACAGAAAAATCTCTTTTCTTTAGTTCATTCGTATAATGAAATCACAAATATCAAAAAGTGCCTTTTCATATTAATCAGTTTTACAGAGCCTTTCATGTATTATACAATACCTGACATATCTATCTGTCTATCTGCTATATAGTGCCTTTCATACAGTATTAACCTACCTATAGTGTTTTATACTTATCTATCTACTCAGTGAGGCACACACAGAGGGGTTAACCCAAATCCTTACAGCCTCAAGGCACAAAGATGAACAAATGCAGACACTCGTATCGCTTGAATTGATCAACAACACCATGTCTCTTCTATGCCTGACATTTTAAAATGTTATCTGCATAATAACATATTGGGAGAGTAGTATTTACTAAGAAATATCATCTTATGGGCGGCATGGTGGCGCAGTGGTAGCGCTGCTGCCTCGCAGTTAGGAGACCCGGGTTCTCTTCCCAGGTCCTCCCTGCGTGGAGTTTGCGTGTTCTCCCCGTGTCTGTGTGGGTTTCCTCCCACAGTCCAAAGACATGCAGGTTAGGTGCATTGGCGATTCTAAATTGTCCTTAGTGTGTGCTTGGTGTGTGAGTATGTGTGTGCCCTGCCCAGGGTTTATTTCCTGCCATGCGCCCTGTGTTTGCTGGGATGGCTCCAGCAGACCCCCGTGATCCTGTAGTTAGGATATAGCAGGTTGGATAGTGGATGGATGTATTTGTCTGTCTGTTTGTCTGTCCAGGATTTTAAATCACCTGTGGCTCTCAAACCGTTTGAACTATTAACCTGAAATTTGGTACACGTATACAACGTGACGTCTACTATCCGGGTGATGATTGACCTCCAAGGTTACTCCTCTTTTTATTTTATTTTAAATCAACTCTCAGCAGCAAACAGCAGGGTGGCCGTGCGGTGCATGCACACGGGCGCCATTCTCATTCCCTTCCACCTTCACCATCACTTCTCCTACCTCTTCATATCTTAAATCATCTTTGAGGCAGATTGAAGACTTAAGTGCCAGCTTAAGTGAAAAATGAAGAAAAACGTACTAAGTAATTGGAACACAAACACTGACTTAATCAGTTTTAACACGAAAAGATGCCGAAGGAAGAAGAGAAGAAGCGGGCTGCTAGGATGGAGAAAAGAAGAGCTGCTCAGGAAGCAGCAAGCGCATCAACCTCTGAGCAAATGAATGGTAAATGTACAGAGAAAGAGGAGGAAAACTAGGAATGATCACGTCAAGTGTATTCACGGCACGTTACCGTGCAGTCCGCCGTTACTGGTATGTAAATAACAAAGCTTGTGTAAGAAAACACATTCAGTGATAACTTTGCCTAATGAGGACGATATTAAAAAATAGAACTGGAAACTTTTTTTCTTTGCTCTATGATCATTTTACACTTTACATATGAAAGTTTCTTTCTTTCTGTTAGTTGTAGTAAACAGTGCCTTACATAGTGAACAGTATTAAGAAGTCTTATAAAACATTCCTTTCATTCTTTGCCCTTATTGTTTCATATGCAATGTAACACCTTTAAGAGCATTATATTCTTTCTTTCTTTCTTTCTTTCTTCCTTTCTTTCTTTCTTTCTTTCTTTCTTTCTTTCTTTCTTTCTTTCTTTCTTTCTGTTGTATTACATGGTGTCTCACATAACAAACAGTATATTTGAAGGTCTTTTTAAAAAATCCTTTTCATTCTTTGCTATGATTGTTTCATATGTAATATAGCACCTTTAACACTATCACAGAGACCTTTCTTTCTTTCAGATTTATTATATTGCGCTCTATATAATGAACAGTATTATAAAGTCGTTTAAAATTTTAGCTAAGAATGTTCCATATGCTGTGTAGCACTTTATTCACTTTCATTTAGAATTTTCTTTCTTTCTTTTAGTTGTATTATATTTTATTACAAGCTGCCGTACCACATGCGCTTCATATGCGCTTGGGTTGCTGCTGCAAGAGGGCACTTGCCCAGTGGTCCATGTGTGGAACCCGATGCCCCAGTGCAGTGATGGGGACACCATGCTGTAAAAATAGTGCCATCCTTTGGATGACTCTCTGTGATCATTAAAGATCCCTGGGCATCCTTCATAAAGAGTAGGCGGTAACCCGATGTCCTGGATAAATTGCCCACCACAGCCTGGTCATTCTGGACCCCTAATCATCCCCTGCCTCTAACTGGCTAACTCTTTCTCGCCACTTTCACCACCTAACAGTTAATGTGTGGTAAGCATACTGGCACAAGAATGGCTTCTGTCGCGTCATCCAGGTGGGTGCTGCACATTGAAGGTGGCTGAAGTGGCTCACCCCTCACTGAAGCCATTTGAGTAGTTGGAAAAGCGCTATATAAATGTAAAGAATTATTGCTGTTATTGTGCCTTACATAGTGAACAGTGTCATAAAGCTTTTAAAATCATTTTCATTCTTTACTATGATTGTAGAAAGAAAGAAAATTGAGAGTGAAAAAAGGTCCTGTAAAGTATATGGAACAATCATAGTAAAGGATGAAAAAAGTTTAAGTAAACATTATAATTCTGTTTGCTATATAAGGCACTAAAAGTCTTTCTTTCTTTCTTTCTTTCTTTCTTTCTTTCTTTCTTTCTTTCTTTCTTTCTTTCTTTCTTTCTTTCTTTCTTTCTTTCTTTCAATTAGGTTTTTAATGCAGTGCTTTGCATTATAAACGGCCTTATAAACTTGTAAAGGCCTTCCCTTGCATGCTTGGCTGCGACTGTCCCACATGCTGTAGAGCCCCTTGTACGCCATCATACAGATTCCTTTCTTTCCTTCTTTGTCACCCATTTGCCTATCTCGATTGCTCCCCTATCTTCTGCTCACATTTCATCGCCATTACTCTTGTGTGGCTTCTCGTTCATTGTTTCTTTTCTGGAAGTCGTTTCCTATGCAAATCGTTGGGTACAAAAATATTTGCCTAGTAAAAGCGGCCAAGTGTCACGCTGTCATGTGCCTAGGGTGAGGTCCAGATAGTCTGACGGGAAGGTGTTGATTAAAGATGTCAGTAAGCGCTGGCTTTGTTTTCCTGACATCTATAAAAGTTAATTTTGTTGATTTAAACTTCAAGTGCAGTGCGTGGGCGATAGGCAAGCGGCAGTCCGCAGGAGCCCTTGGTCTGATGGCGTCCATTGTCCGGTGTTATTCTGTCTCGGCATTCTCAATGAATCTCTTTTTACTTTTAGACTCATTTTGTGTCTCTTCTGGATTTCAAACACACACATAGTGTCTTTCACATTATTAAATGGCCTGGAGTGTGAAGACAGCACAGAACACAACATTTAAACTTGGCATATAGAGTGAAAGCCAATACTTCCCTGTCGGGGGCCATGGGCAAACCGGAGCCTTTCCTGGCAGCATCAGGTACAAGGCAGCAACCAGCCCTGGGTGGGATGGCAGTCCATTACTGAGTACACTCAACATAAATACTCACATTAAGTCAATTTGTGCCTATTAGGAGGAAAGTGGAGTACCAAGAAAAGCGTGCCCTGATAGATAACAGGCAGGGGTCTGAACCAGGGTCCTGTGACAGCACTAACCACTTTGTCACACTGATGTAACAGTTAGTGACACAGAGTCTGTGGCAGCAGAGACGACAAGAACTCTTATTAGGGTGAGAGTCCTAGAGACCCCTGGTAGACGAATAATATGCAGACAAGCCGCATTGAATGGACGCTCGTTCTTATTTCATCTTCTTAATTCTCTCTTTAAAAACCCAGTCAGAGGGTTTTAAACAAAGATGTGACACCTGGCTCCAGAGGGCCAGGGGGGCTCAATACCCTTCTACATGTCTCATGAACTCTTTGTTTAATTAGAATGATCACTCTCTTCATCTCTCCATGATGTGTAGGAGTTCAGTCATTGTGTGTGTTTAAATTTCAACCACCAACACCAAAAAGGCAGAATCGGGAGTCCATTCTGGGGCCTCAGGGCCTGCCAATCCACTTACAACGTCACTGTAGCTCTAACCAGCTGGACGGCTCATCCTCCATAAAAGGCCGCCTGCTCACCTTATACATAAATACAAACACCCCGTCCTGCACACCGAGCTTGTCATATCTGGCACGGCGACCTTCAGCTGCAGTCCTTTGGTTTGGAGGCCGCCCTGCGCTCCCCACCCAGTAAAGAAACACGACAACCCCAGCAAGTAAACAGAGGAGGGCGGACGGGCGGCAACAGCAAGCGCTGATTCACTGTTTACAGCTGCCGTGACGGAGCGGACCACCGGAATGGATAGGTTTTTACTGCTCTGAGGACGGGCCACAGATGGAAGCTCTTGCCTGTTCCCCTCTGCAGTCACTTTTTGGGGTCCTAGTGTCACATGACTCTTTGCTCTAATCTCATTCACTACTCACAACACTCTTCTCAATTGAAATTGCCATTCAGAATTTGTAGATGGATTTTCCATTATGGCCATTCCAAAGTCTTCACTCATACACTATGATTAAACTTTTCTACTCACCGTTCATTCCAAAGTCATTTTATGTCTGCTTAAAACAGAATGACATGGGGACAAAGTCTGTCCCGCCAGCTGAGCTCTCATTTATCGTTACGGCCATTAAATAGCACTTCTTACCACCCCTGGTCACTGTAAGCATCTCCCATTACACACAGCCCAGGCTCACTCATTCATTCATTCTCCCTTCTGTATTATTTTTCTGTCTGACTTAACAATTACCATTTTTCACAACACACAATTCAGACTCCAGTTTTCATTCATTTGCGTATCTCTATCATGGTTATTCTATATTATTCATAAGTCACAGCCTATTGTATATTTATTCTTCACTGTACACGGTTCAGTTTCAAGCTGTGATGCACTCAATTACTACACCTCAGCGGCTCTTTGTGATGCTCATTCAGACCACTCTTTACTTCGCCTCTTCACCCTCAGCATTCTTTACTACACTCATTGATTCATTCATTCAACTTCTGTAATACTTTTCTGCTCATCTTCTCTATAATCATTCTTCACTACACTCACTTCAGATATGAGTTATCATTCATTCATTCTTTGAACTTTATTCAAACACACTATCATTGAGGACTTTTACAGAAGGAATTGTGAAGTGTGCCAAGAACTGCTACTGGGTTAGAAGACAAGAACAGCATAAAGTGTTGGGTCACCCGAAGGCAAACCTCAAATAATTGGTTAGAAAAAAACAAAAAAAAAAATGCGTTTTACAACAACCGTTAAATACGTTTTCTCAGGTGGGACTCCAGTTGTGACTGACTAAAATGGCGGATTGTCTGGTTTTAAGTATTTCTGGCAGGCAGAGGTGGGTCCATGTGGGCAGACGCCAGAGATGACGTGAGTGGTGGTAAAGGAGTCAGTCTTCTGGTCTGCACAAGAAAAGGGAAGAAAGATGTTAGTGCACAGCGCCAACCCCTGGAGCATCGGGGAATTACCATCATCAGGGCTCTCAAGCTGTCTCATATGCACATGCGCATGACAATATCTATGGAAATATGGCGGTATAATGTGCCATTGTCACAGCTCTTTTTATCTTTATATTGAGCTTCTATAAAACAACAAAATTTTCCCTAGGGACAGATGGATGGATGGATGGATGGATAGAGCAATATCTATCTATCTATCTATCTATCTATCTATCTATCTATCTATCTATCTATCTATCTATCTATCTATCTATCGGTGAGATGAAGCCAGTCTTGGCAGCTGATATTTGTTTATTATGATCATTTTTTGACACTTATTATTGCATTAACAATTCATCTTACTACTTAGAATTCAGGTAGAGGTTCTATAGATAGATAGATATGAAAGGCATTATATAATAGATAGATATGAAAGGCAGTATTTAATTGATAGATAGAACTTTATTAATCCCCAGGGGGAAACTGGCTTTTTACAAAATCTAAATAAATAAATACATGAACAGATAGAGGGTGGCATGGTGGCACAGTGGTAGCACTGCTGCCTCGCAGTTAGGAGACCCGGGTTCGCTTCCTGGGTCCTCCCTGCGTGGAGTTTGCATGTTCTCCCCGTGTCTGCATGGGTTTCCTCCGGGCACTCTGGTTTCCTCCCACAGTCCAAAGACATGCAGGTTAGGTGGATTGGCGATTCTAAATTGGCCCTGGTGTGTGGGTGTGTTTGTGTGTGTTCTGCGGTGGGTTGGCACCCTGCCCGGGATTGGTTCCTGCCTTGTGCCCTGTGTTGGCTGGGATTGGCTCCAGCAGACCCCCGTGACCCTGTGTTCAGATTCAGCGGGTTGGAAAATGGATGGATGGATGAAAAGATAGATAAGTAAGTAAATAAATAAACATACACACACCGTATGGTCTTGAACACAAACCAGAATGACTGTAAAGCAAGAAAATTAAAAGTAAGTCACAGTCACAGTGAGGCGTATTGCCGTTGGTTAATGGAGCCCCCTTAGTGTTTCTTGACCCACTTCTGCTGAATACCCTGTTGGCTAAAAGTCCTCAGTGTTGGTGTGTCGTTGTTCATACTGGCACTCAGTTTTGTTTTCATTCACTCCTTTTTCCTATAACTTGGCCTGCCTTTTTAATTAGCTTGTTGATTTGGTGGGCCTCTCTTGAAGTGATGTTACCAGCCCAGCACACCACACTGGCCATCCCAGAATTGTAAAAGATGTGAAGGATTTCACTTCCCACATTAAAGGAGCACAGTCTCCTAAGGTAAAAGAACCTGCTCTGCCTCTTCTTAGAAAGCTCCTCTGTGTTCCAAGACCAGTCAAACCTGCCATTTGATGTGGACCCCTGATTACTTGTATGAGTGCACCACATCTACATTCTCTTGTTGAACAGCGACCAGACATAGAGACTCTTTGGTGAGGCGAAAGTTAATATGTATTTCCTTGGTTTTTCTGATGTTAGGATGCAGACAATTTTATTTGCACCAAATAAACAAAATTCTCCCCTTGACTCCTCTCCTCTGTCTCACCTCCCTTGTCGATTCACTCCATAAGTGCAGAATTACCTGTGAATTTCTTCAAGTGACATGACCTGGTGTTATATTTGTATTCGGAGGTGTACGAAGTGAAGAGTAAAGCAGACCAGCCTGTTCGTTGTGTTGCTCATACAGTCCTTGAGTCTCACCAACTGCGGTCAGCCTGACAGACAGTCCACTATCGACGACACCACAGGCTCATCCACCAGCTTATCTCACAGATGGCTGGAAGGTGTTGAAGGCTCTGGAGAAATCAGAAAGCAGAATCCTCACAGTGCAGCCAGCTTTGTCCTTTGAGAGCAGACAGATAATTGTATCCTCCACTCCAGTCTTTGCCTGACAGTCCAAGTGCAGAGGGTCCAGAGAACTCGTGTAGTCTAGGTCTAGTCTGTCAAAGTCTACCCATTATTTCATTCATTCAGCCAGTCATTTCCCTAACAGGCTTATTGCAATATGGAGTCCCTGAAAGCTGAATCCCATACTGAAAGTGAAAGAGACAGAGAGAATGTTATTGTCATCACACATCTGTACCTTTGTAACTTCATTGACCACTCTGCTTCACCACCATGTATACATGCGATTTATGGCCAGGTATGTGTAGAATGTGTGCTGTGTTTTGTATTATAATCATTCATCACTGCACTTGACTCAACTTCAAGTTTTCATTCATTCATTTTTTTACTTTTTCATTCTGGAGAGCCACCAGTACTGAATGCTAATCGTTCAGTAGATAGATAGATAGATAGATAGATACTTTATTAATCCCAAGGGGAAATTCACATACTCCAGCAGCAGCATACTGATACAAAAACAATATTAAATTAAAGAGTAATAAAAATGCAGGTAAAAAACAGACAATGACTTTGAATAATGTTAATGTTTACCCCCTCGGGTGGAATTGAAGAGTCGCATAGTTTGGGGGAGGAACGAACTCCTCAGTCTGTCAGTGGAGCAGGACGGTGACAGCAGTCTGTCGCTGAAGCTGCTGCTCTGTCTGGATATGACACTGTTTAGAGGATGCAGTGGATTCTCCATAATTGATAGGAGCCTTTTGAGCGCCCGTCGCTCTGCCATGGATGTCAAACTGTCCAGCTCCATGCCAACAATAGACTGTATGTATGACTCGTTATTACCCCTTGACTGTAATTAATACTCACTTTTAAGAATTCATGTTCTTCTTTCGTTCATTCATTTGTTCATTTTTCGAACCTGCTTATGACTATTCGGACTTGCATGAAGACACAGAGCCTTTTGTCTAATTATTTAGCACTATCTACAGTACAATTCTTGTTCTACTTTCATTCATTCATTCGTTAATTTTTCCGACCTGCTCATGCCAATACACTCTTGCAGTAAGACACAGGCCGTATCCTCCAGGACCTCCGTCCATTGTCGCTGTTCTAAAATGCTCATCCTTACCTCACTCCGCGACAGTTAATCTTAACAGCATACAATCCAGTTCCGTGAGTTATTTGTTCATTCATTCAAGCACTCGTTTCCTGATCTGCCGCACAGAAACAAAGCCTATCCCATCAGGCTCTTTTGTGGTTATTCTATACCCCTCCATATCTCCCCTCTATGTTATAATTATCTTTCTTTACAAGCGGCTCAAGCTCAACTTTGTATTCATTTATTTTCTTACCCTCTTGTTCCAGTACAGATTTGTAGCCCATGGTGGCAGACCTCTCTATTACAGCGTGACTCATGATTACCTGATTTACCTGCCCTGTGTTTAATTTCAGATCCAAAGTGTTGTCTTATTCCTTCATTTTCCTAACCTGTTATTTCCAAATCAGAGCCTTGTGGAGACGGAGCTTATTCTGGTAGCTGACAGCTCACCATTGTTGTCATTCTCTGTTACTCATTAACACTCCTTGCCCGCCCGGGATGCCTGTATAACTGGGAGAACCAGAGGAGAGATAAAGGCACTAGGCATTACCTCCCCCAGATTGCTAGATGGCAGCCCCCTTGGATTGCAATGGCACCACCGGTTCCCACAGGGCAGGCTGGGAGTTGCAGTTTGGTGCTTCAGCCCTGTTGGGTTTCCGGGGTTGCTGCCCGGTGGGTGCTGAACAGTTTGTGGAGGCCTGCTTTGTTGGGCTTCTGCCTCACCCAGAAGTATTTCTGGAGTATGCTAATGGAGACCTGGGTTCGCTTCCCGGGTCCTCCCTGCGTAGAGTTTGCATGTTCTCCCCGTGTCTGCGTGGGTTTCTTCCCACAGTCCAAAGACATGCAGGTTAGGTGCATTGGAGATCCTAAATTTGTTCCGTGTGTGTGCTTGGTGTGTGTGTGTGCCCTGCCTGGGGTTTGTTTCCTGCCTTGTGCCCTCTGTTAGTTGGGATTGGCTCCAGCAGACCCCCGTGACCCTGTAGTTAGGATATAGCGGGTTGGATAATGGATGGGTGGAAGATATTTTTTAACCAAACATAGTTTTCTAATTTCTATATTGTTCTCTAAACACAGAACTTAGAAAATATTAGTTCACTTAATTAGCCCAGGAGTTCAATTAAAAACAGAAGCTGCTTGGAACAACAACCTGCAGCCACAGGGGGGTCCCCAGGACTGAGTTTAGGAAACACTGCGTTAGAGGTATCATTGTGTTATAAGTTTTTGTTCTGTTTGGCTTTGAAATTAACATGTAAATACTTTTTAAACTTACACTTTTACTGTAAAACTTCAGTAAAAACTATTTTTTTAATTAACTTTTCATCAATATCGCATTGAATTTTGATTCCGTGTTCGGAGTTACATCGTGACAATGTATAACTGCCCGTGAGTGAATTTCGTTTCTTCCTCTCTAATAAATAAACCGACTTTTTCAAATGTTTGTCTCTGTGATTTGTTAAAAGCTCTTCTAATGGGAAACTGTAAAGGTTTTAATATGAATGGCATATCAAGATCTCCTTTGGTGTCTAATGTTATCCCCTGAAGATGGACTACATTACCTTTCTTGTCGCCTGTTAAACTTTTACATGTCATTGCCATGTAACCAATCGACAATTTTCGCATTAATTCGTTTGACTTCATCATCTCTCGTTGCTAGGATTGCCCTGTGTACTCATTTCTTCTGTTGATAACCCTTTGGGATGAAATTCATCAATAAGATTTTGACATAATACGTCTTCTTTAATTGGGAACTTAAAGTGAGGAAAATGTAAAAATGTATAAGAGCTGGGAGCACAGGAACTGTGTCTGTCAAAAGCATTCACACGAATGAGAGGTGAGCGGACCGTGGGCGTGGTTGAAAATGGTTGAGAGGATGGCAGGACTTGAAAAAATCTTTTGGGAATAGTCTCGTCACAAGATTTATTTTTATAATAGATTTGTAGATGGATTGCTGCGTGGTGTGTGATCTGCTCTTCACTCGCCTAACCCCTCCCCTCGCCGCACCCGCCATCGCTATGCGCCATTGTGAAGAGGGGGGCTGAACGCACCCCAAGGAGACACGGTTGCTCCACTGGAACCCCCTCTTAAATGGTAACAACAGCTGTTTTCTTTACCTCCCCTTTGCTTGATCAGCTGCTGGCCGCGTGATCTCCATTTCGTGCAGCGCTTCGATCATTTAAAAGCGCATACAGCAGCTGTCCTTTTGTCTCACTGCTTTGTCTGTCTTCTCCCACAGACATCCTCATACACTATTCGATCTCTTTTTGCTGTTACATTATTTCACCAAGTAATATTTTCCATTTGTTTGCGCTAATATGATCTTTACTCTCATTTTTGTGAGACTTTCGAATTTTCCTGCTTCCATTATCTCCTAACCTGTTCTGCATGTGAATCACGGGACCTGCTCTCGCGGGACGTGAAAGTGTCTCTCTGTCTCTCCTCAAAAGATCACGCAGGAAGAAAGTCTCGTCCCAAGGTTTTTTTTTTTTATAATAGAGCGATTAACATTCCATACAATCAAGTCAAACTTAACAAACCAGTTCTTCACTGTTGATACTTTCATTTTAAAGTGTGCTTCCAGGGCTGGCATGTTAAACAATGCTGCTTAACACAAGGCATATTTTTGCCCACTTACCCCCAAACCTCCCTCCTAAATATATCCATACAGTTAATCTAGATGCGATACTGTGATGCCCTGTGCTGCTTGAAAACACCTGCATGGACTAAACCTCGGGCATCTTGTAGCTTTTGTAACTGATTGGAAACTAGGAGTGAGTGAGAAACATGGAGATGGTTTCAAGTGCAAAAACAATAACTGTCCCGTAGAAGAAGGAGAGGAAGACGGTGCATTTACAGTGGTGTGAAAAACTATTTGCCCCCTTCCTGATTTCTTATTCTTTTGCATGTTTGTCACACAAAATGTTTCTGATCATCAAACACATTTAACCATTAGTCAAATATAACACAAGTAAACACAAAATGCAGTTTTTAAATGATGGTTTTTATTATTTAGGGAGAAAAAAAATCCAAACCTACATGGCCCTGTGTGAAAAAGTAATTGCCCCCTTGTTAAAAAATAACCTAACTGTGGTGTATCACACCTGAGTTCAATTTCTGTAGCCACCCCCAGGCCTGATTACTGCCACACCTGTTTCAATCAAGAAATCACTTAAATAGGAGCTGCCTGACACAGAGAAGTAGACCAAAAGCACCTCAAAAGCTAGACATCATGCCAAGATCCAAAGAAATTCAGGAACAAATGAGAACAGAAGTAATTGAGATCTATCAGTCTGGTAAAGGTTATAAAGCCATTTCTAAAGCTTTGGGACTCCAGCGAACCACAGTGAGAGCCATTATCCACAAATGGCAAAAATATGGAACAGTGGTGAACCTTCCCAGGAGTGGCCGGCCGACCAAAATTACCCCAAGAGCGCAGAGACGACTCATCCGAGAGGTCACAAAAGACCCCAGGACAACGTCTAAAGAACTGCAGGCCTCACTTGCCTCAATTAAGGTCAGTGTTCACGACTCCACCATAAGAAAGAGACTGGGCAAAAACGGCCTGCATGGCAGATTTCCAAGACGCAAACCACTGTTAAGCAAAAAGAACATTAGGGCTCGTCTCAATTTTGCTAAGAAACATCTCAATGATTGCCAAGACTTTTGGGAAAATACCTTGTGGACTGATGAGTCAAAAGTTGAACATTTTGGAAGGCAAATGTCCCGTTACATCTGGTGTAAAAGGAACACAGCATTTCAGAAAAAGAACATCATACCAACAGTAAAATATGGTGGTGGTAGTGTGATGGTCTGGGGTTGTTTTGCTGCTTCAGGACCTGGAAGGCTTGCTGTGACAGATGGAACCATGAATTCTACTGTCTACCAAAAAATCCTGAAGGAGAATGTCCGGCCATCTGTTCGTCAACTCAAGCTGAAGCGATCTTGGGTGCTGCAACAGGACAATGACCCAAAACACACCAGCAAATCCACCTCTGAATGGCTGAAGAAAAACAAAATGAAGACTTTGGAGTGGCCTAGTCAAAGTCCTGACCTGAATCCAATTGAGATGCTATGGCATGACCTTAAAAAGGCGGTTCATGCTAGAAAACCCTCAAATAAAGCTGAATTACAACAATTTTGCAAAGATGAGTGGGCCAAAATTCCTCCAGAGTGCTGTAAAAGACTCATTGCAAGTTATCGCAAACGCTTGATTGCAGTTATTGCTGCTAAGGGCGGCCCAACCAGGTTCAGGGGGCAATTACTTTTTCACACAGGGCCATGTAGGTTTGGATTTTTTTTTCTCCCTAGATAATAAAAACCACCATTTACAAACTGCATTTTGTGTTTACTTGTGTTATATTTGACTAAGGGTTAAATGTGTTTGATGATCAGAAACATTTTGTGTGACAAACATGCAAAAGAATAAGAAATCAGGAAGGCGGCAAATAGTTTTTCACACCACTGTATATACCACATTCCAAGACACCCCAAGTGCTTTACATGGAGATGGACGAATCACTTCAGCCTCTACCGATGTGCAGCATCCACCAGGATGATGTGACAGCAGCCATTTTGTACCAGTACTTTAGTTTCTAGGTGGTGAAGAGATGAGAGAACCATTTAGAGATGAGCAGGGATATGGAAGCCAGAAATACCAGCCCACGGGGGGCAGTTTATCCAGGACATACTCCTTTCGAACCACAGACTACAGAGAGTTGGGACCTTGGTTTTACATCTCATTGAAGGACATCGCCATTTATTACCCTGACTGGGGCATTAGTACATTAGAACACTCTAGACGAGAACAGGCCATTCAGCCCAACAAAGCTCGCCAGTCCTATCCACTTATTTCTTCGAAAAAAACATCAAGTCGAGTTTTGAAAGTCACTAAAGTCCACTTGGTCACTTATTCCAGGTGTCTGTGGTTCTCTGTGTGAAGAGAAACTTCCTAATGTTTGTGTGAAATTTCCTCTTAACAAGTTTCCAACTGTTTCCCCGTGTTCTTGATGAACTCATTTTAAAGTCACCGTCTCGATCCACTGGACTAATTCTTATCATAATTTTAAACACTTGTGTCACCTCTTAATCTTCTTTTGTTTAAACTGTAAAGGCTCAGCTCTTTTAATTTTTCCTCATAACTCAACCCCTGTAGCCCTGAGTCAGTCACGTTGCTCTTCTCTGGACCTTCTCTTGTGCTTCTATGTCCTTTATGTAGCGTAGAGACTAAACACACAGACCACAGGCTGAGCGCTCCCTGCTGATTCCACCAAGACCACCTCCAGCAGCAACCCAAGCTTTTGTTACATGGTCTCCCATTAAAGTACATGCGTAGTTTCAGGTGGGTGACCTGTTCGGAAGCACAGGTGGTATGGCACTGACAAATTGAGCCAGTGCTCCTAAAAACAGTCATCAGAAAATCAGCCTTATGCAATTACAGCGACACTGTCAATTCAGCAAAGACACACACAATGAAATGGCAAAAGGACAAATAAGGACTATATACCAGTATATACAAGACTGCACCTTCGGGAACTAAGCAATAATTGAAAGCAAACAAAATAAAAATGTATTAAAATCCATGAAGTCCTTTCAAATGATAAATCAAAAATAAACAATAAATCAGATCAGCTGGTAAGCTCACCACCTCTCCTCAAGCCAAAGCACTCCTTTCACTTCCCTCAAAGCTACTCAGATAATCAGCAGAACATCTGCCCGTGTCATTTCCAGGACTCCTCGAGGTGCTGCGTCTCCCTTCATCACACTCTCTCCGTTTATTTCTTCCATGTTCAGTGCTGCTTCCTTGCCATTCAAGCATTCGCATCCCGTACTGTGGGCTTCCGTCCATCTAACCCAAGAAGTTGAGGTGAAGTTTGTTAGTGGGTCTAATTGGGTATGAGTGTGCCCACTCTGTACCAGCACCCTATACACGTCTGGAAAAATGCCTTGTGCCTACTGCTGCCAGGATAGGATTCATCTTCCATCACCCTGAACAGGATTAAACTGGTTCAATGACAGATTGATGGTTTACAGTGTACTTTGACTGCACTCTTATAGGGCACTTTAGTGGGTTGTATGGTTCCTTGTTGAACCATTGCTTGACAAAGAACTGTTTCATTCTGGGAAGGACTCTTGGCATTTGAAATTGGCTTTTCGGCCTTTGAAAAGGTTCCTAACCTGTGGACAAAATAAAAATCTTTAATGTCCAGTAGCAGGATACAAAAGATCAACACAACTGAATTTTGCTTGTGTTATTGTATCCAGAGATGAGTCCTTTTAAAATCAGGAGCCCATTGGTATTTCACAAATCTGTTGCCATCACTTTGTGGTTACCTCTCTCTCTCTCTCTCTCTCTCTCTCTCTCTCTGTGTGTGTATATATATATATATATATATATATATATATATATATATAAATCCAACGTCTGTCTGTCTGTCTGTCCGCTTTTCACGGGAGAACCTACTTAACGGATTTAGATTGTTTTTTTTTTCTATAATTTGCTTCTGGAACATTCCGGTTGATTTTGCAACTTCTCTCATCGCACTAAGTATCATAGTTTGGTTGTGGCACCGATTTATTCTCGCAAATGTGACAGAGACGCAGCGGGCTGAGGGGAGAGGGGCGGGGCCCCTACTCACTCACGCGCCAGCCTCGGGGCGTATCTTACATCCGCTTAGCTAGCGAACATGAGAACTACTTAACGGATTTAGATTGGGTTTTTTTTTCTAGAGTTTGCTTGAACATTCCTGTTGATTTAGCGTCTTCTGTCATCGCACTAAGAATCATAGTTCAGCTGTGGCACCGATTTATTCAAGCAAATCCTAGAGAGAGGCTGCGGGCTGAGGGGGTGGGGGAGGATGGAACCTCAGGAGGAGGTAGCTGGCCGGGGCCCTTCTCACTCAACACCAGCCTCCGTTCAAGTCGCTGTACCTCTCACCACGAGCGTACCTTGCCTCTACTTAGCTAGCAATACCTGTTTGTTCAGCAGACATTATCGTCTATAGATTAAGGAGCTTTGAGTAGTGAGAAAAACGCTATATAAATGTAAAGAACTATTATTACTATTATTATTATTTGACATTTCTGAAAGAGAGGTCAGAGCTACGAGTGTTTTAGAAGGTACCTGCTGATTGGCAGAGATATCACGGCCACGTGCTCTTCTCCCCATGTGGGAGACACTCTCCCATCAGAGCTGAACACGATCAGATACAGTGGCAACGTTTGACGTTGGAGTGTGCCTACCTTCCGCTTGGCCAGAGATACCTTACCAACTTTTTACATTTTTGGCAAACAGATCACAGTTACATTCTCTTCCCTGATAGCAAAACCAAAAGTAAATGTAAAGTTTCACACATAGGAAGTAAAACTGTGAGATTTGAATACACAATGGGAGGCCTGAAAATCAAGAGCACACCTTATGAGAGGGATTTAGGAGTAGTAGTGGACTCGACACTATCAACTTCCAGTCAGTGTTGAGAAACCATTAAGAAGGCTAACAGAATTTCAGGTCATATAGCGCCTTGATGTGTGCACTACAAGTCACAGGAGGTTCTGCTCAAGCTTTATAACACACCGGTGAGGCCTCATCTGGAGTCCTGGGTGCAGTTTTGGCTACAAAAACGACATAGCAGCACTAGGAAAGGTCCAGAGAAGAGCGACTGGGCTGATTCAGGGCTACAGGGGATGAGTTATGAGGAAAAATTAAAAGAGCTGAGCCTTCACAGTTTAAACAAAAGAAGATTAAGAGGAGACCTGACTGAAGTGTTTAGAATTATGAAAGTAATTAGTCCAGTGGATCGAGACGGTGACTTTAAAATTAGTTCATCAAGAACACGAGGACACAGTTGGAAACTTGTTAAGGGGAAATTTCACACAAATATTAGGAAGTTCCTCTTCACACAGAGAACCACAGACACCTGGAATAAGTGACCAAGTGGACTTTAGGGACTTTCAAAACTCAACGTAATGTTTTTTTAGAAGAAGTAAGTGGACAGGACTGGCGATCTTTGTTGGGCTGAATGGCCTGTTCTCGTCTAGAGTGTTCTAATGTGGAATAAAACTGGCACAGTGAGAGGAAAATCAAGCAAACACAGGGAGAACATGCAAACTCCACACAGGAGAGCCCACCCTCTGAACTTTGAGGGGTGATAATGATAGTTTTCACTTAATGGCATATTTCATGCTGTGTGTGGTGTGGCTAAAATAAATAAATTAAGAAATAGGAAGCAAAAAACATATTTCATGACACATTTAAGTATTTATGTTCAGACATCATTGTGTTTTTATTTATTTATTGTCAAATTTCACAATACACCTATTTATTTGCATTTCAATGTGTTTATCTGTTTTATCTTGTCCAAAAAGATATTCCTCCACAGGGCTCCAAATCCAGTGAATAATTTACCCTTTATTTTATTTAGAACTCCTTAAAGCAAACACAGCCCAGCTACCTATGGGGACATTCACAGATCTGCACACCAGTGACCTCTTGTGAGCACGCTGACCTGACCACTCACCTTTCTCGAGCCCAAGCAGGCCACACTGCACAGGCCAGTTTAGGCACCACAGAGCACTTAGGAGGAGGAGGAGAAGGAGGTTAGGAGCACACGCTGATACAGTGCATTGCCACACCCAGCACATGACAAATCAACCCAGATTAGGACCTGAGTGCAACCAATCAATGGGTGACACCTCAGCACCACACCAGTTCAGATGGAATGGAACAGTCTGAGGTTTTGTTATGGTGGCTGGAGTGCCAGTTTTGTCACCAACCCCAGGTTTTTCCCTGCAGGTTGGAGAGCCTACATGCAGGGCTGGACGTCATACTCAGGACGAGTAAGGACAGAGCAGAGTCCTTTTTGGCATTTACAAGATTCGAACGGGCAACCTTCAGATTGCCAGTGCAGATGCCTTAGCCTCAGAGCCACCACTCCGCCCACTGAAAGGTGTTATATAATATAATATAACATAAAAGATGTTCACTTGTGTGTTAATCCGCCTGATCTCCAATTGTAAAAATAACACACAGAGTTGCCAGTTTATTAGGTACACCCCCGTTGTCACACAACAAACACGTCATACGTCACGTGATGGCGGTTTGTGATATAAATCAGGCAGCCCCACATTTAAGTGTTACTTCATGTTCACGTGAGCACTGGAATAGGAAAAACGAGTCACCCTAGTGGCCTTGAACTGGGCATGATCGTTGGCACTACGTGTGTCAGTGCCAGAATATCCCAAATGGCTGTCGTCAGGATCTTTTCACTCTGTGCTGCTATTTTATGTGTTTACCATGAATGGTGCGAAAGCAAAAAAAACTGCCAGTCACGGGCAAACCTGTGGACAAAAACAGAGGGGGTAAAAGGGAATGGTGAGAATCGTACAATCAGACAGATGGGCTGCAAGCTGGTAAATCGCATCCAAATCCAACAGTGGTGTGCAGAATGTCACCTCACGACACCCCATGTGTCAGACTTTATCTCAAATGGGCTACCAGAATTGAAGACCATACCAGATGGTTAATGACCAGCAAGAAGGTGAGACTCCAGCTTTCTCTGGCATCATGCTGATGGAAAGATCAGAAATCGTCACAAGCCACACAAGTTTATGAAACCATCCTGTTGGCTGATGGCAGCGTTGATGGCACCTGATATCCACTTAAGAACATCTGAATGGCGAGGAGCCATCATCATTGTTCAAGTTAATCCCTTTATGGCTACAGCTTACCCACACTCAGACAGAGGCTGCCAGCACGATATGCACTTATTATCAGCAAGGGGATGGAGTTTCTGTCAATTCATCGGCCTGCACAGTCCCTGGATCTCAACTCTATTGAGCATCTTTGTGAGGGCAGCCATCAAATCTGCCATCACTGCACGACTCTGTCACTTCTGCATGGTGTGACAGCCCTGAACAAGACATCCAGCATCTTGAATTCACGTTGTTCTGAAATCAAAAGGAGGCACAATACACTACTAGACAGGTGTACCTAATAAACTAGCGATACAGTCTATAGCGCCTATCGACTACTGTGCTCTGACCGTGTGCTTAAAAAGTAACTTGGAACGGTGCTGACTGTGGAAAGGTGCTATACTGTATAAAATTCAGCTTGCTTTCTTAAGCGTATTGACCTGCATGTGCTCAATTATAAAATAGTCCTGAAACTGAACTTAGGTTTGTGTTCACTGGAGAAAGGCACTATATAAAGTAAAACCTCACCTGATTATCCTGGTGCCTTGTCCAGGGTTTGTTCCTGCCTTCCAAATGCTGAGAAATCAGGAAGAGACGGTAGAGGAGGTGGCAGCGGTCAGTCAGAAAATCCAACGATGGACTGACTGATTGAGACTTTGAAATCTGCTTTAACTGTTTCATTTTTTGTGTGCCTTTCTCATGTACAGTACTGGGCCAATAGATTGTGGTCACCTGGCCTGATCAAACTTCCATGAGCTTGTTGGATATCCCATTCTAAAATCCAAAACCTTGGACATTAATATGGAGTTGCTCCCTTTTACAGCCTCCACAGAATTTTACAGTGTGTGTCTATGGGAATTTGTTCCCATTCAGCCAAATCTGCATTTGTGAGGTCAGGTACTGATGTCTGCAGTGGGCGGGTGCCCTGCCCGGGGTTTGTTTCCTGCCTTGTGCCCTGTGTTGGCTGGGATTGGCTCCAGCAGACCCCCGTGACCCTGTAGTTAGGTTATAGTGGGTCGGATAATGGATGGATGGATGGTACTGATGTTAGATAAGAAACTGGGCTCACAATCGGTGTTCCAGTTCATCCCAAAGATGTTTCAAAGGGTTGAGGTCAAGACTCTGTGCAGGCCACTTGAGTTCCTCCATGTCTTTATGGCCCTGGCTTTGTGCTCAGTCAACAATCTGCTGCCTCAAAGCTTTTGGATTCTGCAGCTTTAACATTACCGTTCACAGGAACCAAGGGGGCCGAGCCCAAACCCTGCTATCATTCCTCCTACACCTAACTTTACACTAAGCACTATGCAGTCCAGAAGGTAAGCGTTCTTCTGGTATCCTCCAACTCGGATTGGTCAATCAGACTGCCAGATAGTGAAATGTGAATCATCACTCCAGAGAACACATTTCCACTGCTCCAGAGTCCAATGGTGGACTGTTTTACACCACTCCAGCAACACCAGTATCATTAACAGGACTTTTCACTGGAACCAAGAGGCAGAACCCAAACCCTGACATTGTCCCTGTTCCACCAAATTGTACAGTTCTACAGTCCAGAAGGTAGCATTCATCAAACTCGGACACATCCATCATACTGTTAGATAGTGAAGTGAGATTCATCACTCCAGACAACATGTTTACACTGCGCCAGAGTCCAATGGCGGTCTGCTTTACACCACTCCAGCAACGCTTGACATTGTATGTATTGATCATGGGATTGTGTGCAGCTGCTCAGCCATGAAAACCCACTTCATGAAGGTCCCGACACGCAGTTCTCGTGCTGATGTTGCTTTCAGAGGCAGTTTGCGACTCTGTTGTGAGAGACGCCACTGTGGATGGGTGATTTGTATGCACTTCAGCACTCTGTGAGTTTGTGTGGTCTTCTACTTCATGGCCGAGCTGTTGTCACAGTAATAACACCAAGAGCAGGCTGGGACAGATCTAGGAGAGCAGACATTTTATCTACTGACTTGTGGCAAATGTGACATCCAATGATCCAATGAGAGTGCCATGTCTAAAGTCGCTGAGCTCTTCAGTACGACCTATTCTGTCAGTCAATAGAGACTGCATGGCTATGTCTTAGATTGTATGCTCCTGTTAACAGTGAAATCATTATTGATGGGGGGGGGGGGGGGTCACCTACCTTTGACCATGCAGTGTATTTTCTATTAAAGGAGCTATAAAAGTAGATGAACTGACCAAACACTTATCTTAAAGCTCAAGTAGCACACCATGACTCCGAATTTAGCAGCTCAAGTGACCCCACTAGGATTTCATAATGAGGCAGCTGTGGGAATCAAACATGGCGGCTTTAGAATTTCACGTGAGGCTTTTCACACTGTGAGCTATCACAAAAACATTTAGAAGACGAATGACAGTACGAATTGGCCAAGAACGACAGAACAATTGATAGTTCAGGTTGAAATGTTGTCTTCACAATTTGAGGATTGTTTTACACGTCAAAGGCTTTTCTTCTTCTTCTTCTTTCTTTCGGCTGCTCCCTTGAGGGGTCGCCACAGCGGATCATCTTCTTCCATCTCTTCCTGTCCTCGTCATCTTGCTCTGTCACACCCATCACCTGCATGTCCTCTCTCACCACATCCATAAACCTTCTCTTAGGGCTTCCTCTTGCCTGGCAGTTCCATCTTTAACATCCTTTTCCCAATAAACTCAGCATCTCTCCTCTGCACAAAAGGCTCTGCTGTATATGAAATAAATTAATTCATCAGTCATGATGTGTGCAGGATCATTAAATGCTGCAGGCCTGTGCAAATATTAAATCTTTTATTTCGCATCCATACTAAAAATGTATAGTTCATTTTAACCTGCTATATATAAACTATTATTATTATTATTATTCCATTTGAGTTCATAACATAATACAACATAATAACTGGGTCCATTCTTGGGCCTCGGTTTAGAATGAGTCTATTTAATGGATAGTGCCTTTTTTAGATTATGACATTATTATTATTATTATTATTATTATTGAACCAAGAAACATAAAAAAGAATCTGCTTGTACAGCTTTCTTTTTGTGTCATCGCCACCTTGTGGTAGAAATGGGAGTACATCTTTCCTAACAGCTTGGTTATAAAAATGTGCAGACCTACTAATATAATTAATGTACTTTTGTTAAAAATGCTTAATCCAACTTCTGGGCAATGGGGGCTGATCCTATCCCAGCAGGGTCTCACCAAAGTTTATCTCTGGCCTCCATCTAACCGTCCATTTTCCAATCCCACTTACCCGGGGGGCAGGGTCGTAGGGCAGCTGAAGCCGATCCCAGGCAGCACCGGGGACAAGGCAGAAAGAATCCCTTCTTTACCAGTGAGTGATTTCAGTTTTGCAAATTTGCAAACCTTTCTGAAAATATGTTTTCGCTTTGTCGTTAAGGGTTATTTGGTGTAGAGTGACAGGCAGAAATGGCAAATGTATCCATTTAAAATGAAATGCACGACACAATAAAGTGTGCAGAATGTGGTTGGAATGCTTTCTAAATCTGCTGCACATTGGTGAAGATGCTGCTATTTTATCTTCTTCCAAAGAGGCAGTACCGTGGCACAGTTGGTGATGTTGCCACCTTACATCTTTGCCCATCATTTCTATAAGTGCTGTAGATATGGGGGTGGGGGGAGGGGGCTTCTTCTCTTTCCCCCCAGTGCTACTGGAAACGTCTCCACCTCCCCTGCATCTGACAGTATCTGGATTATTCCGATTCAAGGACCGGCGTGGGATGAAAATCAATTGCCACCCCGGCAAGTCTGGGAGCCCCCGAGGAAAGACCAAACAAAGAGAGACGAGCCTTCAGAGAAAAAAAAAACGTGACTTTTAGCATCATTACCATCCGCCATAATAAAGGAAACTTCAGAAAAATTTTAAGGGCATTCACGTGTTCTGAGACAACAATAAAGAAAAAAAATAAAATATCAGGCATGTGTGATAAAGCAAAGGCTTAAGAGGGTTAAGAAGTAGAAGACGCCACATCTCCAGGAAGGGTAAGAAAAGACTGAAATGTGGTCTGCAGTTGTACTGATGAGTCAAACTGTGAGCTACTGTGATAATCAGACCAAGAGACAGAACGACTTGAGAGCAACATACACGCAAAGCAGACCACGTTTAGTTTTATTCAACACAGAGGACTACAGTACATTTTCCTTTTTTCCTACACTTGGCAGCGTGGGCAGGTAGCAAGTGAGTTTTAAAAAGGGTCTTTATGATTTTATATAGCGCCTTTCATAGTGAACACCTTCCCTTAATGCTTTCCTGTTAATGTGGAGGACAGAGAGGTCCGCTGACCTGCTTAGAGGTGCATGCATTGTAAGGCAGGAGTGGGCGTTGCGCATGTAATGCCCCTGATTGCATATAGCGCCTTTCATACTATAAACTAGCAGTCATTTGGGAGGCAGTAAGACTGTAAGATGTTATAAAAAGTGAATTATTGTCTTCCTAGTTAAAATGATTTTGATGGCGAGAGGCGCTATAGAAAATTGATTCATTCATTTTCCTAATGCCTTACTGGTGCAGTAAACTGGTTTCTGTGGTTTTATATCTGGAGCTCTGACAGGTCACGTGACTTGCTCTGAGTTGGGGTTAGAAGCTGTATTGTCGTGATTTTATATAAGCACCTTTCATACAGTCAACCCCACTTTGACCCCATGGTTCTCATTGATGATGAAGATGTGCAGGTGCTGAGGACACAGAAGGACCTCGGGGTGGGCTTGATGGAGTGCAAAGACAGAGGACATCCATATACGAGAAGGGTCAGAGTCGCCTCGCTTTCCTGAGGTGCTTTGGTGTATGCAGACCACTTTTCTACTGGGGAAATGGCGTTAGTGCAGGTGATGCCAACAGCTTAAACAAACTAAGTTCTGGTTTACTCTTGGGACTCAGGCTGGGCTCACTGGAGGAAGTGGTAGAGCAGATGGTCACGTAGGAGCCGCTGACTATCCTGGACCAGGACTCTTGCCCCCTGTATGAGGCACATCTTCTGGAACAGACCGAGACAACTGCGGTGCTCCAAGGAGCGCCACGTGAGGTCGTTTCAACCCTCAGCCATTAGGCTCTATAATGAGTGACCCCTTGGCCGAGGTGGTCTTACTCTGTGTTTGCTAAGTGGTACTGAGCTGGTCTAGCAGACATCTTAACAGACAATGACGCCATGTGCAATACGCTGTGACAATGACTGACATCCAGTATGGTGAAGTTGTAACTGATAAGTATGTGCATTCTGAACCACCTTACACTTAGTGAATACCTGCTCTTTGTTAATTTACTTAGAGAAAGTTCTTGTTATATGTGTATTGGGACCTTATTAGCATACTTAAATATTCTTGATATATATAATTTGTACCTTTATTTGCCTGCTACTGTAACCTTGTCATTTCCTTTGGGATTAATACAATTTCCTTCAATTGTGCCTGTCCGCGTGAATGACAATATCGACAAAATAAATGTTGGGGCGCCAACTCGGCCATCCCGTCTTACTTGCATTCAAACAAAAGAAAACAAACACACGATGGCATCAAAATACAACAAATAACAGCCTCCTGTTAGCTCAGGCAAAGTAATCTTGAGGTGGTCCTTTTAGGTAACAGGGGAGCTCCGTCTCCGTCTCTTCAGTCATGAAGTCACCAGTCGTGCTTTTATGGTCCAGGGGCCGGAAGGGGCAGGGTTCAGTTGCCCACACTGGGCGGTTTCTCAGTACTACAGAAGAAAAGGAGGACAACATAATTAGTGGCAGCGCCCCTTCTGTGTCCGGGGTGGAACTGCGTACCTGGGAGGAGCTCAGACGGTGACCCTCAGACACACATGCGTGACACTGTCTATCTAGGCCCAGATTATATTGCATAAATTGGATTTATGAAATGTTTAAGAAGGAAATAAAGAGGCCACTGACCGTGACACACTGTCCAGTGGCCAACGTACTCACACAAGACTGAGTGTGTGTGGTGTGTGAGGATGTATGTGTGTGTATGTATGTGTGTGTGTGTGTGTGTGCATGTGCGTGTGCGTTCCCTGCAGTGGACTGGCATCTCGTGCAGTTTTGGTTCCCGCCTTGTACCCAGTGCTACCAGGACAGACTCAAGACTCTTTCATTCTAAGCTGGATGAGCAGGTTAGAAACAGGATGGCTGGATCCCTGAACTTAAAGTGAGAATAAAATGGGTAGAGTAAGGTGTGTAGACGAGGCAGACTAATTGTAAATTCATTATTTACTCAGTTATTACTCATTTCACTTGGTTTTGTAAATATTTACTTGGCTTGTTATCCTCCCCATGCTGGTATGAACTTCTGCTTGGCCACACAAGCTACCTCATAAATCAAAAAGCATTTAGCAGGGAGGAGCAAGAGGAATTAAGAACAAAAAAAAAATTAGAAATGCAACTGGATTTGCAAACAAACAACAGAGCAAAAAATATATCACATAAAATTACAGTGCAACTTTGCATTGTGAGTCATTGTTATATAACAATAAAATGTGAAAACATCACAGATGGTGAATACTTTTTATAGGTATTGTATTAATGATCAAGTGCCTTTCACATCTCTCTATCTGTTATATAGTGCATTTCACATCTATCTATTTATCTATCTATCTGTTATAGTGCCTTTCACATCTATCTGTCTGTCTGTCTGTCAGATAGATGTGAAAGGCACTATATAACAGATGGATAGATAGATGTGAAAGGCACTATATAATAGATAGATAGATGTGAAAGGCACTATATAACAATCTATTATATAGTGCCTTTCACATCTATCTATCCATCTGTTATATAGTGCCTTTCTCATCTACCTGTCTATCTATCTATCTTCACTACAGACCAGAAGGCTCTAGACCAGAGGACCTCACAGGAAGTCATAACCAAACCCCCAGAAGCGTACTTAACCAACAACAAGCCCAAAAGTTGGCGTTCAGTGGACAAACCTGTTTCTGGCAATAGCATCTTATCTCCAAAAATGACATCCTGATAATCATGGACTTGTTGTTTTTGTATCTTTACATTGATTGTTACTTTGCTAATAGACTCGCCTGTTAAATGGGGTTTACTCAGCTGGCACCCCAACACCTTGACTTCTCCTGTAGTTATCTTTTACAGTACATTTTCTATAGGCCCTTCATGTCTACTGTATCTATCTATTATGTAGTGCCTTACAAATGTTCAGTATGTATCTCTCAGTATTCATTATATAGTACTTTTCATATTCATCTACCTATTGTAGAGTGCTTTCCCATCTATTTACTGTATTTATCCATTTAACTGCAGTACATTTTATATAGTGCCTTTCACATCTGTTTTTTACACCTTTCATTAAATCTTTGTGAATTTAATGAACTGTCTTCTACATGTTTTCTGATTGTATTTAGACTCCTACTCACTCTTTCTTGTGTCCCTGAGCTGAATGTTCTGCTTTTGTTTTTCTCCTGATTCCTCTTTTGGCTTTGCTCTGTGCTCATTTGTTTTCATCCATCCATTCATTTTCTGCCACTAATCCATATCTGGGTCTCCTCCAAGGCATTCCCAGTCCAGCTGAGAGATATAATCTTTTCAGCATATCCTTGGGCTGCCCCGAGGTCTCCTTTCAGTTGAACATGCCAGAAACACCTCCACAGGTAGGCATCCAGGAGGCATCCTAATCAGACACTTGAACCACCTCTATTGGCTCAGGGGGTCCACTTTGAGCTCATCCTGAACCTTTAAGGCTGAGCCCACACACCATGCGAAGAAAGCTCATTTCTGCCTCTTGTATCCATGATATAATTCTTTCAGTCATTACCCAGAGCTCATGACCATAGGTGAGGATAGGAATGCAGATCAACCAGTTAATCAAGAGCTTTGTGTTTCTCCTCAGCTCCCTCTTCAGCACGACTGACCGGTACAGCACCTGCATATCGATATTCTGCTCCATTCTTCTCTCACTTGTGAACAAAACCAATGAGACTTAACCTCCTCCACTTGAGACAGCACCCCATCCCTAACCAGGAGAGGGCACTCCACCCCTCCACCCATGACCTCAGACCTGAAGGTGCTGATCCTCATCCTGGCTGCTTCACACTCGGCCGGAAAACCGCCCCAGTGCGTGTCTAAGCTCACAACCTGATGAAGCCAACAGGACCACATTGTCCATAAAAGAGGCCGCCAAAGTGGAAATCCTTGGCTGCTCCTAGAAATTCTGTCCACAAACAGTGTGAACAGAATCCGTGACAAAAGGCAGCCCTGGCAGAGTTCCACACTCCCCAGGAACGAGTCTGACCTGTACCACCGTCAATATGAGCCAAGCTTTCGCTCCCGTTGTACGGGGACTGAACAGCTTGCAACGGCAGGCCTGGTACCCCATACTCCCAAAACAGCCCACAGGGCACATGATCATAAGCCTTTTCCAAGTCCACAAAACACATGTAGACTGGTTGGGCATACTCCCATGAACACTCCAGAATCCTTCTGAGGAAGCCAGCCAGTTTTCCTCAGTCAGGACAAAATCCGCATTGTTCCTTCTGAATCCGAGGCTCGACCAACAGCCAGATCCTCCTTTCCAGAACCCTGCCATAGGCCTTCTTGGGGAGGCTGAGGAGTGTGATCCCCCTAAAGTTGGAACACCCCCTCCTTAAAGATGGGGTCCACTACCCCAGTTTGCCAATCAAGAGGCGCTGTCCCCGACCTCTACGCAGTACCGAAGAGGCGTGTCAACGTTTTTCGTTTGTCTTTAGTTGGCCTATTTTTTTTATTCCTCTGTTTTGTTGATATCAGTCCATGTCACTTTACATTTTTTCTGTCTTGTGTCATTCCAGGTGTTTTGAGAGACAAATCAGAAGGAAATTGAAAGACAGACAAAGGAATGTGTGAATGGTGCCAAAAACGCAAAGAGAAATAGTGAGGGGCTTGGAAGGGAAACAGAAGGGACTTGCCTGTGGAGGACAAGACTTACAGCGCATATTTCACTGTTGCTCAGACCAAGACGTATGGCAATAATCTTACTCCATATCAGACCCTCAGAAATGGTGAGGCTTGCTTTACTTTAATCATTTTTATTATTTAACTGCTAGCAAAGGACATTCTGAATAATGCAATACCTCACAAGAGGCATATAAAGTAACAAGTCAGCATAAATGGCAGAGAAAGTACCAGAAAATGGTTTAAATGAGATGGCAAAGCTGATGACTGAGTTGTGTACAATGCCCTGACGTTAAGGAGGGGTGGTGCCATCGACTGGATTTCCATGGTACAACCTTTTTCAACTCCTGTTCTTTCACAGATGGCCAAGGTCCAGTGCTGACCCACTTGCGCTTAGTGGCATTGGACCCTCCTGGTGGTGCCAGTTTTGTTTCTGTTGATTCCTATTGTTCAGAACTGACAGGAGGATGTCCTCCTCGATCAAGAACCAGGTCACCCATGCCACCAAACACACACAACAGCTCACTTCTTCTTCCTCAGGTGGATGTACATAGAGCCACTGACCAGCAGGAGTGGGCAGCACATCCAGGCAATGTAAAAACAGTAGCCGTAGCGCCCCCTAGTGGAATTCACAATCTCCGGTGAATGGATGGAGTAGATGAGAGCTGCTGAGAAGACTGTCAGACCTGATGGGGGGGAGAGAATAGCATGGTCAGGTGTTTAGGAAGGTTCTACAGGCCACAATGAAATAATAAGAAAAGAAAAGAGGTATCATTAAGGAACCGGGTTGTGTCCCCCTGTTAGTTCTTAAATAATCAACTGCTGATGTTGATTTTAATTATTAAAATGTCCAAACCAGGCCTGTCCATCCACCTAGTAACTCTCCTGAATTCTTTTCTTAGGCTGACTGGAACCTCTCCAAGCAGAAGTCATCTCTGTTCCAGCTGAATATGATGACACTTAGCTCTTTCAAATGTGTGGACATCGTGTTCTTGGACTTAACAGCAGTCCTGCTCAGAGAATCTGACACTCGGAACTCCAGGCTTGGGTGACCAGAAGAGGTCAGTGTTTATGTTTTTGGGTCTGCTATTATTATTATTGGTGTTTTTGGTAAAAATGAGTTGAAAGAAAAACAATCAAAACATGCTGTAGCTGTGCTGTGTCCACCAAACTGATTTATGCCGACACCAATGATAAAGAAGACTCGCGTTCTGAAAGGCATTTTGTTTTTTTTTTGTTGAACGTTTAACAAGGTTATCATGAGAGAACGTATAAGAAGAGAGAAAATTCTAGAATTCTTAGAATTTCTCCTATCGATACTGTCCACTCCTTAGGATTTTAGTCTATATGTACTCTTTAGCTTTTGGAGTCTATCCTTTCAAGATTTACATCTGTGGGTACTCTCCACTCTCCCCATTGTCACACATATGCAGTTAGGGGACAGCATAAAGGCTCTGGTGGTGGTAATACCTTACCAATCCATAGGGTGGCACTGTATACTAATGCCTGCTCTCTTCCTCAACTCTACAGATCATGTGATTGACAACCTTACCACATCTGACGTTTCTTACCGTGTTCAGACATCTGGACCCGCGTCTTCCTGTCTGGCCTGTACTTAACCGGAAGTGTCATGCCATGTTAGAGCACTCACTTCTTGAAGACATTTCTTTTAGTTCTTAACACATTTATACTTTGCATTTTATTTTCAGTTATACGGGGTTTGCTAGCGGATGCCCCAACTTTTTATGATTGTTTGTGATTTTATTACAGTGGTATAGTCGGCAGGATGAGGCCGGTCCTGGTGGACAGACACCACAAGGCCTGTAGATTGAGGTGTAGAGGTGTTAGTATACAGCACCACCCTGTGGATTGGCAAGGAATTACCACTACCAGAGCCTTCAAACTGTTCTCAAGGCAGACATGTGTGAAGCCATATTTGGCAGTCAACACAATTGACCTTTTAGGATCCTGGCCCATTTCTCTAAGACTTGTTGCTTATCTGTCTTTCAATCTGAGATGTATTATTTTTAACAAGGCATTTATTTGTCTATCAGATCTTGGCATATTGAGTTGTCTGTCCATTCAATTTAAGCCTTTTGAACAGCTACCCATTACCCTTAATAGTTAAACTCAAACGTAACACAAATGGAAGATCGGGTGCTGCTAACAGAGATATTTCAGGAGGACTTGTCAGATCTCCCTACCACATCTGTACCCAGTGAGTAGTAAACTCCATGTTACATCAGGCCACAGAAGTTCTGGGTTATGAACTGTGGTTGTTTGATCATCTTTGGGTGGGATCCTAAAGTCTTTTTGGCAAAGTTTAGGTTTTCTGAGTCACTGAATTTACTTCTTTCATTTATTTTTTGAAATATAGCTTTAATACAGCTACACGTTTCTTTCATTATCTTCAAATTAGAAACTTTGTTAAACAGAAACTGCCCGATTTTCCTCATCTCGTACCCTCCACCATGCTGGAAAAAATACTGCTCAATTTCAAGGAATTAGACACCATTTCTGCATTATATAAAATTTTATTAGAGTCCCTTCCTTTCAAAGATCCAAGAGGACAATGGGAAAAAGATCTCTTAATTAATATATCAGAAAAGGAGTGGAAGGTAGCATTGCAGAGAATTCACTCGAGCTCCATATGCGCAAAGCATAGAATTATTCAACTAAAAATTATATATCGAGCTCACCTGTCTCACTTAAAACTGTCCAAAATGTTTCCAGGACAATATCTAACCTATGAACGATGCAACCAAGCTCCTGCCTCACTGGGTCACATGTTTTGGGCCTGCACCAAATTAACATCATTTTGGACCAAAATTTTTAAGTGCCTTTCAGAGAGCCTTGGTATCACAATCCCTCCTAACCCATTAACAGCTGTGTTCGGTGTTCTTCCAGACGGACTTGAAGTGGAGAAGGACAAGCAAACGGTGATTGCATTCACTACACTTTTGGCACGCAGACTTATTTTGTTAAATTGGAAAAATCCTAACTCTCCTCTGATAAGTCAGTGGGAAACCGATGTTTTATATTATTTGAAATTGGGAAAAATCAAATTTTCAGTTAGAGAATTTGATTACTACAACTACATGTTAACACAAATATCTAATCAGCTAATCACATGGCAGCAACTGTGTGCATTTCGGCCTGTAGACATTGCCAAGACGAGCTGCTGATGTTCAAACTGAGCATCACAATAGGGAAGAAAGGGGACTGAAGTGACTTTGAACGTGGCATGGTTGTTGGTTCCAGACGGGCTGGGCTGAGTTTCAGAAATTCTGATCTACTGGGATTTTCATGCATGACCCTTTCTATGGTTTACAAAGAATGGTCCAAAAAAGAGAAAATACCCAGTGAGCGGCAGTTCTCTGGACGAAAATACCTTGTTGATGTCAGAGAAGAATGGCCAGACTGTTTCTGATAGAAAGCCAACAGTAACTCAACTAAGCACTCGTTATAGCTGATGTATGCAGAAGAGTATCTCTGAATGCACAACACGTCAATGTTTGAAGCAGATGGGGGGCTACAGCAGCAGGAGACCACACCGGGTGACACTTAGGAAACTGAGGCTACAATTCACTCAGGCTCACCAACATTGGACAATAGAGGATTGGAAAAATGTGGCCTGGTCTGATGAGTCTCGATTTCTGCTGCGGCATTCAGATGGTAGGGTCAGAATTTGGCATCAACAATGCAAAATCGTGGATCCAATCTGCCTTGTGTCAGTGGTTCAGGCTGGTGGTGGTGTAATGGTGTGGGGGATAGTTTCTTGGCACAGTTTGGGCGCCTTAGTACCAACTGACCCTTATTTAAATGCCACAGCCTACCTACGTATTGTTGCTGACCATGTCCATCCCTTTATGATTACAGTCTTCTGATGGCTCCTTCCAACAGGATAACAAGCCATGTCCCAAAGCTCAGATCATCTTAGACTGGTTTGTTGAACATGAGAATGAGCTCCCTGTACTTAAATGGCCTCCACAGTCAGCACATCTCAATCGAATAGAACGCCTTTGGGATCTGGTGGAACGGGAGATCTGTATTATGGATGTGCAGCCCACAAATCTGCAGCAACTGCGTGATGCTGTCATGTCAGTATGGACCAAAATCCCTGAGGAATGTTTCCAGCACTTTGCTGAACCTAAGCCATGAAGAATTACGGCAGTTCTGATGGCAAAAGGGGGTCCAACACGGTTTTAGCAAGGTGTACCTAATAAAGTGGCCGCTTAGTGTATTTTCACCTTCGTATCCATGCCAAGTTTTGTAAATAAGACCCCAGAGTGCACCTCCATTGACTGTTTGCCTTTTCCTATGTGAGGTATGATATGCAGCTTTGAAAAGCGCTCCTTCAAAACTGACCTGAGAAAAGCTGGAAGATCCCTGTGGTGTAGAAGAGGCCTCCCCGCTGCATTGCGTAGAGCTGACAGAGGAAAACAAGGAAGGCTGCACTGGCAAAGAAGACGGACAGCATCATGAGGGCCTGGACAGCATGGAGCCACTCTGGAAAACATAAAAGAAAGGAAAGGAGAACAGGGAGAACATCGGGGCTTCAGATCCTAAGCACACCATGTCCACCACATAACTAGAAACCTAAGCATAGCATACGTACAGTGGCCTGTGATGCCCTGTGCCCACAGCCAATGGGCACTAACCACTCCTGGTGCATCTTACAGTTTATGAATCGAGATGGACTAGGGAATGTGAGGAGACAACAAGTTTTTAGTGCAAAGTACAAATGGTGCATATTTGTTAAACAGCTAAAAGTAACAGTGTGATTGTTCAGTGGTATAAAAGATCTTAATAATTATAATAATTCTTTGCATTTATATAGCGCTTTTCTCACTACTCAAAGTGCTCAGCAATTGCAGGTTAAGGGCCTTGCTTAAGGGCCCAACAGAGCAGAGTCCCTTTTGGCATTTACGGGATTTGAACCGGCAACCTTCCAACTGCCAGTACAGATCCATAGCCTCGGAGCCGACAGTGCAGTGGGGAATACAATCCTACCCAATAAATGTTTAAAACCAAGAGTTCAATTCAGAATCAGCCATCCCCTAGTTTCTTGCACCAGTGCCCCCCTCTTGTCTCACTTGCTCTCTCCATGTTTGGTCAGCAGGTTCAAGATGCCACTGAAACTGGTCTTCTCACCTCCCTCCTTGCCACCTCAGCCAGTAACCTACCAAACATCCCTAAATCCCAGCTTTCTCTCCCTTCCATCTCCACTGATATCCACAGAGGGATCCCCAGAGCCCTTGATCACCCCTGCTCTTTATGCAGGCTGGCATCATCCTCTTTCCGAATATCTCTCCTTACTCCCCGACCAGAGATTTTCAGCAGAACAGTGTGGTCCTGTCTGGACCACTCATTCACTGGAATAATCTACCAATTCAACTCATTTCCAAACCTTCTTCGTTTTCAACCATCCCCTGCTTCCTGAGCTCAGACTTTTATACCCTGAGTGTAGTCGCCGTTCTAAACGACCCACGGAGTTGCTAATGAGGGACTGGCTGCTCTGATCTCTCACTCACAAGTGAATAATTAATGGACCAGTTCCCCCATTAAGCACTCCATTGCCGCATTTCTTGCTTTACATACTCACAAATCTGAGTTGCGCTATTTTAAATCTGCCCCCTTTTGCCACGGCTCTATGCAGGGCCATTTCTGGCATAGTCGGTCTAGGGTACCCTCTACTGGCCAGGATGCATTACTGTAGCCCCATGTAGAGTTTCCTATCCTTATTTTGTCTAGAAAAATGTATCCGGCACGGACCCGAATATAAAGAAAGGTTTATGTTGTGTGCCTCGGCAGAGCCTGCTCTGCCTGCATAGCACAGTCTGTTGCCCAGAAACAGCACTGGGAGACTTGCATACTAGTCTTAACATCTGACAACCTACGCAGTCCAACAATAACACGAACAACCACAACAATGATGATGATGCCAGTAATAACAATACTCAGACTGGAGCATAGAAAAGACAGACCTGGCGAAATAAAATTTAACGATCAAAACGGCAACGGGACTGTAGCTCTCGAGCAAATTGCTAAAAGCTGATTTAACCCAAACTGTGATCGTCTCCCAAATGGATATACATTAAAACGTGTGTTAAAACTTGGCAAATATCGCCCTCCGTTGCTCACCACCATTTGTGAGATTCGCTCTGGGCGCGCTAAAGCAGTTGGGAGTTTTTTTTAGATTGAATTATTTGCATACATGAGCATAAGGGAAATAGGAGTTGTGGGTGAAGATTCCTATTTAAAGATAATCATATTTTTATTGTCACTGAATGTTGTCAAGTTTTCAATTTGTTTTATTACTTTAATTGCTATGTATACATTATGGTAATGTCTTAGTTAAAATATATATATATATATATATATATTATATCAAAATACCTGTGCTTAGCAGCGGAGAAGTAGTGTGTTAAAGGCGGAGTGGTGGCTCTGAGGCTAGGGATCTGCACTGGCAATCGGAAGGTTGGCGGTTCGAATCCCGTAAATGCCAACAGGGACTCTACTCTGTTGGGCCCTTGAGCGAGGCCCTTAACCTGCAATTGCTGAGCGCTTTGAGTAGTGAGAAAAGCGCTATATAAATGCAAAGAATTATTATTATTATTAAAGAAGTTATGAAAAAGAAAAGGAAACATTGGATGTGAGGAATAAATCCAGTCTCCCCTGAGCCAGTTCCAGTGAAGACAGTGGCCTCAATGAGGTTCTTATGCAGAGATTTGATCTGAAGCCTGGTGCCGTTACAAAGTTTTGGTGGTTGTAAGTTTCGTAGTAATATAATTGGTGTGCCGACCTTCAAAAGTAGAGTCTGCGGAGGCCTGCCCGGAGGATTAAGAGTGTGAAGAAACTAAATGAAAAGGCAGGAGTCACCAGCAGGAAGACATGAGGCAAGGCCAACAGTAGTGGTTGAAGTGGTGGAGTAAAGAAGAAGGGAGCAGTGAGTACGACGAACAGCTGAGGAAAGTAAGGAAGCAAGTGAGGAGGCACATGAGCGCAGGATGTTGTTAATGTATGTAGGCAGGGAGCCAACCACGTATAGGTACGCAGACAGCGGCTGTGTAGAAAATGGAAGGGGACCAGGGGTGGCCCTTGTGTATCACTGCCATGAAATAAATTGTCTGTTAACAGAAATAAGGAACAAAACCGCCAAAAGGAGAGGTCGGTTCCAAAAGTTCCTTACAGCATAATGGTGACAACCGCCAAAAAGAAGACATTATTTTCGAAAGTTCATTATAGGGCACAGTGTGAAATGAAACATACTTAACATTTGTAAGCACAGTGTAAAGGATGAGCGTAGGAAATTTGGGCTTCCTACGTGTATTGTAAGTCGCAGAAATAGTGAGGAGGGGTTTCCCCTATCTATACAGTGCATCCAGAAAGTATTCACAGCGCATCACTTTTTCCACATTTTCTTATGTTACAGCCTTATTCCAAAATTGATTAAATTAATTTTTTTCCCTCAGAATTCTACACACAACAAACACCCCATAATGACAACATGAAAAAAGTTTACTTGAGGTTTTTGCAAATTTATTAAAAATAAAAAAACTGAGAAATCACATGTACATAAGTATTCACAGCCTTTGCCATGAAGCTCAAAATTGAGCTCAGGTGCATCCTGTTTCCCCTGATCATCCTTGAGATGTTTCTGCGGCTTCATTGGAGTCCACCTGTGGTAAATTCAGTTGACTGGACATGATTTAGAAAGGCACACACCTGTCTATATAAGGTCCCACAGTTGACAGTTAAGGGAAGGTTACAGAACAATTTCTGCTGCTTTGAAGGTCCCAATGAGCACAGTGGCCTCCATCATCCGTAAGTGGAAGAAGTTCGAAACCACCAGGACTCTTCCTAGAGCTGGCCGGCCATCTAAACTGAGTGATCAGGGGAGAAGGGCTTTAGTCAGGGAGGTGACCAAGAACCGATGGTCACTCTGTCAGAGCTCCAGAGGTCCTCTGTGGAGAGAGGAGAACCTTCCAGAAGGACAACCATCTCTGCAGCAATCCACCAATCAGGCCTGTATGGTAGAGTGGCCAGACGGAAGCCACTCCTTAGTAAAAGGCACATGGCAGTCCGCCTGGGGTTTGCCAAAAGGCACCTGAAGGACTCTCAGACCATGAGAAAGAAAATTCTCTGGTCTGATGAGACAAAGATTGAACTCTTTGGTGTGAATGCCAGGCGTCACGTTTGGAGGAAGCCAGGCATCGCTCATCACCAGGCCAATACCATCCCTACAGTGAAGCATGGTGGTGGCAGCTCAAGTTTAGAGTACAGTGAAATTCTTTCTTGCATGTCTTCTCAGAACAATTGACAATAACGCAATACCACTACAAAACACATACATATAACTAGCATGCAATGCATACAGTATGTACACTATATGGCTAAAAGATGACTGAATTCAAGGGTGTCATCATTAACAGGTCCATAAAGACAAGGACAGAGCCATGCAGTCTCCATTGTTGCATGAAGACGGTTGTTGTCAAGACAGACACCAGGAAGAGGCTGGCTCTCAAAGTGAATGAATACATGAATTAGAGGGCTGCCTGTTCATATGTTATCATTTTACTTGGCCATGTGCCCTCTAGTGGTCACGATATGCTTGTGAATTGGTTACTAAAACACTGGGTTGATGTGTGTGCAGGTTTAATAGATTGTGTGTGTGTGTGTGTGTGTGTGCGTGTGTGTGTGTACTTCAGTGTTAAGATGCTGAATTATAAATAGCAGTTGAGCAGCCAGCAGGGGGCAGCAGCTGACATCAAGCTTCTGGAGGCCATGAAAATGAGCACAGAGTTGAGGTCAGAGTGGCCCTCTCCTCCCAGGGTCTTGGTGTGACTGCCTTCCCCCACCAGCCCAGCTGTTCATGGAACCCCCAAAAATCTCTTACTAGTGTCCAGTATCAGTTCAGTTTAAGCACATTCAGTCATTCTGAGCTTTCATTGATGCACTTTACTTTACTGAAGGGAGATTAGGGAGCTTTTGCCCAAAGTGTTCACTGTGTGCACAAATGCTTGGACAGCAATATGAAATGTCCCCGAATTTAACACTCTAGGAGATCTCCTTCATGAAGGGCAGCCATTGACAGGCAGGGGTGACAGTGTGCAGGGCTCATGCCAGTTCAGACTCCCCAAGATGTAAAACAGGGTTACATTTTAAAAAACAGAATGACATTTAAAAGCCGTACCATTTTCAG
The DNA here is from genome assembly GCF_900747795.2 of Erpetoichthys calabaricus. Lineage (NCBI taxonomy): Eukaryota > Metazoa > Chordata > Cladistia > Polypteriformes > Polypteridae > Erpetoichthys > Erpetoichthys calabaricus. The sequence continues at coordinate 94,242,807 of NC_041409.2, read as the reverse complement.
AAGCGTTCTTGCATATCCAGGTGTCCGTGTTGTTTGTGTTGTAGCAGTTCAGCCATATGTCTATCACCTCGTCACTGGAGGAAACAAACCACTTCTGCAAAACAAAGAGTCAGGTGTCATGTCAAGTGGTTATAAAACCCACTTAATGTAGACCAGGGTTATGGGGTTAGGGGGACTAGAGCCTGCATAGGGTGGATTGTAAGCCCGGTTTCTTGTCTAACATCAGTACCTGACCTCACAAATGCAGATTTGGCTGAATGGGAACAAATTCCCACAGACACACACTGCAAAATCCTGTGGAGGCTGTAAAAGGGAGCAACTCCATATTAATGTCCAAGGTTTAGGATTTTGGAATGGGATATCCAGCAAGCTCAAGGAAGTTTGATCAGGCCAGGAGACCACAATCTACTGGCCCAGTACTGTACATGAGAAAGGCAGACAAAAAATGAAACCGTTAAAGCAGATTTCAAAGTCTCAATCAGTCAGTCCATCGTTGGATTTTCTGACTGACCACTGCCACCTCCTCTACCGTCTCTTCCTGATTTCTCAGCATTTCCCTCTGATTTTTCTTCTAATTAAGTGCTCTGGCCCTGCATAGGGTGGAAGTCAGGAACAAATCCTGGACAAGGCACCAGGATAATCAGGTGAGGTTTACTTTATATAGTGCCTTTCTACAGTGAACACAAACCTAAGTTCAGTTTCAGGACTGTTTTATAACTGAGCACATGCAGGTCAATACGCTTAAGAAAGCAAGCTGAATTTTATACAGTATAGCGCCTTTCCATAGTCAGCACCGTTCCAAGTTACTTTTTAAGCACATGGTCAGAGCACAGTAGCCAATAGGCGCTATAGACTGTATCACCAGTTTATTAGGTACACCTGTCTAGTAGTGTATTGTGCCTCCTTTTGATTTCAGAACAACATGAATTCAAGATGCTGGATGTCTTGTTCAGGACTGTCACACCATACAGAAGTGACCGAGTCGTGCAGTGACTGCAAATTTAATGGCTGCCCTCACAAAGATGCTCAATAGAGTTGAGATCCAGGGACTGTGCAGGCCGATGAATCGACAGAAACTCCATCCCCTTGCTGATAATAAGTGCATATCGTGCTGGCAGCCTCCGTCTGAGTGTGGGTAAGCTGTAGCCATAAAGGGATTAACTTGAACAATGATGATGGCTCCTCGCCATTCAGATGTTCTTAAGTGGATATCAGGTGCCATCAATGCTGCCATCAGCCAACAGGATGGCTTCATAGACTTGTGTGGCTTGTGACGATTTCTGATCTTTCCATCAGCATGATGCCAGAGAAAGCTGGAGTTTCACATTCTTGCTGGTCGTTAACCATCTGATATGATCTTCAATTCTGGTAGCCCATTTGAGATAAAGTCTGATACATGGGGTGTCGTGAGGTGACATTCTGCACACCACTGATGGATTTGGATGCAATTTGCCTGCTTGCAGTCCCTTTGTCTGATTGTACGATTCTCACCATTCCCTTTTGCCCTCTCTGTTTTTGTTCACAGGTTTGCCCGTGACTGTCAGTTTTTTTGCTTTCGCACCATTCATGATAAACACATAAAATAGCAGCACAGAGTGAAAAGATCCTGATGATCTTATTTGGGATATTCTGGCACTGACACACGTAGTGCCAACGATCATGCCCAGTTCAAGGCCAGTAAGGTGACTCGTTTTTCCTATTCCAGTGCTCACGTGAACATGAAGTAACACTTAAATGTGGGGCTGCCTGATTTATATCACAAACCGCCATCACGTGACGTATGACGTGTTTGTTGTATGACAATGGGGGTGTACCTAATAAACTGGCAACTCTGTGTAGATAGATAGATAGATAGATAGATAGATAGATAGATAGATAGATAGATACTTTATTAATCCTAATGGGAAATTCACATTCTCCAGCAGCAGCATACTGATACAATAAATAATATTAAATTAAAGATTGATAATAATGCAGGTAAAAAACAGACAATAACTTTGTATAATGTTAAATGTTAACGTTTACCCCCCCGGGTGGAACTGAAGAGTCGCATAGTGTGGTGGAGGAACGATCTCCTCAATCTGTCAGTGGAGCAGGACAGTGACAGCAGTCTGTCGCTGAAGCTGCTCTTCTGTCTGGAGATGATACTATTTAGTGGATGCAGTGGATTCTCCATAATTGATAGGAGCCTGCTGAGTGCCCATCGCTCTGCCACAGATGTTAAACTGTCCAGCTCCATGCCAACAATAGAGCCTGCCTTCCTCACCAGTTTGTCCAGGCGTGAGGCGTCCTTCTTCTTAATGCTGCCTCCCCAGCACACCACCGCGTAGAAGAGGGCGCTCGCCACAACTGTCTGATAGAACATCTGCAGCATCTTATTGCAGATGTTGAAGGACACCAGCCTTCTAAGGAAGTATAGTCGGCTCTGTCCTTTCTTGCACAGAGCATCAGTATTGGCAGTCCAGTCTAATTTATCATCCAGCTGCACTCCCAGATATTTATAGGTCTGCACCATCTGCACACAGTCACCTCTGATGATCACGGGGTCCATGAGGGGCCTGGTCCTCCTAAAATCCACCACCAGCTCCTTGGTTTTGCTGGTGTTCAGTTGTAGGTGGTTTGAGTCGCACCATTTAACAAAGTCATTGATTAGGTTCCTATACTCCTCCTCCTGCCCACTCCTGATGCAGCCCACGATAGCAGTGTCATCAGCGAACTTTTGCACGTGGCAGGACTCAGAGTTGTATTGGAAGTCCGATGTATATAGGCTGAACAGGACCGGAGAAAGTACAGTCCCCTGCGGCGCTCCTGTGTTGCTGACCACAATGTCAGACGTGCAGTTCCCAAGACGCACATACTGAGGTCTGTCTTTAAGATAGTCCACGATCCATGCCACTAGGTATGAATCTAATCCCATCTCTGTCAGCTTGTCCCTAAGGAGCAGAGGTTGGATTGTGTTGAAGGCACTAGAGAAGTCTAGAAACATAATTCTTACAGCACCACTGCCTCTGTCTAAGTGGGAGAGGGATCGGTGTAGCATATAGATGATGGCATCCTCCGCTCCCACCTTCTCCTGATATGGAAACTGCAGAGGGTCAAGGGCGTGTTGAACCTGTGGCCTAAGGTGGTGAAGCAGCAGCCTCTCCATGGTCTTCATCACATGTGAAGTCAGAGCAACAGGCCGGAAGTCATTCAGCTCACTAGGACGTGATACCTTTGGGACTGGGGTGATGCAAGATGTGTGTTATTTTTTACAATTGGAGATCAGGCGGATTAACACACAAGTGAACATCTTTTATATAATATATAATATAATATAATATAATATAATATAATATAATATAATATAATATAATATAACACATATCAGCAGGTGGAGTGGCAGCTCTGAGGCTAGGGATCTGCACTGGCAATCTGAAGGTTGCCAGTTCAAATCCTGTAAATGCCAAAAGAGACTCTGCTCTGTTGGGCCCGTGAGCAAGGCCCTTACCTGTACTGGGTATGACGTTTATCTGCGTCCATACCTCTATGTAGGCCCTTCAACCTGCAGGGAAAAACCTGGGGGTTGGTGGCAGAAGTGGCACTCCAGCCACCATAAAAAAACCTCACACTGGTTCAATTCCACCTAAACTGGTGTGATGCTGAGCTGTCACCTGTTGCATGGCTGCACTCGGGTCCTAATCTGGGATTCTGAGGTGGTTTGTCGTGTGGTGGGTGCGGCAATGCACTGTATCAGCGCCTGCTCCTGACCTCTTTCTATATTAGGTGCTTTGTATGTTCAGTCAAGCAACAACTGTTACATATGCTATTTTACAAATGAGAATCTTTATTTTTATATAACACCTTTCTGTAGTAAGCATCATTCAGGTGTTAAGGTACAATAAAATTGCATAACTCACTCCATTACCTCAAGCAGGCTATTATTATCCCGAAAGAAATTTGCATTGACATATAATTAGAGCACAGGGAGGGTTAAGAACCTTTCTTTTGTATAGCGCCTTTCCACACAGAGCTCCATCTCACAGGCACACTCAGAGAATCTCTGCTTATTTTTCCTGCAGGCACGTTTAGGCTCACCCAGTGTAATAGCAGCCCCTGCAATTTGTAGTTGTAATTTAAAGAATGGAATTTCAGACAACAGAGGGTCAAGGAACAAAATGAAATGCCACCAGGGGGCGGTAGAACCTAAGGAGAGTGAAGCCCAGTGACTGCAGGGCATTCGGGGACAGCTGGCAATTTAACAGAAGTCTACAGCATGGGGCTGACTCTTTATAAACAGCAGGGTGTAGGCTACAACATACTGTAGATTATAAACCAACAACTGCAACAATAGCAGCAATGGTGATAATAATAAAAAATAATAATAAAATCATCATCATCAAACTGGTGTGGGATAAGAGACATAGATGCAGAAAAATAATATTAAAGGATGAATGCTGCCACCACCACACTTCACCAAAGGGGTGGCATTAGGCAGGTGAGGAGCAGTGCCTGGACTTCACCAGACATGGTGCTTGCAGCTCTCCCCAGACAGTTCACTTTTTGTCTCATCAGATCAGAGAATCTTTTCCTCGACTCTCAGAGTCCAAGTGAGTTATCATGCGCCTTTAACTCCAGAGTGACTCCCATCTGGCCCCTCTACCATAAACTCCTGATTGATGGAGTGCCGCTGACATGGTCCTCCTACCGACCTGTTTGCCTATTTCAGCAAAGGACTTCTGAAGCTCTGCTATTGCGACCATTGTGTTTTTGGTCACCCCTCTGACCATGGCTCTTCTTGTCCTGTTACTCAGTTTGGCTGAACAGCCAGGAAGAATCTTGACAATTCCAAATATCTTCCATTTTATAATTAACAAGACTGCTGTACTCCTGGGAATACTGAGAGCTTTAGAAATGGATTTATCTCTTTGTGCTGATCTTTGCTTCACCACAATTTGATCATGGAGGTCTATGGAGAGTTTCTTAGACTTCCTGGATTGGTGTTTGTCTTGTCATGTGATATGAATTGTGGGACCTTCTACACGCAGCTAGCTATACATGTGCCTTTCTAAACTGTCCAATCAATTTAATTTGCCACAGGTGAATGCCACTGAAGTTCTAGAAACATCTCAAGGAGAATTACAGCAAATTAGAAGCACCTGAGCACCACTTGGAGTGCCACAGCAAAGGGTCTGAATACTGATTGTGGCATACATGCCACCACGCTTGAAGGACCAGGGGAGGAGGCATATCCAGAGTAGTACCTCTCCCTGAGCGCAAGGTGGCAGCACCCATGGGTTGCAGCAGTGCCTCAGAGTCCCGCAGGGCTCTGTGGGAACTGGAGTTGGATACATCCCTGTTGGGATCTGTGGGCACCATCAGGGGGTGCTGCAGCTACTGCTGAGCCCTGGAGTGCAGCTCTTCAACCACACCCGGAAGTGCTGCTGGAAATGCATTAACAAGCACCTGGAGCACTTCTGGGTCCACTATAAAAGAAGCCGCCTCACTCCGTTTGAGTAGCCAGAGACAGGAGGAGGGAGACGAAGCTTGCCTGGAGGAGTGGAGGAGGAAAAGAGAAAGAAGAATAGTTGTGTTGTGCTGTGCTTTTTGGACTTTGTTGTGTTTATGGGAGATCGGGAAGATGTTTCCCACAAGGAGAAAGAAAAATAAAAAACGTGTGCTTGCACTTGTGCCTCCTGCGTCTGTCTGTGTCGGGTTGTGGCGCCAGTGCCTACCTTGGTGGTCCACATGATGTAATATATGAGAGATTTCATCTTTTGATAAACCTTTCTGAAAACATCGTTATGGATTATTGGGTGTAGATTGATGGGCAAAAATGGCAAATTTATCCATCCACCTTAATCTAGGGATAAGTGTCTGTGTGTCCATCTGGTTGTTATGTTTCTGTCATTCCAACAGATGGCGCATCACAAACATTAGCCCTGCTGTTACGACTCCCATACAAAATGGCATAGAACAGAGACATGTGCATTGCTTGGTGCACTGCAAACATTAATGCCAAGGTCTACGTTGATTATTTAAATTCTCACCCCTTCTTAAACAGATAGCAGAGCGAGTTTAAAACTAAATCTACAACACAATAAAGTGCGAGGGGGTCTGAATACTGTCTGAATTCACTGTATGCTATTTTACAATTGGGGGAGAGGCAGATTAACAAACACATGTTGACATTTTTCATTTTATATAGCCACTTTCCATAGTCAGCGCCAGCCTAAGATGCTTTCCATGTACAGAGTTAAAATAATTCTTAATATTTACTGTACATTTTCCCAGTTGGAGAACACATAGATTAACAAACACATACATCCTTTATATTACAGTATATAGTGCCTTTTCATAGTGAACACTATCCAAGGTGCCTTCTATAAGTGTAGTTAGAACACAATTGCCTACATGCACTATTTTACAATTAGAGGACAGACAGATTAACAAACAGAGCGTTTTTCTTATATAGCGCCTTTCTACACAGGATAAGTGTGGAGCTGCATTGCCATGCACTTACAGTGCATCCGGAAAGTATTCACAGCACATCACTTTTTCCACCTTTTGTTATGTTACAGCCTTATTCCAAAATGGATTCAATTCATTTTTTTCCTCAGAATTCTACACACAACACCCCATAATGACAACGTGAAAAAAGTTTACTTGAGGTTTTTGCAAATTTATTAAAAATAAAAACATTGAGAAAGCACATGTACATAAGTATTCACAGACTTTGCCATGAAGCTCAAAATTGAGCTCAGGTGCATCCTGTTTCCCCTGATCATCCTTGAGATGTTTCTGCAGCTTCATTGGAGTCCACCTGTGGTAAACTCAGTTGACTGGACCCGATTTGGAAAGGCACACACCTGTCTATATAAGGTCCCACAGTTGGCAGTTCATGTCAGAGCACAAACCAAGCATGAAGTCAAAGGAATTGTCTGTAGACCTCCGAGACAGGATTGTCTCGAGGCACAAATCTGGGGAAGGTTACAGAAAAATTTCTGCTGCTTTGAAGGTCCCAATGAGCACAGTGGCCTCCATCATCCGTAAGTGGAAGAAGTTCAAAACCACCAGGACTCTTCCTAGAGCTGGCCGGCCATCTAAATTGAGCGTTCGGGGGAGAAGAGCCTTAGTCAGGGAGGTGACCAAGAACCCGATGGTCACTCTATCAGAGCTCCAGAGGTCCTCTGTGGAGAGAGGAGAACCTTCCAGAAGGACAACCATCTCTGCAGCAATCCACCAATCAGGCCTGTATGGTAGAGTGGCCAGACGGAAGCCACTCCTTAGTAAGGGAGTTTGCCAAAAGGCACCTGAAGGACTCTCAGACCATGAGAAAGATAATTCTCTGGTCTGATGAGACAAAGATTGAACTCTTTGGTGTGAATGCCAGGCGTCACGTATGGAGGAAACCAGGCCAATACCATCCCTACAGTGAAGCATAGTGGTGGCAGCATCATGCTGTGGGGATGTTTTTCAGCGGCAGGGACTGGGAGACTAGTCAGGATAAAGGGAAAGATGACTGCAGCAATATACAGAGACATCCTGGATGAAAACCTGCTCCAGAGTGCTCTTGACCTCAGACTGGGGCGACGGTTCATCTTTCAGCAGGACAACGACCCTAAGCACACAGCCAAGATATCAAAGGAGTGGCTTCAGGACAACTCTGTGAATGTCCTTGAGTGGCCCAGCCAGAGCGCAGACTTGAATCCGATTGAACATCTCTGGAGAGATCTTAAAATGGCTGTGCACCGACGCTTCCCATCCAACCTGATGGAGCTTGAGAGGTGCTGCAAAGAGGAATGGGCCAAACTGGCCAAGGATAGGTGTGCCAAGCTTGTGGCATCATATTCAAAAAGACTTGAGGCTGGAATTGCTGCCAAAGGTGCATCGACAAAGTATTGAGCAAAGGCTGTGAATACTTATGTACATGGGATTTCTCAGTTTTTTTATTTTTAATAAATTTGCAAAAACCTCAAGTAAACTTTTTTCACGTCATTATGGGGTGTTGTGTGTAGAATTCTGAGGAAAAAAATGAATTGAATCCATTTTGGAATAAGACTGTAACATAACAAAATGTGGAAAAAGTGATGCGCTGTGAATACTTTCCGGATGTACTGTATATATTCTGTACAATTGGAAGACTGGCTGCCTTTCCATTTCTGGCCTTCACTTGCCTTGTGTCTGACAGTCGTCTGCTTTAACTTGTGGGCGGATATCAGACTCAGTGACTTGTTCAGCTTTACACAGCAAGTTGCACTCAAGTATTGAACTGGCAGCCATGTGATTTGTGGTCCTGTGCCCTAACCTCAGGCGACTTGCTGTGCTTTATGCAGTTTGGTGGACACAAGTGTTGCCCCAAGAGCCTAGTGGTTTACAGTCCAATGCCTTGGCCACTTGGTGGGGTGCTACATTGAGAACGTGACCGACAGTGGCTCGGTGTCCCATGTTTACTGCTTACCTTGTCCAAAGTGGCAATGAACAGCAGGATGAGGACCAGAAGGTGAAGTGCTGAAACAGCAATCAGGAGCAGTGTCATTGTCGACTGACCAGGTCCCAGCAGCTAGCGTGATGGAGCAATCAGACCTGAAAGAGAAAGATTTGTGATTAAGGGGATACTAAATGCAATCTGGATAATCAGTCACCTATGAGATCAACCTATCACCTTACTGTATATAGTGCCTTTCATCACGATCTGTGCCCTCTTCTTGAAGGCCAACCCTGAAGGGCCTACTGGCATGCTGGTAGTGAAAGGGCTGTGCCTGGCTCCCATCCATTCAGTCCACATTTTTAGACATCCTCAACACTCATTCATTACCTGGGTTGATGTCTTTAACCTTTTCCCAATATTTTAGGAAAGAGCCAGAAAAAAGATTGCAAAGCTTTGGGAATTCAACTTTTAAGAGTTTTAGAACTGATGCTTTACTGTAAGACCGAGATTTATTATTACATTGGGCCCACAATTCAGAGTTGTGAGCCAAGTGGCACCAGTAGGGGACAGTAACACATCTGGCACTCCTCTAGTGCTCATTCGCTTTTTAATTCTTATTTTCCATCCACTTGACCTTCTGGCAGTCGTGCTTACCATATTTCCTTTACCCATACATGAGTCCTCATCTTCTCCTGGTAAATTCCCAGGTCCCAACGGGCAATTTGAGAGGCATAATCTCCCTCAGGGTGTCATGAGTCTCCAAACACTGAACTATAGGATTGGTCCATTGTCTTCTTCTCAAGATACCCAAACAACCTCAACTGGATCCTCTCGGTCTACTTGTTCTCTGAGATCTTCCCAGATTGTCAATACAGCAAATACAGTTACTTGTACCCGTGACCATCTCCTTTCAGTCTTTTCAGTCACAGTGCAAAGCTTCTGTGCAATAAGTTAGGATGAAGGCATGGACTGACCGATATATGCCCTCTCTTGAACAAGACCCCAAGGGTCTTTACACTTCCACATACATTGCAATGAGCAGACCCTCTGACTTCCCACACCTCAGATCTGGAGAGGCCAATTTTTATTTGCCCTGTGCCACCCTCATCCATAAGTGTGTGCTGGTGACCTCATCCACAAATGGCAGAGCTGTAACCATTGTATCCCTCACACCTAAGAGACCTAATGTCCTATCTGGGAGGAGAGGAGATCTACGTGGACTGAAGTCAACATCATAATGTGGACACAACTCTCACTCCATCTAAGGGACCCTTGAATAACGTGTTCTACCACCACCTCCAAGATGGTACCACAAGGTATAACATGCAGAGATCAAGTTGGAGTCCAGAAAACCATATTGTCATTTCTATGTTTGTTTTCTTGTTATTATTGCTTTCTTGATTCCTTCCAATTTCCAAAGACATGCAGGTTAGGTGCATTGGCAATCCTAAATTGTCCCTAGTGTGTGCTTGGTGTGTGTGTGTGTGTGTGTGTGTGTGCGTGGGTGGGTGTGTGCGTGCCCTGCGGTGGGCTGGCACTCTGCCCAGGGTTTGATTTCTGCCTTGTGCCCTGTGTTGGCTGGGATTGGCTCCAGCAGACCCCTGTGACCCTGTGTTATTATTCAGTGGGTTGGATAATGGATGGATGGATAATATAACAATAAGAACCAGGATGCTGAGTCCATGAGGCAGCAATGCTAACCACTATGTCATTGTGTCATTATATTATATTATGTTATCTTATCTATATTATATTATCAGCAGACCCCCCATGACCCTGTAGTTAGGATATAGCGGGTTGGAAAATGGATGGATGATTGATTATTACTTCTTTATTTTTGGTTCTGTTGTTTTATTTAAATATTATTTAGTAATTCTGTATCATGTAATTGTTTCTCCTGATTATACTCCCTGTGTTTTGCAGGTGGATGCCCAAGAGGCGGGGCCGCCATAACATCACTGATGTGGCTCCGCCCTCAGTCTTTATATTCAGGTGGAGGAGAAGGTGCCTCAGAGCACCACTGAGTGTTGTAGTGTGAGGAGCAACGTATGTAAGTACAATTTGTTTTGTCTTTTGTTTCTGATTACCAGATTATAGATTGCAATTCTTAAATTTGGGTTGAATTTTTTTGGCAAATCTTTTTTTGTTTCATTTTTGCCTTGACATTCTGTTGCTTTGTCATTTTTGTTCTTCTTTTGTTTCTTAAATATGTCCTTTGAAGCCAGAGGTTTTCAGTTACCTGGCCCCAGCTTTTGGGTAATGTTTGTGTATTTTTAACTTTAAATGCCTGACACCTGTTTTGGGCTCATGCCGATTTTGAGTCCCGCTATTCAAGTTTGGGAGCAAGCTGACTAGGGTGAGGCCTGTCCCTAAACTAGGCCACTGAAGTCCTGCTCAGATTTTAGTTTATTTTAAGGCCTGTTCACCCATTTTGTGCTGTGAATCACAGCAGTGCCTTTGATGTTTGTGAATGTAGATCATATTTATGAGTATACTTTGGATTTTCTGGTTTCTAATTATTTTTGCTCTGTTCTATTTTGATTTAGATTGTCTTTTTAGGTAAACACTATTTAGTTATTTTAACATTTCTTTTTTCCCCTACATTGACTGTTTATTCTGATTTTTGATTATATAATAAATCCTTGAAATATAAAGGAATTCTGTTTAGTTTGTGTCCTATATACTAGAGGTGTCTGGTTACCTTCTCTTCTGATGGGTGTTTTTGGGTACGTTTGAAAAAAATAATTGGAGTTTAAAAGCCGTAGTTCTCATTTTGAACCTGTGCAGGCCGGAAAGCCATCCTTCTGAGTTTGGGGCTAGGTTCCCATAGGAGTTTGAACCCATGTCCCTCAATGTCTGAGGGATGTTTTGCATGGACAGCCCATTTCAAAACCTCCCACAGCATCTCAATGAAATTCAGATGTGGGCTTTGACCTGGTCATTCCAGAACCTTCCATTTCTTTCTTTTCAGCTAATTTAACTGGATGGATTTCCTGGCATGTTTAGGCTCATTGTCATGTTGCAAGGTCCACTTTCATTTGTGATTGAATCTTCTGACAGTTGGTCTCACATTATCCTTGGGCACCCTCTGGTACATTTAGAAGTCATAGTGGATTCTGTGATGGTGAGCTGCCCAGATCCTGATGCAGAAAAAGTGCCCCAAACCCGATCATGTTCACCACAGTATTTTACAGTTGGTACCAGGTTCTTCTGATCAAATGCTGTCTTTGAGTTTTGCCAAATGTGTCTTCATGGTACATTTGTGCAGCCTCTTTCTAATGGTAGACTCGTGAACTTTCAGCATCTGGTGTTCTGCTCTTAGTCTGAACTTTCTAGGGCGGCCTGGTCTAGTCACACAGACATTTGTTTGAAATCTTCTCCACTTGTAGATGTTCTTCTACACAGTGGGATGGTTGATTTGAAATTGTTTTGAGATCTTTTTAAATCTCCTTCCAGATGCATAGGCATCTCTAAGCTTTCTGAAGGTCTCAAAGAGCTCTTTTGAACTCGACATGGTGATAGCACCCACCTCAACAACAAAGAGCAAACTAAACTACATGTCAGTCAGTCAGTCAGTCAGTCAGTCATCTTCCAGTCCGCTATATCCTAACACAGGGTCACGAGGGTCTGCTGGAGCCAATCCCAGCCAACACAGGGTGCAAGGCAGGAACAAACCCTGGGAAGGGCGCCAGCCCACCACAGGGCACACACACGCGCACACACACACACACACACAAACCAAGCACACACTAGGGATAATTTAGGATCGCCAATGCACCTAACCTGCATGTCTTTGGACTGTGGGAGGAAACTGGAGCACCCGGAGGAAACCCACAGGGAGAACATGCAAACTCCACGCAGGGAGGACCCTGGAAGCAAACCCAGGTCTCTTTACTGCAAGGCAGCAGCACTACCACTGCGCCACTATGCCGCCCCAAACTACACGTGTGAGGCATAAATACTGTAAGCGGTCAGGTTCAGATGAGATCCTCCCGCATGATGTTCTGAACTTTTACATCTCATTCTAATTTGAGGTATTTGAGGAAGCGACACATGGACATGGTGGGCTTACGTTTTCCACTTACAGAATTTATATTACCGAATGTTTATTTAAATTATGCAATGCATTACAACATATAAATGTGGCCTGATGTTTGTTATATTATATCACCTTAATCTAAAGATATTGTTTAAATGAAGATCAAATCTAGATATGTCCACGTATGTTGAAAAAGAAAAAACATTTCATGTACACATGACTGAACGTACCTAAGTACATACACGGACCTACAATCAGGCCCACAATTGTCTACTTAGACCAACACATCAATGCCCACACACTCCTGCACACATATACACTCCAGAAAATAAAGGTGCCATAGTGGTTCTCCATAGGGCAGGGACGTGCAGTCAGGGGAGGCAGGTGAGGCTCCTGAAAAGTAAAAAAAAAACTAATAATGATAACATAAAATAAATGTGTCCACTGGTCTGTGCTATAAATTTGTTTTCTGTATGATTCCAATAATTTTGATCATTTTTACAGTCAAAATCACTGAATTGGCGAATTCTCTGTTCAAATACAGGGGAGAAACGTGAGGTGCAGCAGTGATGAGCCTCACCTCACCTCGGACTGCGCTCTCCCTTACACACGGGGTTGATACTTGCAGTTGGCACCTGCCTGTTGCTGTCTCTCTGTATGTCACCAATATAAGGTTTGCAGACACGTTTATTATACACAGTCTGGCTAATATCTTTAATGAATGTGTGTAACATATTTAGTCTTGCTGATCGGACATAAAACTGCAGTGAAAAGGCACAAGGAGAGTGCGGCAGACAGTACTATGACACCCTGAAGGTGGCGCATGTGAGCCCAACAGGTGCTTGTTGCTGCTGTTCTACAAAAGGTTAAGATTCATTTTTTTTGTTCACCACTCTATACTTTCATTTGTATTGAATGAGTATGAACTGTGGAATTGCAACGGCAAATTTAGAACACATGGAGGGTGAGGAGCAAATATGCTCTCTCTCTGCACTCTCTGTCTCTCTCGCCGCTATAAATTTAGTGTTCTTTCATAGCCCAATATGCACATTACCTGTCTATGTGTGTGTAAAGAATGCTGATGAGATATGAAACATAACCAGTAGTCAATGTGCATGGAGACTGCCAGTTGAATAGTAAATAAGCTGCTCTTTTGGGTTCATATGTTTGTAAATCTGACTCTGAAGGAGTCACCAGCCATGAACCTCACCGCACGTCACTGCCATAGGGTAACCATTTTTGGTTCACAAAAGTACCATCCACATGAAGATTTCAGAAAGCCCCTTTATTTAGATAAATCTCTTAACAGGATTACAAAAATGGCTGTGGAAAGATGATAACAGATTTGTGAAATACCACAGGGTTGCTGATTTTTACAGGACTTTTTGCTGCATACAAATCACACGGGCTCAGTTCAGGTTTTCTTCAGCTGTTAATATCCTGCTAGGTCACCTACTAGACATTAAAGACTTCTGTTTTGTCCACATATTCAGGACCCTTTCAAAGCCCAAAGAATCAACTTCATATGCAAAGCACCCTTCCTAGAATTAAATGTTGCTTTGTCAAGCAATGGCTTGTTGAGGAACTGCACAAACCAGTAAAGTGCTGTTACAGAACCAGTATTTTTAAGAGTGCGCCCACATACCCGTAAGACAAACAGGCATCGCGTAATCTCACACACACGAGATCACCTTCTTCCACAATCACACACACACACACACAGAGATGCCAAATGCTCCCACACACACTCGCTCAGATTCCCGGACACCCGTACATGAGACACATGGCAGAAATGAGAGCAGGAAGGCTGACTAAGACTCGAAAGCAGCACACCCAAATAAGAATAATTGAAAACATATGTGGTCTGAAGAAAGACGACGACATACTGACCAAGAAAGAAAGAAAACGAGAAAGAAAGAGAGAGAAAGAAAGAAAGAAAGAAAAGAAAGGCGCCGACTCTAGAGACACCAAACTCAGCAAGGAGAAGCTGTTATGAGCGACAGAGAGAAGGAGGCTCCGGTGCCAGGAAGGACAGCTGGTGAAGGCTGGCTCCCGGAGCTGTTGTGCCACTTACCGTTGCAGACAGGCGTGCGAACAGGCGTCTGAAACTTGGAGAGCGGATTGCGTGGGCGGTTCAGGGGGCACAAGACGCAAACTTAACACTTGCTCGGTTCAAGGGATGCCAGCCCTTAGGCTGTGAAGTGTTTTGCACCTCTCGATCAAAGGCTCTTTGTCTCTGATTCTGTCACCAGGAGGAGGGAGTGGGGGGGCTTTGTCCAGCTTTTTAAGTGCATCTCATTTTTTTTTTTTCCTCAGAATATTTCTTCCAAGGGGGACGCACATGGGGAACTTTATGCATCGTCTGGAATGTGTTTTAGAGGGCAGAGCTCCAACTCAGCCTCCCATTTCCGCTGTGGAGAATACTTAAGCAGCAGCCTTCCTTGGCCTCATGGGCTCCAAATCTCCAAAATCGACAACTTTTCTATGTGCTTCCATCCATCCATGCAACATGCTTTTTCCACTACTAGTTCATGTGGTGCAGGAGACTCCGTCCATTACATACAGTATGTTAAGCATTGTACCTCAGAGTCTGAATTGACAGATGAAAGGGTGGCAGTTTGGGGATTAACAAGATGGACCTCCACCCAAAAATGAAAGAAAAAAAGAAAAAAACAGGAATTTCCTGTTTGTATTTTATTGATTGGCCTTCTGACCTCCAGTCATCTCCAGAGAAAGGGAGGGCAGAACAAAGATGATGATAGAGTCACAGACAGGGAGGAGAGCTATTAACATCTTAATCAGTGGCTTCTGGGTGGCGATTTGCTCCCCAGGGCCCAAAACAAAACAAGTAGCACTGGAGAGTTCAGGTAGCTCCACAAGTTGAGGTTCAAAGGCAAGGCAAACGGTCTCAGTTGTCTTTTATATTCTGCAACAGGGGTTTAATTTTAGGGGGGGGGGGGGGTCTTTTGATAGTTTTGTTGGTGTTGGGAGAAGGGGGACAAACTCAGCCCTTCTTAGATTGCAGGACTCCACTCCATTGCTGGTGAGTGTGAGGGATCTCTGTGTCACCTCCCAGGTGATGGAATGGCAGGACTATAAGGAGATCTAAACAATGTAGGAAAGAAGCTCATATATTGGTGAAAGTCCACAATAAATAACTTTGACTTTCTCAGTTAGTAGTTCAGATGTGGTGATAGATTATTCTTCAACAAATAGCTCAGCCACACTTGCCACAATAAACCAAATAATACAATTACTAATAACGTAAGGATAACAGAAGATGGGCATATAGATGTGTATATATATATATATATATATTTATATATATATATATATATATATATATATATATATATATATAATATATTTGCAGCTGGAGATCCACGAAGGGAGAAAAAACGAATCACGTATCATAAAATAGTTTTTATTCCTGAGCTTTCAACCCCTATCAGGGGTCTTCATCAGAGGATAATGCTTAGACTTACAAGAATCAAAGGCAATATATAGCAACACATTCAGTTAGGTGGATGGTGACTAAGTCAGTATGATCAAAGGGGGGGGGGGGGGGGTTGTATAGTTTAATTATTGTGTACATGTCCTTCTTAAGTTGGCATATGCTGGATTTATGTCCAAGTGTCTGTTGATGGCGTTTTCATCTGATAGCCAAGACTCGGCCAACTCTCTGGCACTTTTAGTACTGGCCTTAAATTTTACTTTTACGTTGTCCCAGTTGAATGTGTGTCCTGTCGATTTAGTATGTGCATATATCAAAGATAGTACGTCCTTTCTTCTGACGGCGTTGCGATGTTCCTGTATACGTGTTGAGATTCTTTTTGACGTTTGTCCTATGTATACCGCTGAGCAAGAATTGAAAGCTCAGGAATAAAAACTATTTTATGATATGTGATTCGTTTTTTCTCCCTTCGTGGATCTCCAGCTGCAAATATGCAAACCGTATCACAGACCTTCTCTTCCATATATATATATATATATATATTTCAGCTGCTTTTGTGCACTGGAGGGGCAACAATGAGACAACCTCCAAAACAGGAATGAATGGTTTAACAGGTGGAGGCCACTGACATGTTTCCCTCCTCATCTGTTTTTTCACTCGTTTTGCATTTGGCTACGGTCAGTGTCACTACTGGTAGCATGAGGCCATACCTGGACCCTACAGAGGTTGGTTGTACAGGTAGTCCAACTTCTCCAGGACGGCACATCAATATGTGCCATTGCCAGAAGGTTTGCTGCGTCTCCCAGCACAGTCTCAAAGGCATGGCAGAGATTCCAGGAGATGGGCAGTTAACTCTAGGAGAGCCAGACAGGGCCATAGAAGGTCCTTAACCCATCAGCAGGACCAACCAGTATCTGCTCCTTTGGGCAAGGAGGAACAGGATGAGCACTGCCAGAGCCTACAAAATGACCTACAGCAGGCAGGTCACTGGTGTGAATGTCTCTGACCAAACAATCAGAAACAGACTTCATGAGGGTGGCCTGAGTGCCCAACGTCCTGTAGTGGGCCCTGTGTTCACTGCTCACCCGGCACTGTGGAGCTCAATTGGAATTTCCAATAGAATACCAAAATTAGTAGGTCTACCACCGGCGCCCTGTGCTTTTCACAGATGAGAGCAGGTTCACCCTGAGACAGACGTGAAAGGGTCTGGAGAAGCCATGGAGAACGTTATGCTGCCTGTAACATCGTTCAGCATGACCGGTTTGGTGGTGGGTCAGTGATGGTCTGGAGAGGCATATCCATGGAGGGATGCACAGACCTCTATAGGCTAGACAACGGCACCTTGACTGCCATTAAGTAGCGGGATGAAATCCTTGGACCCATTGTCAGACCCTATGCTGGTGCAGTGGGTCCTGGGTTCCTCCTGGTGCACGACAATGCCCGGCTTCATGTGGTGAGATTATGTAGGCAGTTCCTGGAGAATGAAGATATTGATACCATTGACTGGCCCCCACACTCACTCACCTGAACTCAATCCAATAGAACACCTCTGGGTGGGACATTGTTTCGGTCCATCCGACGCCGTCAGGTTGCACCTCAGCCTGTCCAGGAGCTCAGTGATGCCCTGGTCCAGATCTGGGAGGAGATCCCCCAGGACACCATCCATCGTCTGATGTGCAACTTGGCAGATTTTGGAGTCTGTGGAAGTTTGTGTCCATCCATCCAAAAAAAAAGCATTTATGAAGTCAGGTACTGATGCTGGACGAGAAGACCTAGCTTGTAATCTGCATTCCAGTTCACAAAGGTTTTCAGTAGGGTTGAGGTCAGGGCTATGTGCAGGCCACTCGAGTCCCTTCCTGTCTTTATGAACCTGGCTTTGTGTACAGAGGTACAAAAAACGGCCTTCAACAAACTGTTTCCCACAATTGTCTCAAACGTCTTTGTATGATATAGTATTGGCAGGACCCTTCACTCAACCCAAGGGGCTTAGCCCAAACCCTGCCATGATCCCTTGTCCCCCAGACTTTACAGTAGGCACTATGCAGTTCTGAAGGCAGTGCTCTCCTGGCATCCACCAAACCCAGATCCATCCATCATGCTGCCAAACGGTGAAGTGGGATTCATCACTCCACATATCCAGTGCTCCAGAGTCCAATGGCAGCACATCACAGAAAAACAGTCTCAGTACTGTAGTAGCCAGCTGATGGCACAGAGGATGGCCGGGCCTAGATGCCTGATTGACAGCGACCTGTCGCACAGATACATGATGCGTACTGCATTCCAGAAGTTTCCAGAAGGTTTATGCTGCACTGTACAAGCCCAGGAATATTCAAGACTGCAGGCGGAAACGTTTAGATGGTAGCAGCCCCATGCCGAAGATCAGTGTGGGCCTCTAGGTATTCATTACAGGCTATTTAACATGAGAGTGGTTTGAGACATTAGCTGGTAAAATGCACGTGCAAGATGAAGATAGTGAGCAGTAGGTCTCCAGGGACATCTAAAAGTCAACTGGATGGTATTTTGGAGAAATCAGGTGGATAGGATTGGCAAGCTTTATTGGGCTGAACGGCCTGTTCTTGTCTGTTTCAAATCAAAAATTTTAAGGAGGCTTTTGCTACAGTACAAATGTAGAAAAATGTAACTCTTGTTATTCAAATTGCAGACTCGTTAATTTATGACTTTAGGCTTTAATAGCTGCACTTTTTAGGTATGCTCAGCTTCCCTATTTGACTTTAAATATACACATCTCTCTCTATATATATATATATATGTCTGTCTGTCTGTCTGTATGTCTGTCCGCTTTTCACGAGAGAACTACTTAACGGAAATAGATCGGGTTTTTTTTCTAGAATTTGCTTGAACATTCTGGTTTATTTTGCGACTTCTCTTATCACACTAAGAATCATAGTTCGCTTGCGGTACCAATTTATTTGTGCTAATCCAAGAGAGACTCATCGGGCCGAGGGGAGGGGGAGGGGCCCTCCTCACTCAAGCGCCAGCCTTGGGGCGTATCTTATATCCAATTAGCTAGCGAACAAAAGAGCTACTTAATGGATTTAGATTGCGCTAAGTTTCATAGTTCCCTTGCAGGAGCGATGTATTCTTGGTAATCCAAGACAGAGGCCGTGGGCCGATGGGAGGTGAAAGAGTGACGTCAGCAGTAGGGAGCCTCCTCACTGTCCTGTTTCACTACTATGCGTGCAGAGCCGTGGGGGATGGCTACTGTATATATATATATATATATATATATATATATATACCCCTGCCAGGGGTCTTCAACCGCTGATGAAGACCCCTGACAGGGGTTGAAAGCTCAGGAATAAAAACTACTTTATGATACGTGATTCATTTTTCTCCCTTTGTGGATCTCCAGCTGCAAATATGCAAACCGTATCACAGACCTTCTCTTCCATCTATATATATATATATATATATATATATATATATATATATACTGGGTGTCAAAAAAAATGTATACACACTTTGAATGATTATAAATAAAAGGTCTATTAAGATACATCTAAGTTTTATAATTCAAATTAAGGAAGACAAATATAGAACAAGTGTTCAAACTACTGGTTACTCCAATTCAGGCACTGCTGATAACACAAACCAATGGATTTGCAGACCTCACAAATCTTTCCATTTGGTTTTTGGGAGCATTCTCTTTCATTCACTGTTTTCAGTTTATCGATTGTTGCAGTTTGGTGAGATAAACCTTATCTTTGACATGACCCCATTAAATAAAAAGTAAATTGCCATGAGGTCTGGCGAACGTGACGGCTACGTCTTCCCCCAACCCATCGGTTTGGCAGATTTTCCTCAGAGATAGGCCCTCATATCACGATGGTAGTGGTGCTCCGTTTTGCATGAAATAAAACTGGTCTTCATCCCCAAACTCCTCTTGAATGCGTGGCAAGACGTATTCCTGCAGCAAGTTCAAATAAACGGTGCAAATTGCAGTATTGTCTTAATAAACATTGTGTTTATAATCATTCAAAGTGTGTATACAATTTTGGGACACCCTGTAGATATACAAACAAATGACAATTACAAACAACACAAAATGTAGAAATACACCGGATTAACCAATTTTTTTCTCTCCTATACAAAAAGGCACATAACTTAGGAATTCTGATCTTTCGATTCATGTGGCTGTTAGCTGTTTAAAACATTTCTAGCTTCCACACTGTGATGGCAGCATTTCTTCACAGCTAGCACTGGTGTAGTTACCCACACACTCAGCTCCTGTTTATATTTGTGTGTGTGTGAGAAGTTGCCCTGGACTTTCCTACTGGATTTAGGAAAAGAAACTTACAGCTAAAAACTTCTCCTTCGCCCTGGTAATTACTTTCAGTTACAGTGAGATCCAATACCCAGATTACATGATCTGGCTTCATCCTAACTGCTAAGTTACAATGAATAGTTTTTGGAATCAAAGCAGGCAGACTTGTGGTTTGGTTCCTGTCTATAATTTGCTTAAACACTCTGGTTGATTTTACAACTTCTCTCATTGTGCTAAGTATCATAATTTGCTTGTGGTACCAAATTATTTGTGAGAATCCAAGAGACACTCAACGGGCCGAGGGGAGGGGAGCGGGGCCCTCCTCACTCACACGCTAGCTTCGGGGCGTGTACCTTACCTCCATGAAGCTAGCGAATGTGAATTTCCCTTTGGGATTAATAAAGTATCTATCTATCTATCTAACTACTTGACGGATTTACATCGGGTTTTTTCCTATAAAATCCGCTTGATTTTGCGACTTCTCTCATTGCGCTAAGAATCATAGTTCGCTTGCAGGAGTGATTTATACGCGCTAATCCGAAACAGAGGCTGCGGGCCGAGGTGAGGGGGAAGCGTGACGTCAGGAGTGGGGAGTGAGTCTACCTCTGTGTTTTGAAGTGTAACTTTCCTCAGCTTAGCTAGCGATACCTTTTTGTTTATTGATTTTTAAAGCTTGTCCTGTTTCACTACTATGTGGGTGGATCCGTGGGGAATGGCTATTATGTTTATGTTTGTGACTTTGTGCTTTACCGTAGTGTCTTTTGATGGTGAACGGCATCCTAAAACCTTTATGTGCTTATTTCAGGACCATTACTTTCTGCATATTCATTAGTTGCACTGGCAGACTCAGTCACACAGTGAGTCAGCGGTGGGATTTGAATCTGTTAGAGCAGCTGATACAATGGCAAACAATCCTCCTCATGCCCTCAAACAGATGATGCCAAATTTGCATTACTATCACCACCCCATGCCCTTAAAATAAATTTCTAGAAATAATCGCTACATAGAATAAATTAACTTTCCAAAGAAGGCCACAAGTGTCAGAAACAAAGTTTTATTTTGAACTAGTCAAGATGGAGGGAAAAGTCTCTAGAGATTCCCCAAATAACAAAAATAATAAACAAATCAAATCTTAATTTACTCTCACAAAGTAGTAAATAAACAGTCAAAGGAACCCCCACCCATCTCCCTCAAAAAAAAAAGAAATGCTACAAAAGTGAAAGTCTACCCACGGAAATGACGTCATTAGGGACAAATCCATCTGTTCCCACTGAGGCCCGACCAGAACCATCAGACTTGATCTCCGCTGATGTCGCAACCAGAGAAGGAGGAGGAGGAGGGCGGGTAACCTCAGATCACTAAGAAAACGTACCATCCAGCAGCAGGCACTGTACGCTACACCCAGAAAGGGGCACTGGCAGTGTGCAGGGAGTGGAGAAGCCAAGTGAGTGCACTGTAGAGGACTGCCAGAGTACGGCACTGAGTCTCTGCCATTGGCTCTTGAAAGAGCTGGCTATTCTGGGGTGGAGTTCAGCCTCAGTGGGTGCGACGGAGCTGCACAAGGAGGGTTGTCGGTGCTTGGCGAGGGTGGTGTCAGCACCCCCATCTTTTTCAGAGAGGCTTCGTCTGTTACTGACATGGACCGCTTCAGTACTCCAGGCTTGGGGTGGGCACCATCCACTTCTATTGGTTGGAGGAAAAAAAAAAAAAAAAAAGATGAGAGTGGGCAAACAGTCAGGTCAGCATTTACCTCGATAAATGGCTTAAACCAATGAACGTGACGGTTGCCCAAAGATAAAACATTTGTTACGGAAGATGGCAAGTCAGCCTATGCAAAAAAATACCAACCACCTAAACAAGTAAGAGCACATACTCCATATAGTGCCTCATGCAAATCTCCATACTCTCAAGTAGTTTGGCTTTCTAACCTGCTTAATCCAGCTCAAGGTCATGGGGGCTTGCAGCCTACCCAGGAAGCACTGGGCACATTGCAGGAAACAGTCCTAGACGAGCCAGAAGTCCATCACAGGATCTACACACACATTCATACCGGGACAGTCTGGAATTGCCAACCAATTTTTGGAGATATCGGTGGCACAGTAGAGAAGCCAGAAGAAAACCCCCTGCAGACACAGGAAGAACATGCCCACCAGCCTGGACTCGTTTTGGCTAGATGGTGCCACTTTTGTTCATTCTCCTTGGCAGAACTAACCGAGTTCTTTCACGTTAGACAAAAATGCTGGGTTATCTGAAGATGGCAGTCTTCTCTTCAATTCAGAGCAGATCACTCAAGAACATTCACTCTCTTCATGTTCAATTGCTCCATTGTTTTTTTTTATGGCTCTTTCCTCTGGAAGGTTTTCCCTCAACCTTTATAAACCTTCTGTGACTTATAAGTGTTCGCAAAACAGGACACTGCAACAGCTTGGGTAGTCCTACCAGGGCAGCTCATTGACCGCTACACATATTGCTCTGCCTCAGACCCCAAAAAATTCCAGTTTGGTCCTATCAGAAGACACACCTTGTGTCCACTTGGTGGCATATCCCTCCATAATGTCAGGTGTGTGGGCCCAGGCTCTATACCACTCATTCTTGTTCACCAATGTTGGGCCTCACGGTAACAGTTTCATAATACACAAGAACATAAGAAATTTGACAAATGAGAGGAGACCATTTGGCCCATTTGTCACTTGTTTGTTTATCTATGAGCTAAGCTGGCCCAGTAGCTCATTCAGACCCTTCTTAAAGATCCTCAAGGTTTTTGCTTTAACTCCATGTCTCGGTGGTTTGTTTCAGAGTCCCACAACTCTTTGCACACAGAAGTGCTTCCTAGCTTCAGTCCTAAATCCACTTTCCCTTAATTTCCACTGGTGTCCTCAAGTTCTTGATTTATTGCTAAGCTGAAAGAATTCTGCTAGATCTACTTTATCGATGGCTTTGAGGATGTTGAAGACCTGGTTTAGGTCCCCACACAGTCACAGTCGGACACGTCCTTAAGTCCTGGGATGCACTTGGTTGCTCCCCTCTGCATAGCTTCAAGTGCTGCTATATCTGTCTTGGAGCGTGGTAACCAAAACTGCACACAGTACTCCAGATACTCTAGATACACAATACCTCCAAGTTTGGCCACTATGACTCTTTCCAGCTGGTCGAGTGGAAAGCAGCACTGCCGACATATGGATGGACAGAAAGGACACAGACAAAGAGAAGGACTTGGTTACCTGATTTAGACTGTGACTTGACCTTGCTGTTGGTCTTCTGCTGAAGGTCCTTCTCAAACTTGCGGACATCTTCTAGAGACATGTCTGTGGACACAATGGAGGTGGATGAATGAGACATCACAGAGAGAGACAGAGACAGAGAGACTCCCAGACATAGCCAGACACTCACCGAACCACTCGTCAATCCAGGCCACAGCCTGCCGGTGTCCAGTCAGCAGAATGTCCTTGATGTTCTGTGAAAACGTCCCAGAAGGACACAAAGGGACACAGGGTTAGAGACTCCAAATCCGACAGCCATTAATTACTTTAATAGGTTGTGATCAACTCAGAGTCAACAAATAACCTGGCATGCACATTTTTGCGATTGAGGAGTACACCAGAGGTGTGTGGCATAGCGGTTAAGGCTTTAGACCTAAAACTCTGAGGCTGAGGGTTCAAATCCTGCTACCGACACTCTGTGACCAAGCACAAGTCACTTCACCTGCCTGTGCTCTAACTGGAACAAAAAAACAAAAAAAGAATTGTAACTAATTGTATCTCAAATGAATAAAGACGTCAGCCAAACAATAAGGTATAACATGAGGAGAACATGCATACTCCACACAGTTAGCCACGCTAACCGCAGTACCACCAAGGCACGATTTGTAGAAGTTCACTCCTCACCCTGATAAAAGTAATTTTTTTTGCTTTAGAAAGGCCTCAGCCCTCACAACCGCAACGTGGACCTCCATGTTTCCAACCAGAGTGAAAAGCTACGGTCTGCTTTCTCTAAGCTTTCATTCATTATTAGCACTAATGGAAATGTTCTCCCACCATGACACATCCTACAGAAGGATTCACACTTCAGGCCCAGTGCCTCACCGTTAGAGCCTGACTGGTTGATAACAGTGCACTCTCTGTCCCGATTAAATGGACGCCGTTAACTGTACACTGGACGTCCCAGGAAATCCTCACCTTGTGCACAAAGTTTTCTACTCTGCCCTGAAAGCCGTACACTTCAAAAGCTGCCTTGACCCGCTTGTAAGAACACATAATAGGCTCCATGGTCTCCTGCCAATCCTTCTGCAGGGGTCCTCGTCCTGTCTTCACAGAATGGAACGTCCGTAGGTCCTGCAGACAGACAGACAGACACAAACACAGGCTTGGCATCAGACATAGCAGTCCAGCGTTCCTTTCCTTACCGTCCCACTATATTACTGTGCAGTGGTGTCTCTGCATTAAGGGCAGGTGACGCACTGACCCTAACCTCCAGGAGATGGCCATGTTGTGCAACAATTAAATAAGCAGTAAACTCTCAATAACTGAATGCATTATTAAAATTCTGATAGCAAGCTTCAGGCTTCAAGCTTTAAGGGTAAATTTCACACAAACATTAGGACGTTTTTCTTCACACAAAACACAACAGACACTTGGAATAAGAGACCAAGTAGTGTGGTAGACAGTAGGACTTTAGGGACTTTCAAAACTCGACTTGACGTTTTTTTGGAAGAAATAAGTGGATAGGACTGGCGAGCTTTGTTGGACTAAATGGCCTGTTGTCATCTACATTGTTCTAATTTTCACTTACTCATCATAATCACATTTTTCCGATTTTCCATGCTTAATGCATTTTCTTTTCTAGATAAATATCTTTTTGCAGTCTGTGAATTTCTTTTGGGCCTGGTGCTGGTTTTTTGGGTTTCCCTTTGGCGTTACTTCCCTTTGCTCAGGTGAGTGGAGGAGTAGCCTTGACTTTTGAGTTCCGCCAAGCAGCCTGGCGGGTGAGCCCTTTGAAGTGGCCCATTGGTTGATTTCTGCAGTTTGATGCAGTTTAGCTGTTGTGTAAGCCTGAACATCTCACTGTTTTGGAGTAACCATCATCGTTATCCCGAATCTCAGTAAGTTACTGTACATACAATACAATTTAGGACTTTGCTCATTGAGCAAAAACTGGAAATTCATGAATAGTCATTTGCACTTCTGCTTTCTGCATTGAGCATTTGATGTTGATCTGTAGCGGTGCTTGAAAGTTCAACTCCTAGCAGTCCCTGCAGAGGCTCTGATTGGTCATCTGCTGAGGGTGTCCTGTGGGGGTGTTTTGGGAATATGGGGTACCGGGCCTGCTGTTACAGGCTATTCACTCACCATTGGAATGACAGTGTGGTTTGCATTACAAGCAGTTAAGTCCCACTTTCTTTATCCCTGATCCTGTTCACACTGTTAATGGACAGAACTTCTAGGTGTGGCCAAGGAGCGAAGGAGGTCCAGTTCAGGGACCTCAGGATCGCACCTCGGCCTTTTGCAGATGATGTAGTCCTCTTGGCTTGATTGGGTGTCCCAACAGCAGTGTGGACCACCATGCATCCAATCACAGAGAAAATCCACGGCCCATTTTCTTTATACTTTACGTGTAGGTGCACACTGGGCAGTTGGTGGCAGAGCCTGAAGTGGTCATGATGAGGATCAGCACCTCCAAGTCCAAGGTCATGGTATTTGGCCAGAAATGTTCTCACTAGATAGGGCAGAAGGTGCTGCCTCATGTGGAGGAGTTTAAGTATCTTGGGGTCCTGTACATACGTGAGGGAAGAAGGGAATGAGAAATCAACAGGCAGATCAGAGTAGTGTCTGTAGGTATTAAGGATGTTGTACCCATCAGTTGTGGTAATAAGAGAGCTGATCTGAAAGGCCAAGCTCTCGATTTACTAGTCAGTCTTCGTTCCAGCCCTCACCTATGGCCACAAGCTTTGGGTGGTGACTGAAAGAATTAGATTGTGGATATTAGTGACAGAAGTGAGCTTCCGTCCTCGTCTGGGCTCAGCCTTAGGGATAGGAGCTGGTTGAGGTGGTTCAGGCATCTAAATTGGGATGCCACCTGGGGTGGTGTTTCAGGAATGTCCAACCAGGTGGAGACCTCAAAGGAGATCCAGGACATGCTGGAGAGATGATATCCCTCAGCTGGTCTGGGAATGTCTCGGGATCTCCCAGAGGAGTTGGAGGAGGTGACGGGGAAAAGGGACGTCTGGGCATCATTGCTTAGACTGCTGGCCCCAACAAGCTGAACCCGGATAAGCAGCAGAAAATGGAGGGGCTGAGATATTGTGAAACACATTAAAATACAAGTAACTAGTCATGTATTGTCATGTATGGTTTACAGCTCTTCACTTGCCATGGTCACTTTTATAACCTTGTCCTGTAACATCTCCTCACCCACCTTTTAAAAGAAAAACTTGATTTAAAAAATTGATGGATGGGTGACATGAGTATGTAGGTGTGTGTGTGTGTGTGTGTGAGACAGCTCTCCGCTACACAGAATTGGGTCCTGCCGTGTGCCTGGTGGTGAACCTGGAATGGGGCAGATGAGGGATTATTAAGTACACTGGCATCCTGTCCAGGGTTGGCTTATGTCTTGCACCCTAAAATGGCAAGATAGATGCCAGCACCCTGGAACCACAGAATTTCAGAATTTGGACAGAAGGCTAAGGGTGGCTGTGTGCATAACTCAGTACAGCAAGTCACTGGCAGCCCCTCCAGAATAAATACCAGGATGAAGTTTAGAAAATGGATGCATGAGGGTGCTGGTGTCCCCTTATTTACATGTACCTTACCTCAGACGGTGTTATTTATAGCACCAGCTCTCGTCCTATCCATTGTTGGGACATGCCATGTGCTTTATGATTCTGTGTCATTAGGCACAGTGTCAGAAAATGTCAGGAATGCATGTGGGTGGGTGTGTGTGAGTCTGCACTGGCACTCCATACAGGGCTCATCTCTGCCTTGTGTCTGTTGTTACTGGCGTAGGCTCAAGGTCTCCACAGCTCGAAGCCCATAAGACGGGATGGGGGGGGGGGGGGGGGGAACAAAATTATGATATTGATTTAAAAGGCTTCATTTTTCCATGAGTTTTGAGTCAAAAGTGCTTACAGGGAAAGTCTGAGTTGTATGAAGTCTGAGTTTTGCTTTGTAAAGGTGCTATATAAAATAAAGTCTGAGTTAATGACCTGTCCTCTTTGTGAATCTGTGCACATCTTTGGACATGCTGTCAGCTGACAGAATACAGGGTAGGCAATATCTAGATGCTGGCAACGTCACTGACTATGTCCAGGAAAAAATAAAATTAAAGATGTATTGGTATCAAAGTGCCCTTCACAGGGTCTCCAAAATCCAATCCATGTGCATCACATTGTATCAGCGAACCGTTTAAAAGGCTTATGGGTGGATAACCAGCAATTTAGACCCCCCCCCCCCACACACACACACACCAAGGTAAAAGCTGACGGCTAATCAGGTTGGCACACAACAATTATCTCTCAGTAAAGGACTCTTAATACAATTCAAAGCTCGCTAGGCAATTTTGTCTGAGCCTATAATAAAAACTAGAAAGCGGGACAAAAGTTCAAATGTTGGTGACGTCTTTCCAAAATAGCTCCACTTGTAATAAAGAGGTTTAAAAAAAAAAAAATAATAATAATAAGAATGAATGGCAGTACTGTGAAAAAAGATGGGATAAAAAGAATAAAAAGGATATTTAAAGAAGCTCATTGTTAAACAAATGAGAGCACAGATATCCCCCACACAAAAGAGCTAACCTAAAAAACAAGATAGAGGAACACTTCCCCCCCCACCCCCCAAAGCACATCATCACCATCTGTCATGGACTGGGCATTAGTGTGAGGGCGGCAGTGCCTGACATAGGCCACACCCCCAGAGTTAGAGACTAGTCAGAGGCGGGGCCTCATGTTCAAATGGGCTGTTATAAGCCACGCCCCTCCTGCAGAAGCCAAAGAGGTGCAGCCATGTTTTTTATTTTCTGCTTTCTCAGTATATTGCATTTCTTTGTATTTTATTATATTCTCTTGTGCTTTGCTGAACACCTTGCAATGATACGCTAAACGGCAAAAGATTAGTGGACTCCTACATGAGCTTGTTGGACATCCCGTTCCAGAACCATGGTCATAAATATGGAGTTGGCCACCCCTTTGTGCCCATAAGAGCCTCCAGTCTTCTTGATTTTGGAGTGTGTCTGTGGGAATTTGTGTCCATTCATCCATTTGTCAGATCAGGTGCTGAAGGACGGGACGAAAAGACCAGGCTCACACTTGGGGTTCTAATTCTTCCCAAACGTGTTTGACAGGACTGAGGTCAGGGCTCTGTGCAAGTCACTAGCATTCCTCGACGTCATTAAGGACCTGACTTTGTGCACAGGGGCACAGCAAAGGTCCTTCAACAAACTGAAGCAAAATGTTTTTGTATTCTCTAGCATTGACAGGACTCTTCACAGGAACCAAGGGGCCGAGCCCCGACCCTGTCATTATCTCTCCTCTACCACTCTTTACACTTTGAAGTCTTGAAGATTGGCAGTCTGATGGACCAATCTGAGCTGAGAAGAGTGCAGATAGTGAAGCAGGATTCATCACTCCAGAGAACACACGTCCACTGCTCCAGAGTTTACACCACAGGTGACGCTTGGCATTGTGTGTACAGATCTTATGCTTACCCATGGAAACCCACTTCATGAAGCTCCCGACAAACAGCTCCTGTGCTGATGTTGCTTCCAGAGTCGGTTTGTAACTCTGTAGTGTGTGGTGCCACTGAGGATGGGCCATTTTGACACACCACACACTGTAGCACTCAGCAGACCAACTCCGTGACTTTACATGGCTGATCTGTTGATGCTCCTCAATGCTTCCACTTCACAATAACAGCAATTACAGGTGACCAGGAAGATCTAGCAGAGCAGAAATTTCACATACTGACTTGGGGCAAATGTGGCATCCTATGACACTGAGCTCTACAGTGCCACCCATTCTACTGCTAATGGAGTTGGCATGGCAGTGTGCTGATTTGATGTACCTGTTAAATAATGAAACATCTGAACATCTCAGTCGTTTGGATGGCCATGTAGTGTATCTGCTATGCAAGGTGCTGCAAAAAAAAAGAAAGACTGATTTGCTGATTGCTAATTTTATAACATGGCAACCCTGAATTTGAAGAACTCATCTTGGCCCCTGCTGTGTATATTCAGTTATTTATACCTGTAAGGTCCTCCTGATCTTTAACAGTGGGGCTTTTCCTCCATCCATTTTGTGTGTTTGTTCCTAATATTGTGATGTTCGATTATTACATTTAATAAAGCACTGTAATATCGTGCCTCGTGATGGTAAAGGCTGTCAAGGGAGCTACACTGAGAGTGGTGGAGTGTTGATTAGGACATGCAAGTAAGAATTTCACCATACTGTGACAACCAGGACCATAGCTCTCTATCATAATAAAAAAAATCCTGGGATGAGACGTGACTTTCTCAGAGAGACACTTTCACGTCATGCGAGACGAGACATTGTGCCAAGAGATTTCACCACGCCTGGGGCCAGAAATAAAAGACAAAGAGTAGATGACAAAGTAGAACGTTGTAAAGAATTCAAAAACGTTGTTGCGATACACATGTAGAGCAGGTTAGCGATAATGAAAGTACTAAAATTCAAAAGTCTCAAAAAAATGAGAGTAAATATCACATTAGCACAAACAAATGGAAATCATTACTCGGTGAAATAACAGAACAGCAAAAACTGAGATCGAATATATTGTTCGGATTTAAACTTTACATTGGAGACTTGTAGATCATCTAATTCGTGTTGCCATCTGGGAAAAGTAGTGTTTCTGCCTAATGAAGAGGCATATCCACGAGAATTAAAAGATTTGTTGTTTGGTGAAAGTGAAATCCACATACGGTGTCACGCTTGGGTCACCGAGTTGTAGAGATACACAGGGGATTTCAGAGACAGAAACGTTATTCAGACACATCAAACAAACACAAGTCTCTGTCAGGAGTGAACTGAGCTCCGTGTGTAGTCGGGCGCGCCTCGGGAGCGGGATCCCCAATAGGAGCAGAGGATGCCTGGGGGAGAAGAGGGATAAGGCAGTGAGACCAAAGGACAGCTGCTGTACAGGCTTTTAAACGTTCGAAGTGCCACACAAGATGCAGATCACACGGCACAGCAACAGCAGCAAGCCAGCAGCTGATTGAGCAAAGAGGAGATTAAAAAAAAAAAAACTATTTATTTCCCATTGTATCACCGTTTAAGAGGGGGTTTCGGAGGAGCGACTGCATCTCCCTCTTCACAACGCGAGCGGCAGAGACGTGAAGTGGATGGCACATAGTGCAGGCGGGGGGGGGGGGGTTTGCGGTTTGGGGGGTTGGTGAGCGAAGCTCCCTAATGAACCTGTAAAATAAAGAATAAATTCATTGACTGATTGCCCAGTAATGGAGTGGCATCCTGTATGGTCCCTGCAATCTGGATAGTTCATGGCCTGATTGAATTAGTTTTAAAGCTTTTGACCTGAAGGTACCTGCAGTGTGCACACACATACACACACAAACACACACACACACACAGGCTGTCATCCCACCTCACACTCTTTGTACTGCCGTTCTGGAACGTCATCAAAGGCGATGTCGAGATTGACCACGTCACTGGATGGAGTGGGTTTATCCTGGAAAACCTGTGGGCGAAAAATTTAAAAAATAAATAAATAAATGAATGGTAGAGTGGGATAGGAAAAGAAATGGCTGAAAGACTTGCACTGGAGATTAAAACGAGAAAAGGAAACTCTGATGACATGGGGCAAAGGGACAAGATCAAGTACTGAACTTTTTTTTTTTTTTTTTTTAATGCTAACACTGGTGGTACTTACATTGGCATGGTCTCCACGGTCACTTTCAAATTTGGTCTCAATTTGGATGTGAAACTTCGGCAAGAAAGAGCACTGAAAACAAGGAACAGAATTATTAAATAAATCATAGAAAGAAAGAAAAAGAAAAAGAAAGAAAGAAAGATTTTTTTTCTTTCTTTCTTTCTATCTAAATAACATTTGATTTTATTCTCATAAACAAAGCAAGACACTTACTGTGTATTCTGTCATCCAGTTTTTCATATCCAAGGCAGGTTTTGTTGAAAAATACCACAAGGAAGAAAAAAATAAGATTATTTAAAACCTTTGATGAGCAGTCAGTCTTTACAGTAGGCACCATGTCATAGCACTTTGTAAAGCAGCATTGTAGTAGATTAGGGTCTCAAATTCGGATCATTAGAGCCACTTAAAGGCATACTCCAGACAAAAATGAGATTTTTTTATATATACTGTATATAGTGGAACCTCTGGTCACGAACGTCTCTGAATACGTACAAATTAGGTTACGACCAAAAAGTTTGCCAAACTTTTGCATCTGTTCACAACCACACACTCAGGTGACGAAGAAGCCAGTTGCCCTTCTGGTTCGTACGCGCCGGTGATTTCCGCACGTGTTCAGTCTCTCCCTGTGCATTCGCTGTGAACTCTTTGTGCCCTATTTCGTTTCCCTTCCGGTTCGTACGCGCCGGTGATTTACACACGTGTTCAGACTCTCCCTGTACAGTACATTGTTCTCGGTCAGATGTGCATCGCGCACATGGACTTTACCTCAAAACTGTAATCTCTTCTCCACCCAGTTCCTGCTCACTTCCTTCATGCCAGAACTCGACTCATGCAAGGTTAGTCTTCTTGGTTGTTTATGGTTAGTTTTTGTATAAATTTTGGATTTTTCAAATGTTCATTTTTTTCCCTGTGCTTAAAACACATTAAAAAGAAGTGTTTACAGAGATCGGTTCGTAAGGCTGTAGCGTGAACTCTTGCAATGTTAGTTTTCTCTGTTCAAGGTTTTCTCAGTGTAATTCAATGTTTTTACATTTAGTTTACTATTACACTGTGCATTCTATGGTATAATTAACTATTTTTGTGCTTAAAAATCTTTAAAAAAATATATATTTACATTCAGCTTGTACGGTCCGGAACGGATTAATTGTATTTACATACAAACCTATGGGGGGAAATTGCTTCGGGTCACGACCAAATCGGGTTGCGACCAGAGTTTTGGAACGAATTACGGTTGTGACCCGAGGTTCCACTATATATATATATATATATATATATATATATATATATATATATATATAATATATACACGTTACTTACTCCATGTTATTGTAGTGATGGCCAAGAAAAAATTTTAATCTCCTGTTTTCATGCAGAAAGGAAAGAAAAACCTTTATGACACAATAGAAGCCAATAGTGACCAATGCTGTTAATGTGAAAAATGTCCATGGAAGAAAGAAAAATAAATCTTTCGTATTTGTGTCACTTATCCTGTCATATGCACAAAACACATTCAACATTTCCTTCTGGAAAATCACAGCACATCCTAAACAAAAAACTAAAGCCTGATGGGGTTGACTTTTTGACTGCCCATCATCCATTGGTCAAGAGTCCTGTCTTCAAGTCAAAAAGTGACTCCCATCAGTTGATTTAGTTTCCTGTTTAGGTTGTGCATGAATTATTCCAGAAGTAGAAGTTTAACAATATTTTAGCATAACGCATTTGTGTTCTACACATTTTGTGCACACGACTGCATAACTAACAAGTGAATTATGCGACATGAATAACACAAGTTTTTTTTTCTTCTTTTTTCTTTATTCCGTATTTTTCATATTGTTTCCTGTTGTACAGCACTGGCCACTATTGGCTCATACTGTGATAATTTTTTTTCTCTCGTTCTGCATGGAAATTACATTTTTTTTGGCCATTACAATATATACTGTATATATCATTATATCATTATCATTGTAATATATCATTACAATATATATGTGGTAAGTAACATATAAAAATATTGGGGGTGTTCTCTGCTCGTCATTCTTGTATACTGAGATAGAGTCATCAGAAGAAGAAAAGTCATCTGAGAAGGTCATCAGAACCACTTCTAGACTTTCTCACATTTCATATCTCTGTTTCTCATCATAAGTAATTGATAATATCGATACATAATCGTTTATCTCTATTTATAATCAAACTTTATACTAAAATTATATTTTCGCACTTGGGGAAGTCAAACGGTGGTGGTTTTTTCACAATTACATATGCATTACCTTAATTACGTGCAAAGTAAGAAAGTTACAGTCACCTGAAAACATAGAAACAGTGTTAGTATTATATAATATTTGTTGCAATAAACTTCTATAGGTAAAACTGAATTTAGCTACATTTAATTTTGATAATGATGGTGGAAATAAAAAAAATATCATAAAATTAAATGTATTACCAGGAACACGATGAGGACACAGCAGCTTATTGTTCCCATTACATCTTTATGTTTACGTGGCATGTTCAATGTTTACACATTACTGTTAAACTGTTGATGTATAAATTAAAATTAAATTAATAACAGTTATTGAAAGAATATGCGTTATATTGAATACAGTTTTTAATATCATGTACACATTTATATTTCCATGATATAAAGAACCATCCAAATTTTTTGTATGAAATACTACTTCCAGTTGAGTAATTTTCCTCAGATTTCATATCTGTTTGCTTTTTATCATTATATCTATACAAAATGTGAATCACCTATCTGTAATTAACACCATAGTTTACTTGAATATTTACAGAAGTACTCAGTTAAAGTATCACTTGAGGTTGCCGGACGTGGCCCAAAAGTCGATAGGATTTCTTATTTTTGGTATAAAGCAGGTGTACAAAATCTCATTGAGCAGGTCGAAGCGTTTTTGAGTTATCGTCTTTACACACAGACAGACATAATTTCAAAAATGGTATTTTCAGACTCAGGAAGGTCTACATTATTGAGAGTCATCAAAATCTCGATTTTTTTTCACAATTCCAATACTTTCTCTGTAAGAGAAAGTAAAAAATATCACTTTTGTGTGGAGTATTCTTTTAATCAATGAAAATTTGCGTTCCCCCTAGAATCTGAGTTTGACACCTGTGTAAGTAGACAAATTAAACAAAGACAAGAACTGCTGAAGCCCCCAGAGGCAGACAGATACAGACGGGCATGCAAGCGGCAAGGTGGTCAGACAGCCTAAGCAGAGACATGGCAGGGTTTGGCCATCAAGTATTCAAATTGTAAAAGGAGCAAATTGGCTAAAGGCATAAATCAAGAGGAGGACACTGAGGGGTGAGGCTGGGACAGACAGAAAGAGAAGGGCATTAGACACACAGGCAGAAAGACAGCCCAGAGTGACAACAGACAGGTGGGCCGCACCGGTGACAGTGAAGGGGTAGTAGTTCCAGGCTTTCTCCGTGATGTAGAATATCTTCGGGACAAAACTACGGACCCAGGCAGGCAGTTTGCTGTGAACCAGAGAGAGCAGAGTGAGAGGGCGAGTGAGAGGGGGCAGCGCATTGGCACCACAACACTAGCCAAGGCTCACTAGGGCGCTCTTTACGGGAGGTCTTTAACTGGGAAGGAGTCTCTAAGGCTAATGTTAGTTCCCCCCACCTCCCCAGATGTCAAGTTCCTCGGTCACCTGCTGATGTAAATTCTCTTCTCGGTGTACTGCCCGGTGCCGTGTACAGGGTCTTGGTGTGGCTCGTTGTGGATCACCTCGATGCCTTCTCCGCCTGAGCTCTCCTCCAGGCTGTGTTTGCTGATCATGTACAGCTGGCCAATTCTGTACTAGAAGGAGAGAGAAAGAGAGATGAGAGATGGGGAGAGAAGACAAAGGACACCAGCACTAAAGCTGGCACACAGACCTCCACAGCTGGCATGACCTCAGGACACAAGTATCTGATATAGCACTCCAGCCGACTCATTTACATTTACATTTATTTGCTTAGCTGACACTTTTATCCAAAGCGACTCACAAAATAGGTCAACATAACTGGTTTGGGGGACTGTTTGGGAACAAGTGTGACAGGACAAGGTGACAAAATTGACCATCATAAATAAGAGAAGAGACCAAGACATAATGCAACTTCAGTTAGACAGAAGTTCATCCAACTAAAGAGTCTTCAGATGCTTAAGGGGATCAGAATTTAGAACAGAGGTGGGCAGCCTGTTCCACCAGGCAAGGGATCTACATGAAGAAATCCAGATGTACTGTACAGTATATTTGGTGCCACATAGAGGTGGCATCACCAGACACCATTCATCAGCAGACCTGAGTGGGTGAGAAGGAGCACAGTGTTACAGAACACAGCTCCTTACTTACAAGGAATAACCAAAGCCATTTGAATATACACACGTAAACACCTTCACTGAAGTCTGAGCGGCCATAGTAGGAGTTTGGCCACATGCACAGAGTACAGGGAAATCCTTACTGCCATGTCCAAGCAACATGCAACCAGTCACCACTCTCCCGTGCCATAAGAAACAAGACAGCATTAAAAGACATGACTTCAGGGTAATTTGCTAATGTAGTGAGAAGTCAAGTAAAATGACCCCTTTGATTGGATAACTAGAAAGCTTACAATACTAGCCAACCCGCGGCGTAGCATACGCAGCATAATTATGTACTGATGGGTGAACACTTCCTAAAAGACACAGTTGTCCAAATGGGGTGGGTTTGAGGATACGACTGTAGGTGAATGAAAAGATGGAACTCTGGAGAGGGCAGCATACAATTGTCCGTGACTCACAACTGGAGGACCGCCGTCGCGCCTCCACCTCCCAGAGCGAGGGACGGGGCTGGATGGCACTCAGGCGCGGAGGGCAGAACGGGGGGAGAGGGGAAGGATGCCCATTCCGCCCCCTCTGCCCTGGCATTCTAGTCTGCAGATTTCTTAGTCATCGTTCAGTACGCACTGCCTGCTCATGTGCCCGTCCCCAACTCCTCACCTGAGTCGCTTTCGTCTGTGTACAGTCCACATGCACCTGTGAGTCACGTTGACTGTTCATTTTCCAAACACCGCCTCAGTCGCTTTAGTCTCTGCTACATTCCGCATGCACCTCTGACCCATGTTGAATTTTTATTGTTCTTTGCGGTTCCGGCTGCTTTTCTATATATAATCCACCAAGTCACCCAACCATGGTAGTAGCGACGAGGGTTGTGTACAAAGGGCAGGGACTTAACCAGTGCGAGCGTATGACCCGCACTTACTGGGAATTCGTTGTTCGTGGGGAACAATTACAAGCCCCGGTCTCCATCACGAATGGGGTTCAACGGCTTAGCCACGCTTCTCGGCAACGGTTACACACATGTTGATCCATTCAGTGTAGCGCGCGTGCAGCACCGGACATCCAACGGCATCACAGACCTGTTATTGCTCAATCTCACGTGGCTGAAAGTCACTTGTCCCTCTAAGAAGTTGGACGCCGACCGCTCTTTTGTTGCGTAACTAATTAGCAGGAGGGAGTCTTGTTCATTATCGGAATTAACCAGACAAATCGCTCCACCAAATAATGAGATTGGCCATGCACCACCAAGACTTTGGTTACCCGGTTGGCTGCCCGGCGGGTCATGGGAATAATGCCGGCGGATCGCCAGTCAGCATCGTTTATGGTCGGAACTACGACGGTATGTGATTGTCTTCGAACCTCCGACTTTCGTTTTTGATTAATGAAAACATTCTTGCCAAATGCTTTCGCTCTCGCTCGAATTGTTGGTGGTTGGGGCTCTGTGAGTTGGCGGGTGTGGCTCTGTCGTGCGTGTGCCATGGTCGGCTGCTTAGTGAATTGTTGGTGGGCGGGGCTCTGTCTTGCTTGCCATGGACTTAGTGAATTCTTAGAGTTGGTGGGCGTGGCTCTGTGTTGTCGTCGTATCTGGTGACTGTTTAATAACGGGGCAGATGAAGGACGTGTAATAAACCTGCATCAGTACAGCAGCGGACAGTAGATGTAGACGTACCTTCCTTGATGCATTTATGTTAATGTTCTGGTAATTAGGAGTTTCTGGTACACATAATAACATTTTTGATTGTTAAGAGTGCTAGGGTGTCGTATCGTGTTAACCATTATGGATGTAATAAGAAGTCAAGCAAAATGACCCCTTTTATTGGCTAATTAAAAAGATTACAATATACAGGCCAGATAAAGCAAGATAAGAAAAGCTTGCGTATTGTAATTTTTTTAGTTGGCCAATTAAAGGGGTCATTTTGCTTGACTTCTCACTGCTTGTTAAGAAAAATTCAACACTTTTGGCTCGATTTTTCCAGGGGTAAACATTATGCAAAGGAGGCCACTAGTGGACACCTGGTGCCACTGGGGGGTCCCCGCACGAGCAGGACCTGGATGGTGGGTGGTCACTGCTGGGTAATCCAGAAGCACTTGTGATGGATCTCTTAGAAGCCTCAGTGGGACCAGAGATCAAAGTGGCCTCGTCTAGCCTTTAAGCTGAACTTATAAATAGCTTAAAGTAGCAGATGGGACTCAAGAGGCTGGAAAGAGGAAGGAAGGAAAGAAAGTTGAAAAGGAGAATGGATTTTTTGCAAGGTGAGCAGAGTAAGGATGCACTGCAGTAGGCAGATGGACCAGTCAGCCCCACCGGGGTATTTAGGGACCCTTTTGTATAGCTTAGCTGTTTGGTGCATTTCCTTTGCATGGATTGTGCTGTTTGTCCTGCTGTTGGTTCAAAGTTCTGTTCCTTAACCTCAGGGCCTCGATTAAATAACATGAAGCTCACTCGTGTTCATCATGGCGAGGTGTTGTATGGACATGCAAGTAAGAAGTTCAGTGGACACTGTACAGTTTTTTGTTTTTGTTGCTGAGAGATCTTAATGCATGCAGCGTGTATCAAATTATTTTATATTAGCTGTGTAAGCCCGTGCCGTGAAAAGCCTGGGCTCCTAGAAACCATGGATTCTGGGCACTTCAATCAATCGTATCGGTTGGGCATTAGAGGCTAAGTGAGGTAATCTTTTCTTGGCAGTTTCGTTTTTTCAAGGTGCTCGTCTTCATTGTCTATCAGCGGCTAAGTGAGTTTCTATCTCCTCAGACGTTTCATTTTATCGATGTGCTCGCCACCATTGTCTATCAGCGGCTAAGTTAGTTTCTATCTCCTCAGACATTTCATTTTATCGATGTGCTCGCCGCCATTGTCTATCAGCGGCTAAGTTAGTTTCTATCTCCTCAGACGTTTCATTTTATCGATGTGCTCGCCACCATTGTCTATCAGCGGCTAAGTTAGTTTCTATCTCCTCAGACGTTTCGTTTTGTCTATCAGCGGCTAAGTGAGTTTCTATCTCCTCAGACGTTTGATTTTATCGATGTGCTCGCCGCCATTGTCTATCAGCGGCTAAGTGAGTTTCTATCTCCTCAGACGTTTCGTTTTGTCTATCAGCAGCTAAGTGAGTTTCTATCTCCTCAGACGTTTCGTTTAACTGATGTGCTCACCGCCATTGTCTATCAGTGGCTAAGTGAGTTTCTATCTTTTTTTGGTGGTTTCACTTTGGTGACAGAGTTGCTTTCTTTGAGCTTCGTGCTGTACCCTTGCACTTCTGGGCTGGACAGACAAACACACACACTTCCATGCATAGACGTTTATATATAAGATTGTACTTCAGGGTTCTTTATCATAACAATTTTACTTTTTCTTGCTGAAAGTCTAATGCTCAAAAAAAAGAATGGTGATCTACGGCGCCAGACAATCCGTTCTGATGGCTTCCTGGATATCTGACCCACAGTGGGCACTTTACAAAAGGGAAAAAACAAAACTTTGCTGTGCTCTGGTATGCAGTGCAGTAAAGTCTTGTGGTTAAGGACAACTTGGTATTTCACGTCACTACATGACGATTCTTTTATTTGCTCTTTTGTCTCGTCAAATGTAAGTCCAGTAACGCTGGTGAAGTGTCCTTTTCTGATAATTATGGACAAATATGTGCTGCGCCTGAGAATGAAAACAGCAAACTACGCACACTGCTAGGGCTTGAAAAAGGGGACCAGGAGATAAGAGGACGAGAACATGTTATTCAAAAGTCGAAACCATAATTAAAAATGAAACTCTAAATCTAAAACAGAACAGAAAATGGTCGGAAAACTTTTAGGGCACGCAGACATACTCGCAAATGCATTTAATATCTTTTGTAGGAAATATCCGTAAACTCGGACAATCCAGAAGTCTCAACCTGCCACCCTTTATGCCTTTGATCCCAAAATGTCACCCAATGGGTGACCCCAAGGGTCACCCATAGCAGCTGTCACTGCTAACCTGCAAAACGTGACATCCCAGGAAGATGCAAAATACTAATTTAGAACTCCAAAATAGCTCAAACCCATAAAGCTAACAGCAGATGTTAACTTCAGCAACACAAATTGTTATGATTTGCGGTCCTTACTAATTTTTAGTAGTTTCTCCATGCTATTTTCATGCTATGTGGGGGTTTGAGACCACTAATCCAACAATTTATTTTGCTGAAGTTAACATCCAAAAGTCCAGTGAAATTAAAAGCACAGAAATTAAAGTGGGCACTGATTTATGTCCAGGATTAAAATCTTGTCCTGTAATGTGCCCCTTCTGAGCTCCAGCCCACTTAAAGGTCTGTGCACATCATAGATAGATAGATAGATAGATAGATAGATAGATAGATAGATAGATAGATAGATAGATAGATAGATAGATAGATAGATAGATAGATAGATAGATAACTATTAATCCCAAGGGGAAATTCACAAATTCACAGTGCTGTGCCTCCATGCATAGGTGACACCAGGGGGCCATGCTGTGGGTTCAGAAAGCTGGCATGTGGAAGAAAAACTGGACAAACGACCCAGAAGACCAGAGGGGTACATGCAAACTCAACACAGACAGCAATCCGCCCACAGTGCCTTCAAGCCCACTGACCTGTAGCTGGAGCTGGGGGTGGGGGGGCAGCACTGATCAAAGCACCACCAGCACGAGCCTCTTATGAAAATATGAAAGCTGTATGCTGTGAATTATCACACCTTTGTGATTTACAAGTCACAAACGTCATCTGCATAATTAAGAGGGAGCAGAGAGGAGAGGAGGGCCTCTTCCATCCTAAGGGGTGCCAACGCGTGGGGAATTTGTGCTGGCGATTCTCATAATCCGTAGCTCTTAATGGATGCCATGATTAAGCAGAGTGGCGTTTCTCAACCTTTATGGCGTCATGACCCAGATTTTCCTCTCCAAGTGTGTTTGTGATGCAGGGAAGGGGGAGGCGAGGGAGGGGGAATCCCCCTTTGATGAATCAAGCGTGACCATCAGAGCGAGGGCTGACTCGCCTCACAGCAATGGCAACTCACAACCCACCAGGTCTACTCTGCTGTAGAGCCCTTCCGGCATTTCTGCTGACAGGTCTGAATCTGTCATGAAGATGACGGGACGCTGACTGCTGTGTTTGATGTTGCTGTGTGAGGAGGCCACCGTCATTTACACCAACATCACAGACTGTTTACTTTTCAAAGAGAAATACAAGCGTAATGCACCATAAACTGAGCAGGTGGGACACCAGAAACTTGTAATAAGCACATAGACAGCACGCCACCGACTACCCCAGCCTTTCCCATCTTTGGGATTTGGGTAAGAAAAGAAAAGAAAAAAACACAACATTGGTCAGCACCAGAATGTGAGCTAAGGTGCTAACCGCTGTGCCACCATGCCACCCCAGTTTGCACCGTGTTGGGCACTGGGCTGGAACCAACTCTGCATGACAAGGACCACTCGCACAAGGGCAATGTGGTTTCCCCAGTTAACCCCACATTCACAAGTTTGGGGATGCGGGAAGTAAATCCACGCTGGGGCAGGGAGAAGATGCAAAATCTGCACATGCAATGTAAGGGCTGGGGGTTTGAACCCACAGTGCTGGACACTTGAGGCCGTAACACTAACCAACGTGCCCCCCATGAAATGGGCACGCGTCTCACAGTGACCTCACCTTTCACATCAGTCATTAAATGTAAGTTAAAGATCTTTAGGGTCATTTATATGAAGCGGATTCAGTAGGTATTGAGACCTCTTCACCTTCTGCACATTCTACTGTGTTGTCCATCAGGCTACATGGTAACGTGTTTTCAAAAAGCTTTGCAGATTCATTAAAAAATCAAAACCTGAATTCTCTCCTTCCTAGAAGTATTCAGACCCTTTGCTGTGGCTCTCCTGTTTGCTCTAATTCTCCTCGAGATGTTTCTAGAACTTGATTGGAGTCGGACCTGTGGCAGAGTCAATGGAGTGGACAGTTGAGAAAGCCCCACGGGTCTATGATTCACACAGCACGTCCGGACAAAAATCGAGCCATAAAGTTTAAGGAACTCTCTGCAGACCTCCATGATCAAATTGGGGTGAGGCACAGATCAGGACAAGAGGATACAACTGTTTGTAAACCGCTGAGCGTTCCCAGGAGCATAGCGGCCTCAAGAATTGTGTAGTGCAAGAAGTTTGGAACCACCAGGACTCTTCCTGGGTAACTTGGGTTTGTGGGGGTGACTAAGAACTCAATGGTCACTCTAACAGAGCTTCAGAAGTCCTCTGCTGAGATGGAAGAACCTGTTAGAAAGACGACTACCCCAGCAGCACTCCATCAATTAGGCATTTATCGCAGAGCGGCTAGACGGAGGCCACTCCTGTGTAAAATGCAAATGGCAGCCCAACTGGACTCTGAGAGCATGAGGGAAAAATTCTGTGGTCTGATGAGGCAGAAATTAAGCTCTTTGGGCAAAACACCAGGCGCAATGTCAGTCAAGGAGAAGGCACTGCCTAATACCATCGCCAAGATGCAGCATGGTGGTGGCGGCGGCATCACTTTATGGGGATGCAGGGACAGCGAGACTAGTTGGAATTGAGGGAACGATGAATGGAGCGAAAGTAAGAAAGGTCCTTGAAGGACAACCTGCTCCGGAGTGCACACCGCCTCAGACTGGGGTGACGGTTCACCATTCATCACGACAATGACCCGAAGCATACAGCCATGACAATGCAGGAGTGGCTTTGGGACAAGTCTCGGATTGTCCTTGAGTGGCCCAGCCAAAGTCCAGACTTGAGCCCCTTAGACCATCTGTGAGGAGACCTGAAGGTGGAGGTTTACAGACACTTCCAATCCGCTCTAACAGAGCTTGAGGGGATCTGTCAGGAAAAGACTCCAGGGGTGCAGAGCTTATAGAGTTTTACCTGCAAAGACTTGAAACCAGAATGGCTGGCAAAGGGGCTTCTAGGAAGTGTTGAATTAAGGGTGTGAATACTTACAGGGATGGGAGATTCCAGTTTTTGATTTTTAGTAATTCTGAAACCTTTCTGAAAACATGTTCTTGCTTTGTCATTATGGGTTATTGAGTGTAGACTGATGGGCAAAAAGGGCAAATTGATCCATGTCAAATTAAATGTACAACACAACAAAGTGGGCAGAAAGTCAAGGGGTCTGAATACTTTGTGAATGGGGCCTCTTAATACTAATAAACTAATTGTCTACGGAGAACAAGTAGGTAAACGCTTACATCGTCTGTTCTCTTAAACCCAATAAGCATTGTCCCTTTTCCTATTGTATCGTGAGTACAGCAAGGACCAACCCTAGAAGACGTGCCCATCCACTACAGGGTGTGCTTACCCACAACTGAGCTGGCTTAGAGCTGCAAAGCAGCCTAACATGGGCATTCTTCAGATACGGTGGGGGAGTCCACACACGGAGACAAAGTGCACTCGTCAAACACAAGGACAAGGCGTTTCACTGAAACTGGGAGGCAGCTGATGTTTTGATGCAAAACAACGTTGCCATTGTTTTCACATCTCTACATCAGGAGCAGCAGCAGCAGGTGAAAGGAGTCCATTGGGGTCATACAGAAAGTCGATCAATCAGCTGTTTTGTCATTTTAGATTGCACATTTTACAGGAGATAAGATCATAAAGCATGCTAGAGGCCCAGTACAACTGTCAGCTCT
Source organism: Erpetoichthys calabaricus (assembly GCF_900747795.2). NCBI lineage: Eukaryota > Metazoa > Chordata > Cladistia > Polypteriformes > Polypteridae > Erpetoichthys > Erpetoichthys calabaricus. The sequence goes on along the minus strand of NC_041409.2, from coordinate 94,199,765 downwards.
CTTCAGTCACACAGTGAAATCCATGAACACTTTCATTTTAAACTGTGTAGGACCTTCCATGGTGAGTAACATCACAAGGAGCTTCACAGGTACAGACCATTACTTCAACATGGGGCAGGATAAATAACTTAATAGGGTTATAAAGAATGTCAATGAAGGTGGGCTGAACCAGAAACATACATTACACACCACAACACACCACCAAGTAACACTCTCAAAGCCCCACAAATGAGTTCAGGGTCATGGAGGGGACTGAAGCCAACACGGGCAGCAAATGCACCAGGTGGGAACAGTCAATCCGTGGTGCACACACACACTTTTAACAACATGGTGGAATCAACAATCATCCAAACCTGCGCTAATTTGGGAAATGGAGGGGAAAAAATAGAATTCTTAGAGGAAAAAAAAACAAGAAAGAAAACCCTCATCGATATGAGGAAAACACACAAACTCCACAAAGACGATGAGATTTAAAACTATGGCACCGTAGTGACTGTGAGATCTTATTGAAACTGATATAATATAACTAGGGGGGCAAGCCCCCCTGGCGCCTTTGGCACCCAACCCCCTGTTGCAACATAACTCGACCTTCAGCTCACTAAATCACCTAAATACAAACACTGGTGTTATCAAATGATCTTTTTTTTTTTTTTTTTTTAATAGTTTGTTCCTGTGAAAGAAAGTTTACTCGATCAAAAATAAAAACCACGACTTTCTTGATATTTTAGTGTATAATTTAAAAACACAATAAGAATCTGAAAATCTAACAACATCTCATTAAAGTTCAATAAATAATGAAAAGAATGATACCAAACATATATATGTAGGTTTTAAAATAAGCCGATTTAAAGCATGACAAAAAACGTCACATAAAATCGTTGCACTTTTAGGCTTAGGATTTTATATAGAGAGAGTAGATGTAATATGATATGATATAATATAATATAATCTTAATACATAATTCGCCTGCCTCCTCCCTCACTCACTCACGTCCGTCCGAAGCCGAATGCGCAGTCGCCTTCTGCGCAGCTGCCTGAAAAACCTTACGAGACCGACATCCAACCCCAACATCGCGGCAGGCGGCGAATTTACGGCCGCAAAAATTCAAAGAGAAAGGCGACTTCGATTAAAGCTCTAGAGGCCTGAAAGGCGATTTCGACTGCAGCTCGAGGCCTAATTACACATTCTGATTCAATTACGCATTCATTCAATACACCTATATCAGGTTTGTGGTGCTAATACTTATTACTATTCCATATTGTACTGGAACATTCATCATTCACTATTATACAATAGGCCTGGAAAATTCATCAACTAACAGTACAAGCCTGTACAGTAATGAGTAAAGCGGACTACAATCATTACAAAATAACTTCTTCGTTACTTATCATTTGTTCTTCTTACACTGCTGACACAAACTCGTGCCCGTTTCATCTTACGTTGTTGAAACGGGCTCTTTGTCTAATATAATATAATATGGGCAGCACAGTGGCGCAGTTGTAGTGCTGCTGCCTCACAGTAAGGAGACCCGGGTTCGCTTCCCGGGCCCTCCCTGCATGGAGTTTGCATGTTCTCCCCGTGTCTGCATGGGTTTCCTCCCACAGTCCAAAGACATGCAGGTTAGGTGCATTGGCGATCCTAAATTGTCCTTGGTGTGTGTGTGTGGGTGGGTGTGTGTGTGTGTGCCCTGCAGTGGGCTGGTGCCCTGCCCGGGGTTTGTTTCCTGCCTTGCTCCCTGTGTTGGCTGGGATTGGCTCCAGCAGACCCCCATGACCCTGTGTTATTATTCAGTGGGTTGGATAATGGATGGATGGATAGCTGTGGAAGCCTGTGCTGTCAAAAGCCCGGAGTCCTAGAAACAATTGAAATCGTCAAAAAAAAAAAAAAACAATGTAGAGACGTCAGGTAATTGAAAGGAACTACTCCGTCTCTGGGCGTCTCTCTCCTAGGAGGATTTGTGTTGTCGACGAGCTCACGTCACTTGTGTATTAGCGGCTAAGCGACTGTCTTTCTTTGGAGGTTTCCCTTTACCGATGTGCTGGCTTCGCTTGTGTATCCTCGGAGGTGAAGCCAATACCCCGACTCCAGCTCTGACTTCCAGGCCGGACAGACACACACACTTCCACATGTAGACGTTTAAATATAATATAATATAATATAATATAATATAATATAATATAATATAATATAATATAATATAATATAATATAATATAATATAGGTGGCATGGTGGCACAGTGGTAGCGCTGCTGCCTCGTAGTTAGGAGACCCGGGTTCGCTTCCCGGGTCCTCCCTGCGTGGAGTTTGCATGTTCTCCCCATGTCTGCGTGGGTTTCCTCCGGGCGCTCCGGTTTCCTCCCACAGTCCAAAGACATGCAGGTTAGGTGGATTGGTGATTCTAAATAAAAAGTGGGCACTTATGCTAAGGTTTTAAGAAGTGTTTTTTGAATGTTGATTGATGAAAAGCATCCACCTTTTATTTTACGAGTGATGTATGAGAGACTTATTTTTTACTTTTTAGTACACTTTTTAACTTAATATAAGCATGGTTTTTAAAAAAGTATTTCTTTATATATATATTATTTTCAACTGTTTAGTCTTGGGTTTGTTTTAGTTTAATTTTGTAATCAATATTTGAACACTTCCTTTAATATTTCTATCTGTTACTAGCGCCATCTATTGGTGAAGTCTTGAACTATTCTTCAGATGAAAATTTCATTTCTTAATTAACATGGATTAATTGATCAATTAGTGAAACTGATTATTGATTCATGTATTTTCATCAGAAGTGATTAAGTGTGCAAAATTTTAAGTCATGTGGACAATAGGAAGTGGGTTAAATATTGATTACAAGATTTGTACCAGACAACAAACAGGTGAAGTTAATATAAGTGTGGTAATAATAAAAAAAGAAAGAATTAAGGAGTCCGAGTCTTAAATAGCAAGCCAATGAAATGAAGGGAAGATATTTTTTAGAGCAGCAAAAACTGGGCACTAATTAAGAAAACGGTTAGAATAAAAACCTGCAGCCATTGTGGACCCTCAGGATCGAAGCTGAACACCTATGAAATATTATTATATTATATTACTATTTTCTAAGCCCACCTATTCCTCAGCAGGGTCATGAGGGGGCTGGAGCCAATCCCAACACGTATACAGTGCAAGGCAGAAAGTACCCTGGACAAGGCGCCAGACCATTATAGGGTGAACGCACTCAGAGACACAAGCGTACACCACACATCCACTGGGGATGATTTAACGTCACCAGTCCACCTAACCTGCATGTCTTTGGACTGTGGGAGGAAACCCCCAAAGATACAGGGATGTACTTGAAACCTGCGGCACCGTGCTGCCTTACATTATGTTACAGTATATCATATTATAAGACATGTTTAACCCACATCAGGGTGACAGGAGACCGCAGACTATCTCAGCCCCACTGCATGCAATGCTGGAAATGATGGCGGACAGGCCAGTAGTCCGTTGCAGCAAAGGTGTTATATTCCATTATTATATTTTCACTAGGGGGCTCATTTTGCTTGCCAACCCCCCTGCCTGCTCTACGCTCCAGCAACTTCGCGTCTATGCCACTTGTACACAACAAAACTTTTAATTCTCCCAGATACGCCTCTTCATTGGGAAGAAACACTACTTTTCCCTGATTACAACACAAATTAGACGATCTACAAATCTCCGACTTAAACTTTAATAAGCCAAACAATATCTACATACCAATGTCCATATATTTGATCTCTTTTCGCTTTTACCTTTTCATCAATATCACACTGAATTTTGATTCTGTGTTTGGAGTTACATCGTGATAACGCAACATATAACTGTCCATGAGTGAATATCGTTTCTTTCTCTCTACATGAACTGTGTCTGACAATAGCATTCACACAAATGAGAAACGACTGAGCCGTGTGCGTGGTTGTGAATGTTTTAGACGTAGGCAGGACTTTTCCAAATCTCTTTGCATAAAGTCTTGTCTCGCGGGGCTTGAAATTTTCACTTTCACCAAACAACAAATCTTTTAATTCTCACAGATACGCCTCTTCATTGGGAAGAAACACTACTTTTCCCTGATAGCAACACAAATTAGATGATCTACACGTCTCCGACTTAAAGTTTAAATCCGAACAATATATTCGCATCTCTTTTCGCTGTTCCGTTATTTCACTGAGTAATAATTTCTGTTTGTTTGTGCTAATGTGATCTTTACCATCCTTTTTTTGAGACTTTCGAATTTTAGTACTTCCGTTATCTCGAACTTGCTCTGCATGTGTATCGCGCCATGTTTTTGAATTCTTTACGACGTTCCACTTTGTCATCTACTCTTTGTCTTTTATTTCCAGCCCCGGGTGTGGTGAAATCTCTTGGCACAAACTCTTGTCTCGCGGGACATGAAAGTGTCTCTCTTTAAAAGATCACGTCTCGTTCTACGATAAAAAGTCTCGTCTCCCAAGATTATTTTTATTATAATAGAGAGACATATACTGTATATGTATGTACAGAGCTTACTTGTGCTACCTTGATTGTCCTTCATTGTCAGAGTATGACCTAATGATCTAACATTACGTTCTTAAACCCATTTAATCCAATTCGGGCTTGTTGGGGGTGCCCTGAGTCTATCCTGGCAGTATGGTCTGTGAGGCAGGAATCATCGCTGGGTGGGCGGTCAGTCTTCTGTATGACAAATGATCTCTATTTCTCTTAATGTAATTAGCGTTACTCTGTTTGTGTATTTCCTTTAGTTTATAGTGAACAATATCCCAGAAGTTAAAGATCCAGACCTAGAAATGTTTTTATACTTGACATGCAGTTTAGATTCATGCAGTCCTATTGAGTGATTTAGTAAACAGATCAGCTTGTATGCGACTTTATTTAGTTTACATATAGTTTATATAGTGTTTGTGATTTATGTTAATATCTAAGAAGTATACACAGTTAAAGCTCAATATCTGGAAATGTCCTTTCTGTTAGACCTACTATAAATATATACTACCAGTAATGGCGCACTGCATGGTAACGTGCCGTGAATCCACTTAATAATAATAATAATAATACATTTTATTTATATAGCGCCTTTCCCATGCTCAAGGCACTTACAGAATATAATAAAGAACGGCAGAATATACAGTATATAGCATTGTACAAACCAGATAAATAAATAAAGAAGATTAAGACAGTAAATTCTGAAAAAAAAAACGGACAACATAATCGATGGTCTCGCGCACACATACAGGTTACATTGGCATCTTGACAGAGAAGTAAACTGAGAGAAAGGTAATAAAGTCAAATAGAGCTAAAAGCCTTCCTGAACAGATGAGTTTTGAGTTGTTTATTAAAAGAATTCATGGAGTCAGCTGACCTGATTAATTTTGGTAGGTCATTCCAGAGTCTGGGCGCTATACAGCTGAAGGCCCTGCTGTCACCCATTGAGTGTAGATTAGTGAGGGGCACAACAAGATTACCAGAATCAGAGGACCTTAGTGGGCGGGCAGGCACATAGTGATGGAGAAGGTCACTGATGTAGTTTGGTGCAAGGTTATTTAAAGCTTTGTAGGTTATTAGTAGGATTTTATATTCGATTCTGTAGGACACGGGGAGCCAGTGAAGACGGAGCAGGATGGGTGTGATGTGCTCGCTGCTGCTGGTTCGAGTAAGGACTCTTGCAGCTGAGTTTTGAATAAGCTGGAGCTGTGATATATAAGATTAGAAGGGGCACCTGCCAGTAGGGAATTACAATAATCGATGCGGGATGTGATAAAAGCATGGACAAGTTTCTCAGCATTAGAGAAGGAGAGGAAGGAGCGAACACGGGATATGTTACAGAGGTGAAAGTAAGAAAGTTTCTTAATGTGATTTATGTGAGCGGAATAAGTGAGGGAGGAATCAAAAATGACACCAAGATTTTTTACAGTAGAGGCAGGTCTGATGAGATCACCGCCAAGATAGACTGGGAAGGAGCTCATTTTATTAAGTTGCATTTTAGTCCCAATTTGCAGGAGTTCAGTTTTATTGCAATTTAATTTTAAAGAGTTCTGCTCCATCCAGGTTTTAATTTCACTTGACATGATCATTCCTAGTTTTCCATCCTCTTTCTCTGTACGTTTACCATTTGTTTGCTCAGAGGTTGATGCGCTTGCTTCTTTCTGAGCAGCTTTTCCTTTCTTCACCCTAGCGCCCCGCTTCTTCTCTTTATTCATCAGCATCTTTTCGTGTTAAAACTGATCAAGTCCATGTTTGTGTTGCAATTACTTAGTATGTTTTTCTTAATTTTTCACTTAAGCAGGCACTTAATTCTTCAATCTGCCTCAAGAATGATTTAAGATATGAAGAGGTAGAGGAAGTGACGGCGAAGGTGGTAGGGAATGAGAATGGCGCCCGTACGCATGTGCCGCACGGCCGCCCTGCTGGCCGCTGCCGAGAGTTGATTCTGTAATAAAATAAAATAAAAATAAAAAGAGGCATAACCCTGAAGGGGGCGGCACGGTGGCACAGTGGCTAGCGCTGCTGCCTCACAGTTAGGGGACCTGGGTTCGCTTCCTGGGTCCTCCCTGCATGGAGTTTGCATGTTCTCCCCGTGTCTGCGTGGGTTTCCTCCCACAGTCCAAAGACATGCTGGTTAGGTGCATTGGCGATCCTAAATTGGTCTTAGTGTGTGCTGGGTGTGTGGGTGTGTTTGTGTGTGTCCTGCGGTGGGTTGGCACCCTGCCCGGAACTGGTTCCTGCCTTGTGCCCTGTGTTGGCTGGGATTGGCTCCAGCAGACCCCAGTGACCCTGTGTTTGGATTCAGCGGGTTGGAAAATGGATGGATGGATGAAGAGAATTCAAAAGTTTGGACACTGATCTCAGCCTACCCCGATATACCACTCTAGAGAGGTGAGCAGACGGAGACACGAATCAGGGTGAATAAAAATCAGGGAACCAGTTCTAGTTTGTGTCCAAGTCAAACTGCTTAAAACAAAGTTAAAGTCAGAAAATGATGTTCATTTCTGCTCTGTACTTGTAATATGGCCTCGCAGTTAGGAGACCTGGGGGTTTGCTTCCCGGGTCCTCCCTGTGTGGAGTTTGCATGTTCTCCCCGTGTCTGCGTGGGTTTCCTCCCACAGTCCAAAGACATGCAGGTTAGGTGGATTGGTGATCCTAAATTGGTCCTGATGTGTGTGCTTGGTGTGTGGGTGTGTTTGTGTGTGTCCTGCGGTGGGTTGGCACCCTGCCCGGGATTGGTTCCTGCCTTGTGCCCTGTGTTGGCTGGGATTGGCTCCAGCAGACCCCCGTGACCCTGTGTTCGGATTCAGTGGGTTGGAAAATGGATGGATGGATGGATGGATAACCCTGGAGGTCAATCATCACCCCAAAAGCGGATAGTAGACGTCCCGTAGTATTTGTGTACCAAATTTCAGGTCAATAGTTAAAACGGTTTGCGAGCTAAAGGTGATTTAAAATCCTGAACAGCCACGGTAGTGCATTATATATAAAGGTACTGTATGTTATAACTTGTATATCGAGCAACGTATATAGAATATGTTAATGAAGTATAGCTAATAATTTAATGTATTTTACACATACAATTTAAGTGCTTCTAAAAAAATAATCCAAAGGTTAATGCTATGCAGAAAAAAACAAAGTGAAGGTTACAAAAACAGAGTGTGTGTTGTTGAGCGCATTGTAACCTTCTTTTTAGCGTGCACATGACCGTCACTTGTGATCTCCTTTTGTAGATGAAGTCAGGCCTGCGCCGCTCACATGCTGGAGGAGCCGCACGTCGAGTGTATGGCGATTGATCTACATGGCACTACATGCTCAGACCTCCACGGCTGTCAAAAAACAGAGCCCATTGAAGCACTCCTTAAGCAATTCTGAGCTATTTAAGAAATAATTAATTAGTTAAGGGGGCTCCCCAGCAGTACTGGGTGCAAATTAAAAATGCCGGCCTAGTAGTACGTTAATATGTTTAGCTTTTGATGAGGCTTATAGTTGACACTGGACTGCACTACACTACTCTACACGCCTGTGTCTGGATACTAAATTTACATTCATGCAGGAGTCGGATTTGTACACCATGTTAAACCAACAGCATGACACACACACTTGCCCAATACAACAAGTCTTCTTTCTGTTCCTATACTAGTGCATGTGAAAGTTAGACAATTTCCCCAGCTCATATCTAAAGCTGAAGCTCTGCTATCTAAACATGATGAAACATCCCCAGACCACACTGCTTTAGATCAAAGGGGACGCCCAGAGATGATTCAAGGCCATGTTTCAAGAGAGGCGAGACCTCCTAATCAGAATTTTCAGATAATGAATGACAATCAGCCACAACAAGATGCTCTCTCCATTACCTTGTTTAAAACATGGAGTAATTCATGCGTCTGATTAGTCCTGAACTGTGAAGAATGGCATCAGCCAGAGTATACGTAATCAGATCAAACTGTGAAACCCCCTGGCATATTTGTCAGATGGTTTGCACTCACCGTTACCCCAAATCCTCTAATAACGTTCTTTGGAGTTATACAGTATGGGGACATTGTGGTGAAGAGGCCATTGTGACATTGCAGGTAGGACCGAAGGCAGGAAGCACTTTACTCGAAAGGTTGTGGGAATCGTGGAGTTGAAGCAGAAACCTTTGACAACCTTTAAGAAGGACCTGGATGAGCTATTGGGACAGCGCATCTATTAGCTGAACAAACGAGCCTAACTGACTGAATAGTCTTGTCCAGTTTCTTATGTTCTGATTTCCAACATTAATCCAGTAAATAGTATAATAAATATTTCATAATGCCCATTAAAGTGAATTCACTGGTGGAAGTATGGACGGATGAAGATGCTAATTGATTCACTGTGACACTTCTTGCTGTCCCCAAATGGACTGTGCAGCTTTACTTGGCTTTCCTCATCCTGATTGGGCCCAGGCTCTGCCCATGGCTCCACCCTTCTGTTTATTTGTGCCATACACTCCGCCTACTCTTTGCCCCAAGTCCACCCTAACAAATGGACTGTGCAGCTCTACTTGGCTATCCTCATCCTGATTGGCCCGTGGCTCCGCCCAGCTGTTCATTTTTGGCATACACTCCACCTACTCTTTGCCCAAAGCCCACCAATACAAATGGACTGTGCAGCTTTATGAGGCTATCCTCTTCCTGATTGGGCCCGTGGCTCCGCCCCTTGTTCATTTTTGGCATATGCTCCACCTACTCTTTGCCCAAAGTCCACCATAATGGCTTACGTTCTGAAAGTGAGCAGGTTTCTGTCATTTTATTGAATCACTATTCAAAAGCACAGAAGGTGGGTTTAGAATATAAAAAACACAATCAAATGCCCGAGCACATTTGCCATGCGGCCCACAATTTCATTCCAATCCTCTGTGTCTTTGCCATTCGAGAGCAGCACGAGTCCTGTGGCCGGCCAAGTCCTCCTTCTCAGGGAAGTGCCTCACAATTTCAGTCTGGTTGCGAGTTTCATTTATACGTTAGGAATTTGTTCTTTTGTTCTCTTTCCTATTGTTAGGATCGCGTTTTTTTTTTTTTTCAGCCCATTTCATTACTAAATTAATTTTTTTCTTTTCAGTTTTCCCGCTCTTTCAGAATTTCTTAATTATTTTTTTTATTTGGATCCTGACTCTATTAGTTTGGTGTTGCATTTTTCAGAATTCCTTACAGCTTTAGTTAATCTGCTCACTTTTATTCTGGAATCATGCTCATTTAATTTCTTTACATGTTAAACAGAATTCATTTAATCAAATTACAGATTTTTTTCCAGTTTAATCCCAGACTCCTCCGTGCTCTCAGTCGATCTGATTGGGACATTCCAAGACTCCGGATTAGGACGGCTCTTACACTGGGATCTCCAATTGAGACAGTCGTGTGCCCACACAGCTGTCCAAACTGACATGATGGAATAAACATAAACATATTAGCATTCAAAAATTTGAATTCTGAAATCTATAAAGCAAAACCTCGGGGAACAAATCCTCCTGTATGAGAACACAAGAAATCCGACACACGAGAGGAGACCATTCAGTCCAGTGCAGTGTCAGCCATTTGTTTAGCTAACAGCTAAGCTGTCCCAACATCTCATCCAGATATCCTTCTTGAAGGTTCTCAAAGGTTCGGCTTCAACTCCATGTCTCGGTAGCTTGTTCCAGGTTATCATAAAGCTGGCATAAAACGTGCCATGTCAAGTGCCAGTCTGGTGTGCCCTGCAGTGTCCTTACATAGAATACTCTCTGTATCTCACAGATCAACATCTCCGCTGTGGAAAGCAAACTTATTATACACGAGTGCTTCACACCTAATGTAGCTATTTTAATATGTTTACAAAGTAATAATTATAATTTGGCCAGAATGTCATGAAAATATAAAGCAGTACCTTTAGAAACTAAAATGCAGATTATAAAGGGTGGAAGTGGGCAAAAAGGAAATGGCGCATAGCTGAATCACTGGGGTCATGAAAGGAGCTGTGCAGAGTGTGGACGAGATGAAGAGCACGGAGCTGGTGGCCCTTCAGGGTCACTTCGACTCTGCTGAAGTCCACTAGTCTGGGTGCCTGGCCTTATGGATTCTGACTTGGATCAGCTCACGGAGTTGGGGGGGGGGGGGGGGGGGGGGGGGGGGCGCCAGGCAGATGCCGTTACCTCTGAGCCCAAGCAAGATGCGAGGCGGCATGAAGGTCTAGTCAGTCAACGTGAGAGGCAGACGAGAGTGTGGTGGAGCTGCTGGTGGCCAGGTGTGGGGCGGCCAAGTAAGGAGTTGGCAGACGACATGAGCCACAAGACTACCAGTCAGGCCCACTGGCATACATGAAGTGTGCCAGTTCTCGAGTCCTAAACTCGTTAGCTAATTCCAAAGAGTTACCTGGGGTGTGTGAAGAGGACCTGAAATAGCAGAGGTGTTATTTTGGAAAATCTATTGCTTCTTCCAGAATGTATTGTTGTGGTGGGCTCACTGCTGTAGGCTGTTCACATTGGCGGCAGCAGCCCAGTGCTGATGTTCACTTTAATGCACTTGCGTGTATAATTTGCTCATACAGAGCTCATTCTACATAAATACTTCCATCTTTCATCCTGCCTCAGTGTAACGTGATAAATAAAACACACCAAGCAGGAGAAGGCCAGCACGTAGAACATACATAGTATCTGACAGATACGGAGTTACCGGACACACATACTTACCAGCCAACCAGACTCTCCTGTAAAGGGATCAGTCATCTTTATATTTATTTTTACCTCATAGGCAATATTTGAGTTTGGCTCAGTAGCTCCCCCTAAAGACCACAATGGACATATGTGGTGCCAGACATAACATACGTAACTACCCAATAAAACTGTAACGTAAAAGAATATTCCTCCCATGCAAAATATGCCCCAGATAATGAAAACCAAAAGGGCAGAACACTTGGCCTTCATTAACTGAGGGATCAGTGTACCGCTTCACAGTGAGCCCACTACTGTTATAGCGCCTTCAGCATACAAGCTTCAAAATACATCAATGAGGCAAAGCTTAAAAACAGCAGCCTCGCCAACTCTGGACAGGATGCCAGCATATCACAGGGCACAGCTGCCAAATCACAGTCACCCAGCGCACACCCCCAAATAAAAGAACAGAATGGCTGCTCATTTTCCAATATATCAATCAAAAGCTCAGATTTGACGTTTTCTCAAATCTAGAAGACGCCACAAAAACATAAATGCTGCACACTTAGACAAGCAGAGCAGTCCACGGGTTATAAAGGTGCTTACGTTCACCCTGAAAAATGGCCTACTCAGAAAGCATCCAGCCTCTGTCATGTCTCTTCTTCTTTGTACTCCTTGGGGATTGGGGACATCTAGTGGCCAGCTTAATTGGGGGGGGGGGGGGGGGGGGGTGTTCTAGTGGCCAGCTTAGGTGCAAATAGCAAGGAGGGCCCTCTAGTGGCCATCGTACACGTAGCAATGGGGACTTCATCTGGCCAGCCTGTAAACGGCAAGGTGGAGGCTCTAGTGGGCAGCTTAAGTGTAAGTAGCAAAAGGGCCCCCCTGGTGGCCATCTTAAGGACAAGCAGCAAGGGGACCCCTCTGGTGGTCATTTTAAGTAGAAGTACTGGTGGTGGCAGGGGGCTTCTGGTGGCCATGTTAAGTAGAAGTAGCAATGGAGACTTCTTCTGGCTAACTTAGGTGCAAGTAGCTCCCCCTCTAGTGGTTACCTTAGGTAAAAGTGGGGAGTAAGGTGAGGTGGGGTGCTCCAATGGTGTTCTTAACTGGAAGTAGCAAGGGGACCTTCTAGTGGCCATCTTTAGTGGAAGAAGCAGGGGGTCCATTTAGTGGCCAGCTTTAATTCAAGTGGGGGGGGGGGGGGGTGGGGGGGGTGGTGAGGTGCTCTAATGACCAATTTAAGTGCAAGTGGCAGCCCTCGGTGGGCAGCTTAAGTGCATGAAGCAGGTGAGGGGCACTTCTGTCCGCTTTAAGAGCAAGTAGTGGGGTGGGGGCCTCTGGTGGCCATTTTAAGTTCCAGTAGTGGGGGGGGGGCTCTGGTGGTCATTTTAAGTTCCAGTAGTGGGGGGGCCCTCTGGTGGTCATTTTAAGTTCACCTAGCAGGGGGCCCTCTGGTGGCCATTTTAGGTACATGTAGCAGGGGGGACTTCTTCTGGACAACTTAGGTGCAAGTAGCGGGGTGGGGGCCTCTGGTGGCCATTTTAAGTTCCAGTAGTGGGGGTGGGGGGGTGAGGTGGGGTGCTCCAATGGTGATCTTATTAGCAACATGCAGCCATTCTAGTGGCCATCTTAAGTGGAAGAAGCAGGGGGTCCATGTAGTGGCCAGTTTAAGTGCAAGTAGAGGGTGGGGTGAGGTGCTCTAATGACCTCCTATTTAATTGCAAGTGAGGGGGGGAACCCTCTAGTGACCAGGCATTGTGGGCTCACTGCGTGGTCCTGAGCAGGCAACTTCACCTGCCAGTGTTGTCCAGAAAGACAATTGAATCTAACAGGTGAGTGGCTGTGAATTACAACGTCATATAAATAAGTAAATGAAAACATAAGAAACCACAATGGATTTGAAATTCCTGGTCCATGTTTTTCTTCTCTAATGGTGTGATCTACTGCACGCCCCCCTCCACCCCCCATTTAGGAGATGGTATGTAAAACTGTAACTTTATTACTTTCGAAGTACAATGCATAGGCACCTTCCTGTCACACACCAACCAAACTCGCTCATCCACAGGAAACCGGTTCTCAGTCCAAACCGACGCAATTAGAGCAAATCAGTTGAAGCCCTAAGCAGTGTAGTAAATTCCACATAAAACCAAACACATCAGGCTTATTTTTCACAAAACTGCTAATGCTGGGAATCTGAGCAGGAGTGGCTGCCTTCCAGTGAAAATCTCAGAGCGTGATGGCTGCAGGCCATCCATCGCAGAGCTGCATTCATCAGCCCATAAACCTGCGATGCTCCATGTGTCTCCGAGCATCTGTCTGGAGCGAAAAAGCCTGCAAGCAACTCTCAGCCGACAAGCTCAGGCAAGAAAAGCCCGAAGACCACAGCTGATGGGTGCAGGTCGTGCCTGGGTGGGGCTGACATCATGGACTAGAATAGAATCTAATTGCCTAATTTTTCCTAAGGGAACTTCAAGTTTCCTTTCCAGTGTGGTAAGAGCCACCCACCAAGATACACAAAGCCTCAAACTCATCCATGCTAACTAACTCCAGGCTGTGTTTTTGAAACGGTGTCACACCTGAAAAACAAATGTGCAACTGGGCTGACTAAACTTGACGCTGCCTTAAAAAAAAGAAACATTTATCCCATTTTAATTACAACCACACCCTCGGTGCTCACTAAACACTCCAACGGAAAGCTGCGCGGGGCCGGATCGGGATCTCCCATCTTTTAAAAGGTCGGCAAAACCACACAGATCCTCCCAAACCACATGATGAGGTAAGTGGACCGGCAGCGTACCCACAAGGTCCCAGTTTCAGATTCTACCCCCGGTTGGGCTCTGGTGGTCTCGAGCCAGCCTAATAAGCTGCCTGCGCTCTTCTCACTGTAAACACCGGCATCTCCTCAACTTGTTTGGCATTTCTATATATAGAATGGAGGTTTGCACGCTTCCATGGACTAACATGGTCAACCTGTAAAGCTATCACCCTGGCAACCCCCCGAATTGATCGAGCCCTGAGATAAGGACATCATCGGGACTGGAGCTCGGCGGGTCGCCGACTGAGACACAAACAACACAACTTCGCCTTCTGTCCAGCTGTGCGGGGCATCAGGGAGGGTGCAGGCTAGCGAGCAGACAGCAGGTCAGGCGTCAGGAGACACAAACGTGAGCCCTTGGCAAGATGTCAGTGTGTGTGCCGGGCTGCTGCCTATTTAACAGGGTCAAAGTCCAGGAGTAAATCAGCGTGTGGAGCACGAGCAGGGGGGAAACAGAAAGCGCTGTGGTGCCGGAGGTGTTCCGCCTGACCCCAGCAGACAGCAGATGTCAGCATCGAAGGGAGAGAAGACTTGAGGAAGACAATCTGGACGGCGATCGGGGGGGTGGGGGGTGCGCGTTATTCGGGTGTGAGTGCACGTGCAGATGGGCGAAAGCCTGGCATTGCGCTGCATCCCTGGCTGGCAGGCAGACGGAGTAGGAGGAGGAGAAGTTAAAGAAGGACGGACATACAGACAGACAGACAGGGTCGGCTATCGGACGCTTACCTCGTCCACGGTGAGCGGCATGCATATTCGGTACTCCTTGAGCAGCATAGCTTGTCGCTCGGTAGGGCGCCGCTTCTTCTTTCGCTCGCTCGCTCGCTCGCTCTCGTTGCCTTTCTGCTTAAAAGTTTCCGTGTATAGCAGCAGCAGTGCTGTGGGTTTCGCTATCTAACCAGAGCTGACATTTTGCCAGTCCCTCTTTTACTTCCACACACACCACTCACTCTCTCTCTCTCTCTCTCTCTCTCTCTCTCTCTCTCTCTCTCTTCGTGTGTGTGTGTGTCTTTCACACAATCATCGCGCCATTAGCTCTGCCGTTTGCTAGCTGCTAAACCCACTCGCTTGCCTCTCCGTTTCTGCGCCTATCCGTACCGATCCTTGTCTTTCTGCTTTGAAATTCCTCCACTTCCTCAACACCTTTGTTGGGACACGCCCACTGACCCAGGCCCCGCCCATATCCACCTACGACCACACCTTCTCCTCGCCGCGCGGTCTGCTGTTAACCCGTCGAGTGCTCTCGACTCACAGGCGGCATTTGTTTTCGGACTAGAACGCCTTCGGTTGGGTGCGTTTTGAAAGGACTTGTGCGATGGTGACAGTCAATTAATTCTTGGGAACAAATAATTAGCTTCATATGGAGCAAGAAGGCGCAGCGCAGGTGAACTGCCTCGGAAGCGATGGACAGCCTGGCAGCTCCCAGTTGGTTCCTACGACACTCTTAAATAAAATGGCACTTTATGTCTGGTTCGTTGTTGAACCACTGCTTGACAAAGACCCATTTCATTTTGGGATGTGTGAGTTGCATATGAAATTAGCCCTCTAGTCTTTGAAAAGATTCCAAATATGCAGGCTAACATGCGGGACGCTGAGAGGTCAAGAAGACCTGAACTTAACCTGTGGCATTGTGTGCAGCGAGTCCTTGAAAATCAGCAAGCCAGTGGTATTTCACAAATCTGCTATCATCTGTTCATGGCTGTTTATGGAGCCTGTTGCAGATCTAAATAAATAAAGGGTCTTTCTAGAACCTTCATATGGATGGCTCTTTCAGAAACCAAAAATGGTTCCCCTATTTCAGGGGTGTATCTTGGGTGTGATGGTATCAGCAGTGCTTGGCGTGGAACCAAATTAATGACAGTACTCTGTTTATGGCAATACACTAGCGTTCAATCAAAGAGCTGGGGTACCAGTGAAAATTTAACTGCAGTGGGTATCAGGGTCTTAGACCCCTTTGCTGGTGTTTTGTTCTGCTTTGTGTTGCGGTTTAAATTTTTCATAACTCCTTAGCCAAGCGTCCAGCAGGTGTATTTAGATAAAGGCTGTGGTTTTGACTTCACCAACTTACATAAGATGTTGTGAAAAATGTGGGCTGGGACGGGGGTTTGTCAATCTTCATGGGGGGGGGCTCTTTAAAACCTTACGGTTTCAAGTTCACTGACATATATGTATAAAAATACATACAAAACGGACAAAAAGATCAGGGGCTTGGCACCATATATTAGTAACTTTGGGAGTTAAGCCTCTGAA
Source organism: Erpetoichthys calabaricus (assembly GCF_900747795.2). Classification (NCBI taxonomy): domain Eukaryota; kingdom Metazoa; phylum Chordata; class Cladistia; order Polypteriformes; family Polypteridae; genus Erpetoichthys; species Erpetoichthys calabaricus. The sequence continues at coordinate 94,183,566 of NC_041409.2, read as the reverse complement.
GACCCCCTGTTGCCTACACCACCGCTCTAAGGTATTGCTCTGAAGAATCTCTTTGACGCCTTTATTTTTAAGAGTGTAAGCAGCAAGAGCCCTTCTAAAGTCATGAGCCCCCTGGCCAATTCTATTACCATCTGTTCACGGCTATTTACAGTACGTGTTAAGATCTAAATGCACTACACGTTTAAATGTTTGTCGACAACCTGATCGTCACACCTACAGTGGATTCAGAAGATACTGAGTCCCCTTCACTCTCTACACACTTTAACAATGTTGTAAATTTAGATTTAAATGGATGAATCTGGCGGCACGGTGGCGCAGCAGCCTCGCAGTAAGGAGACCGGGGTTCGCTTCCCGGGTCTTCCCTGCGTGGAGTTTGCGTGTTCTCCCCGTGTCTGCGTGGGTTTCCTCCCACAGTCCAAAGACATGCAGGTTAGGTGCGTTGGTGATCCTACATTGTCCCTGGTGTGGGCTGGCACCCTGCCCGGGGTTTGTTCCTGCCTTGCGCCCTGTGTTGGCTGGGATTGGCTCCAGCAGACCTCCATGACCCTGTGTTAGAGTATAGCGGGTTGGATAATGACTGACTGATGACTGGATGAATCTGCCAGTTTTACACATCAACCTGCACTCAGTCACCCATAATAACAAAGTGAAAGCATGTGTTCAGAAAGGCCTGCAAATTTATTGAAAATCGAAACCCGAAATCCCTCATTTTTATTTAAGCATTCAGACCTTTAATTCAAGATGAGTCTAAGTGCAGCCCACAATAGGTGTGACGTACATCATGTAACGCTCACAACATCAGTCGCAAAAGTTACCCATAGTGTAACTGGGCATTCGATGGGCGTTTTATGAGTGACCATGAGGGCATTACGTGATGTTGGTGTGTTAGTTGTGAATTTCCCATTGGGATTAATAAAGTATCTATCTATCTATCTATCTATCTATCTATCTATCTATCTATCTATCTATCTATCTATCTATCTATCTATCTATCTATCTATCTATCTATCTATCTATCTATCTATCTATTATATAGTGCCTTTCATATCTATCTATCTATCTATCTATCTATCTATCTATCTATCTATCTATCTATCTATCTATCTATCTATCTATCTATCTATCTATCTATCTATCTATCTATCTATCTATCTATCTATCTAGCTGACTGACCTCATAGATAGGTATTGAAGCTGTAATTACACTCTTTTGCTTAATTCAGTACTTTCTAGAAACCCCTTTGGCAGCAGCTGCAGCTTTGAGTCTTCTTGGGTAAGACTCTACATGCTTTGCACACCTGGATTTGAGCTTTTTATTTATTTATTTATTTAAATCGAAACAGATATCTCTCATTCCTACAAGTATTCACATCCTTAATTCAGTACTTTCTACAAGCCTCCTTTGGTAGCAATTCCATCTCCAAGTCTTCTCAGGTAAAACTCTGTAAGCCGGCCACACATGTGGAGTCTTTTCCTGGCAGATCCTCTCAAACCCTGTTAGTCTGTAAACTGCCATCTTCAGGTCTCTCCACACGAGTTCTCTGGGGTTTAAGTCTGGGCCACTCAAGGACACCCAGAGACTCGTCCCAAAGCCACCCCAGCATTGTCCTGGCTATTTGCTTCGGGTTATTGTCGTGATGATAGGTGAACCTTCGTCCCAGGCTGGGGTTGGTGTGCCCTCGGAGACAGGTTTTGTTTAAGGACCTCCCTGTATTTGCCTTCACTTATCCTTTCCTCAATTCTGTCCAGTCTCTCTGTCACTGAGAAGCAACCGCCACCATGCTTCATCGTAGGGATGGTATTAGGCAGGTGATGAGCAGTGCCAGGTCTTCATCAGACACCGTGCTTGAAGTTCTGCCCAAAGCGTTCAATTCTTTGTCTCATCAAACCAGTGAATGTTCCTTCTCCTGCTCTCAGTGTCCTTTAAACTGTCATATGCATTTCACTCAAGGGGGCTTCCGTCTAGCCAGTCTGCCATAAACACCTGACTGATGGATTGCTGCTGAGGTTGGCGTCCTTCTGACAGCTTCTCCTATTTCAGCTGAGGACTTCTGAAGCTCTGCCAGAGTCGCCATTGGGTTGTTGGTCACCTAGAAAGGCCTGGATATTAATATGGAGTCCCACCCCCCTCCCACTCACTTTATCTTTAACAGCCTCCACTTTCCTTTCCACAAGATTTTGCAGAGTGTATAATAAAATGTTCTTTCTGGAATCTTCTGGTGGATGGTTCTTTTGGGAGCCTATAATGTCATCACTGGAAATGAAGGGGAAGTGCATTTAAAAGTGAAGCCACGAAGCCCTTCTTTACACAAAGAGTTGTGGGACCCTGAAACAAACTAGCGAGACTTGGAGCTGACGCAGAAACCTTGAGAACCTTTAAGAAGACTCTGGGTGAGATGTTGGGACAACTTAGCTACTAGCTAAACAAATGGGCTTGATGGACTGAATGGTCTCCTCTCGTTTGTCAGACTCCTTGTGCTCTTGTCGCTCTCCGTCGCCTTTATTTCTAAGAGAGTAGAGTCGCCAATCAAACTGATATTGGAGGTCATAAATAGACGCTAACGTATTTACACAGCGGGCGCACCAAAACCAGTCAAACCGGGGAGAGAGGCAGCAACGTTTTACTGGTTACACCATCCCATTTAATAAACTTTTACAAGTTGACATTGCTCACCCACATTTTTATCCTCCCACATGTTCAATATTCAATATTTTAGGAGTGAGAACCTGATCCCGGCAGCATTAGGCTGGGACATTTGACAGGACACAAGAACTCAAGGCAGTCAGTTTGCAGTCCTCATTTGACCTAGTATATAAGTTTTGGGGAACCAGAGACAAAAATAAAGAAAAGGTTATTGTTGTGATTGGGCAAGGCCTTCCAAGAGAAGACTAGGTAGCAGGCCAGAATCCTAATCGGGATAGCCCAGCAGAGGCCCACCTGAATGCAGCCACAGCTCAATACTCTCTGCTAGCTATGCCAACAGGCCCTAAACAGGGAGGACCAGAAAATAATAGAAATGTTCCTGCAAACTTATGAGAGCCCCACCTGGAGGGGAGGTGACCATAAACCTCTGGGGCAAACAAGTAATCTTTAGAAATGAAAGATTTATTTTCAAAAACATATCCATTACAAAGAAAAAAATTCCAAGAGCAAAAAAAGAGGCACAAGGAGATGCCCTTAAAGGTAATCCAGGGTAACAAAGTCCCGGTACATTCATCAAAAGTCAAAATCCTTAAGAGAAGCCAAAAAAAAAAGGTCAGATAGGAAGAAAATCTGCAGAATAACACTAAACATAAAGAGCATACAATATACAGTGAGGACTGGGGGCAGACCCTCAAAAGTGACAGACAGGTGGTCCTGCCTCTTGGCAAACCACCTACAAAGCACAAGTGACATGGCAGAGCATATCCTCAAATATCTCGCTATATATAAGATCCAACGTCTGTCTGTCTGTCTGTCCGCCTTTCACGAGAGAACTACTTCACGGATTTAGATCGGGCTTTTTTCTAGAATTTTCTTGAACATTCCGGTTGATTTTGAGACTTCTCTCATCATGCTAAGTATCATAGTTCACTTGCAGGACCGATTATATTCGCGCTAATCTGAGACTGAGGTTGCGGGCCGAGGGTAGGGGAAAGCGTGACGTCAGGAGTGTGGAGCCGGGCGGGACCCTCCTCGCTGTCCTGTTTCACTTCTACACAGGTTGATCCGCGGGGGGTGGCTAGTAGAAACTAAATGATAAAACTGACAAACAAAATGTCCACTTCATTTGGGCTACTTTGGGCTAGTTTGATTTTTTTTGGCATATACGTACACCTTGATGCTGCGCTCACAAACTTTTGCACCTGACTGTACATAGCTATACACATAATCAACATATAAAACAAAATAAATATAACTGATAATATTTAAAAGACAAAACATAAAGAGGAAAAAAAAAACAATTGAAACATATGCCAGGGAAGGACCCCTGGCGGAAACATAATAGTTATGAGGTCTGGATATCGATAGCAGCTTTCTGACCTCAGTGCTGGTACCAAAACAGTTCAGAAGCAAACAAGCTTTAACTCCAAAGCCCCCCATCTTACTCCAGCCTCCCTGGTGCTCCAAGCCATAGTGCAGCTCTACACACGGCTTCCCTCTTCAAGCCATAAAGAGCCATATCGTGTCAGATAAAGTAATAAGTGGGGGTCCCCTATAAACTCCCAATTATGTTGAATAAATTTATTAATAAACATGAGGATTATAGCAATATGATAAATGTATACAGTCATATGAAAAATTTTGGGAACCCCTCTTAATTCTTTGGATTTTTGTTTCTCATTGGCTGAGCTTTCAAAGTAGCAACTTCCTTTTAATATCTGACATGCCTTATGGAAACAGTAGGATTTCAGCAGTGACATTAAGTGTATTGGGTTAACAGAAAATATGCAATATGCATCATGACAAAATTAGACAGGTGCATAAATGTGGGCACCCAACAGAGATATGATATCAATACTTAGCTGAGCCTCCTTTTGTCCTCTAGACGCTGTACTCCTATAGCCTTTGATGAGTGTCTGATTCTGGATGGAGGTATTTCTGACTATTCTTCATACAAAATCTCTCCAGTTCAGTTCAATTTGATGGACAGCCTGCTTCAAATCATCCCATAGATTTTGGATGATATTCAAGTCAGGAGACTGTGACGGCCATTCCAGAACATTGTACTTCTCCCTCTGCATGAATGCCTTTGTAGATTTCAAACTGTGTTTTGGGTCATTGTCCATCTATCCATTATCCAACCCGCTATACCCTAACTACAGGGTCACAGGGGTCTGCTGGAACCAAACCCAGCCAACACAGGGCGCAAGGCAGGAAACAAACCCCGGGCAGGGTGCCAGCCCACCACAGTTGGGTCATTGTCTTGTTTGGAATATCCAACCCCTGCGTAACTTCAACTTTGTGACTGATGCTTGAACATCATCCTGAAGAGTTTGTTGATATTGGGTTGAATTCATCTGACCCTCGACTTTAAGAAGGGCCCCAGTCCCTGAACTAGCCACACAGCCCCACAGCATGATGGAACCTCCACCAAATTTGACAGTAGGTAGCAGGTGTTTTTCTTGGAATGCGGTGTTCTTCCGCCATGCAAAGCGCTTTTTGTTCTGACCAAATAACTCAATTTTTGTCGCATCAGTCCAAAGCACTTTGTTCCAAAATGAATCTGGCTTGTCTAAATGAGCATTGGCATACAACAAGCGACTCTGTTTGTGGTGTGAGTGCAGAAAGGGCTTCTTTCTCATCACCCTGCCATACAGATGTTCTTTGTGCAAATTGTGCTGAATTGTAGAACGATGCACAGATACACCATCTGCAGCCAGATGTTCTTGCAGGTCTTTGGAGGTGATCTGTGGGTTGTCTGTAACCATTCTCACAATCCTGTTCATATGCCGCTCCTGGATTTTTCTTGGCCTGCCAGACCTGCTGGTTTAACAGCAACTGTGCCTGTGGCCTTCCATTTCCTGATTCCATTCCTTACAGTTGAAACTGACAGTTTAAACCTCTGAGATGGCTTTTTGTAGCCTTCCCCTAAACCAGGAGACTCAACCATCTTTGTTTTCAGATCTTTTGAGAGCTGCTTTGAGGATACCATGCTGTCACTCGTCACAGGAGAGTCAAAGGGAAGGAAGCACAACTTGTAATTGACCACCTTAAATACCTTTATATCTCATGATGGACACACCTGTCTATGAAGTTCAAGGCTTAACGAGCTCATCCAACCAATTTGGTGTTGCCAGTAATCAGCATTGAGTAGTGACAGGCATTCAAATCAGCACAATGACAAGGGGACCCACATTTTTGCACAGCCAGTTTTTCACATTTGATTTAATTTCATACAACTAAATACTGCGTCACTAAAAATCTTTGTTTGGAAAACACCGCAGTACTCCGATGTTCCTAAGAAATGAAAGACAGACCACTGTTATCTTTATTGTTGAAAGGAGAGTCAATTATTATGCAGGCTGAGAGGGGGTCCCAAACTTTGTCATATGACTGTATATTGATATATGCCACACAATGCAGAGAGACAAACACGTAACATCGAGAGGCCGGCTATTCAGAGTTCTGATTTATCTTGGCACATATAAACAATTTCATGATACCAGGGGTCTGATGTCCGATGTTGTGTGGAGTTGCTGCTGTTGCTGCTTTGGGATCAAGTGGACGGTTGTTCTGGAGTGGACTCTTTGTCTTTGAGATGTGGTCCTTTGTTTGTGATGTTCTGAGATTTATTTTGATTGAGTCGTCTGCAACTTCACAGGGAATGTGTTCCTCCCTCTGGCACAAGAGATTAGATGCTGAAGTTGCCTTCTTCAAGCAATGGTTGCTTCTCTGTCTTCTCAGAATTGCAGAGTGGACCTCGGCTTTCAAGTCCCCAAAGAGAGAACGGCTCGTCAGCTTTGAGACTTCAGAGAGGGGGGTCCTCAGCTTTCAAAGAGAGCACAGAGATTTTTAAAGGAAGGTGTGACCTCGGGTGAGTGGATCAAAGTCACCTCCAGTTACAGAACTCGGGGCCTTCTCATCGGCGCGTCATTCTTGTCTTTCAAGGTTGCCACTCTTTGAGGCTGGGTGTCCTGCTGGTAACTCTACTTCCAAAAACTTCCAAAAATGCCCACTAGGGTGAATTTACCATCAAAGCCTGGCCAGTAATAAGGGTAAACACATGACCTTTATAAAATAAAATAAAATATTTATCCTTCCAAAAATGTTCTGCAGAAAAGCCAGTTCCATGGAGCACAAAAGGAAAAGGAAATTGCCTGAAAGGGCAAAGATAAACAAAGGCAAATGCATCCAAATCGCAAATCCAAAGGATAGTCGAAATACAGAGCTCAAGAAAATCACAATAAAGACAGAAATCACAAGAATAACTCACCAACTCCCAAGCACAATCGAATTAACCACCAGGAACTGTGGCTTGCTCCTCCCATCACAGGGCTGAAGGCTGTCCGTCACAGTGATGAGCAGGTGGCCCCGCCTCTTGGGGAACCACCCATAAAACACAGGGCACATAACAAAGACATAAAGCATAAAGTATAATGCTAATCATAAACAAACACGATAGTAACATATACAGATAAATCAAAAACGTACAATAAAGAAGGTGAACCCCAGCCGGGGAGGAACAGCTACTGGGTCTGGGATGGATCATCTTATCAGACAAGGTGCACATTATGAGGTGTTAGCATGAGCTGCAGTCCGTGTACCCCTTAAATCTGTAAAACCTTGTATATCAGTGCACTCGAAAGCTCCCTTTGACACCCCCAGGCAAGGCAAGCTAGAACTGGCCCTGCCATCAGTGCCCCTCCGACACTGTCCAGTGTTACCCCACAGGCCAATTTAGAATCCCCCATTAACAGAATGTGCGCGTCTTTTAAATGTGAGACGGACGTCTACACACACAAAGTGAAAACACATAAACTTCACGCTGACAGTAACCCTGACCTGGGAACTGAACTTTGGAGCTGCGAGGTTAAAATGTTGTGTTTGAAATAAAAATCACAAGGAATTCAGAAGAAAGAGCCATTATGACAACCGTGCAGGCGCTAATAGATTGGTCTGGTCTGCTAGTAATAAATCTGACACGGGAGATTTAGTGGTCTCGACTGTCAACAGCCACAGTAAGAACATTTGATTTACTTCTAATAGGTTGTTTTCCTCGAATAAAAATTATTATTACTAGGGAGTTCCAAAGAAAGTAAGTTCCAAAACACTTCCAAAAATGTCCATGTAGAGGGGGATTTCCTGTCAAACCCCTGGCTAAACGTGAGGGCACAGGCAGGATCTTTATGAAATAAAGAGTTCATTCTCACAAAATGCTCCGCTATACCGTGAAGTTCCAAAGAGCACAAAATGCATAAAGGAGCTGCCAGAAAAGGCAATCCAAGAATCATCGAGGTGAGGAGGTCAAAAAATCCGGAAAATCACAGCAAAAAAAAAAAAAAAACAAAACAAAAGGAGACTCACCGAAACTCCACAGCACATCTAGAATGAACCGCCAGGACCCTCTCTGGATTTATAGGGCAGTCTGTGGTGGTGATGGGCAGGTGACCACCCACCAAACACAAGGCACATAACAAAGGCAGCGTATACACGAAGAAACCAAACGACACCCCAGACTCATAAATATTTATAAGGAATTTCAGACCTGTAGCATCATTAAAACAAAAGAATCAAACGGACAGAAAACAAAGATGTGATCCCCAGACAGTGGAACCCTGGCTGAAATATAACAGTAATTCAATTTTTATTATGGCATAGACATGCGTGACCATAAAGTGGAATAGGTGGTCCGAATTGGAGGGGTGAATTGCTAGGCTGATGGATTGAAAGAGTTACATTAAAAACAGAGCGGTGCAGCAGTTAGCAGGGCAGCCTTCTGGTTAGCAGTCCTGTATGGTGGTCTGCGTGACCTCTTGCATGTTCTCCCCGTGTCTGCCTCGGTTTTACTCCCACACCCTCAGAGACGTGCAGGTACGATTCCTTTTGTGTTTCTGAATCGGGGAAGACTTTAGTCAACAACAGAGTGGCGCAGTGGTTAGCCCAGCAGCCCTATGGTTATCGACGTGCTTGGCTCCACTTCAGCGCCCCCTAGTGGTTGGTGTGAAGTTTGCATGCTCTTCCCATGTCCGCCTTGGTTTTCCTTCCACAATATCCAAAGCTGTACGTTTTGTCGTTGTGATTTGTGAAGGTGTGGGTGAGTGGAACCTGCAGCGCACTGGAGGCCTGGCTCGGGTTCATTCCTGCCCTGTGGTCGATGGCAGCCAGAAACTGACTAAGCAGGTTTAAGAATGTTAAGAGACTTGTATTAGTCACAACTACGGGTTTGTGCGTTCTGTTGTTTTGGTGTCATTGAATGTTCATTTTTGTGCTAACCACGCATTTGAATATGAGCACGATGGGAAGCTTGCTACATAAAATGCATTGAATTGAAGCAAAAACATTTCTGCCTCCCTTCCAGACCCTGTGCATGGACTTACAGCATCAAAAAACTGAGGGAGCCTATCCGGGCAGCACTGGGCCGCAAGGCAGGAAGCAAGCAAGAGTGAGGTGCCAGCCCACCACTGGGTACATTTACAGGTAAGCTAACCACACAAATCATTGGAATATGCAAGAAAACCAAGTGATCAGTAAACAAATCCACACAGACACTAAGAGAGGACACAAACACACACACACACACACACACCACACCAAACTGGGAATCACTTAAAATGAATGGCTCTTTAATGGCACTTCATGGGGTTGTGTGGTTCCTCATTGACCCATTGATTAACAAAAGGATGAAGCTGATTCGGGTGGCACGGTGGCGCAGTGTGTAGTGCTGCTGCCTCACAGTTATGTATTATACAATGCCTGACATATCTATCTGCTATATAGTGCCTTTCATACAGTATCAACCTACCTAGAGTGTTTTATACTTATCTATCTACTCAGTGAGGCACACACAGAGGGGTTAACCCAAATCCTTACAGCCTCAAGGCACAAAGATGAACAAATGCAGACACTCGTATCGCTTGAATTGATCAACAACACCATGTCTCTTCTATGCCTGACATTTTAAAATGTTATCTGCATAATAACATATTGGGAGAGTAGTATTTACTAAGAAATATCATCTTATGGGTGGCATGGTGGCGCAGTGGGTAGCGCTGCTGCCTTGCAGTTAGGAGACCCGGGTTCTCTTCCCGGGTCCTCCCTGCGTGGAGTTTGCGTGTTCTCCCCGTGTCTGCGTGGGTTTCCTCCCACAGTCCAAAGACATGCAGGTTAGGTGCATTGGCGATTCTAAATTGGCCCTAGTGTGTGTGGGTGTGTTTGTGTGTGTCCTGCGGTGGGTTGGCACCCTGCCCGGGATTGGTTCCTGCCTTGTGCCCTGTGTTGGCTGGGATTGGCTCCAGCAGACCCCCATGACCCTGTGTTCGGATTCAGTGGGTTGGAAAATGGATGGATGGATGGATGGATGTTTTGTCTTTTAAATATTATCAGTTATATTTATTTTGTTTTATATGTTGATTATGTGTATAGCTATGTACAGTCAGGTGCAAAAGTTTGTGAGCGCAGCATCAAGGTGTACGTATATGCCAAAAAATCAAACTAGCCCAAAGTAGCCCAAATGAAGTGGACATTTTGTTTGTCAGTTTTATCATTTAGTTTCTACTAGCCACCATGACCCTGTGTTTGGATTCAGCGGGTTGGATGATGGATGGATGGATGGAAATTGTCCCTAGTGTGTGTCCCTAGCTGGCGCCCTGCCCAGATTTGCTCCTGCCTTGCGCCCTGTGTTGGCTGGGATTGGCTCCAGCAGACCTCTGTGACCCTGTAGTTAGGTTATAACGGGTTGGCTAAAGGATGGATGGATGGATGAAGCTGATTCTTTGGACTGTAAAAAGGTTCCTAATGTGTGGGCATAACAGAACACCTTTAAAGTGTGGAAGACCACCTAGCAGGATACAAGAGATCAAGAAAACTCAACCCCTGGCCTGTGTGATTATGTGCAGTGTCCCTTTTGAAACTCAGGAGCCCACTGATATTTCACAGATCTGTTAGGCTTCATTCATGGAGCCTCTTAAAGGATTTTGGGAACCAAAAACGATTCCTCAGTGGCACTGCTCTGAAGAACACCATTGGCACCTTTACTTTTTAAGAGTGTAGAGTTATAAAGGAAGCAGCGCTAACCACTGTGCCGCCATCTGCCAATTACTGAAAGATCCATCCATCCATTTTCCAACCCGCTGAATCCGAGCACAGGGGTCTGCTGGAGCCAATCCCAGGGCACAAGGCAGGAACCCCATCCTGGGCAGGGTGCCAACCCACCGCAGGACACACACACAAACACACCCACACACCAAGGCCAATTTAGAATCGCCAATGCACCTAACCTGCATGTCTTTGGACTGTGGGAGGAAACCCACACAGACACGGGGAGAACACACAAACTCCACGCAGGGAGGACCCAGGAAGCGAACCTGGGTCTCTTAACTGCGAGGCAGCAGCGCTACCACTGCACCACTGTGCCACCCTACTGAAAAGATGCTAAAAGAAATCCTACAAAAAGTTCACACTGAAGCTAACCTGCAGATTTAAAGTCCCCCGCATGGCACACACTTTGCAGAATTATTAGTGCGGCGCAAATCTCCGGCCCCAGTACGTCAACACGTGGAGACGAGCCAAAGTTTCACAGGGCACCCTTATGTCAGGGATTTGAAAAGTTTTCCCCAGGCTTGATCTGTTTTGGAATTTTAACAAGTCTGAACAAGCAGAAGTAAGACAAGAAAAAAAACAAAACACAAGTGTGAAAACGAAACAATTCAGGTAAAGTGAGTGAGGCTCAACGGGCGAATCTGCCAAAGGAGACGAAAGTGGAAATGAAGACAGAATCTGGCTGACAGATGACTGCTTTGACACCCTACCCATTATAAACAAAAGGGACTCACGAGGGCCCCGGGGGCACCCAGTGCTTGAGAAACACTGACATAGAAGGCACAGACATGGCAAAGCGAAATTAAACCATCAAAACAACAGTAGGACTGTGGCTCTACAACGGCTGATTTCATTCAAATTATGAGCGTCTCCCCCAAATGGGCTTACTTTACAACTCGTCGTTCTCCGTCATTCGCCACAATCTATGGCACGCTGAAAAAGTTCTGCATCACCCACCTGCCACTGGTAGCTCTCTGAAGCCAGGCACTGATTGGGGGATAGAGTACATAACAACTTATGGGTCCATGTCTATCCAGCAGGGGGCGCTAGCTGCCTGGTTGGAATAAGTTCTTTTGTAATTGCGGCATGTCACATAACCAGAAAACTATATAGATATAATATACAAAAGGCGATACCCCTCCCTTAGTGATATGGCGGTAAGAAATCACATAGGAGAAATAACTTAACATTCTTTAATGACGGTTTACACGGCAATGACAGACAAGGAAGCCAATGGCGAGACTATTACTGAAGTGGGAGCCGGATGTGTACAGTGCATCCAGAAAGTAATTCCCCAGCGCTTCATCACTTTTTCCACATTTTTGTTATGTTACAGCCTTATTCCAAAATGGATTAAATTTCATTTTTTTCCTCAGAATTCTACACACAACACCCCATAATGACAAACATGAAAAATGTTTACTTGAGGTTTTTGCAAATTTATTAAAAATAAAAAAACTGAGAAATCCATGTCCATAAGTATTCACAGCCTTTGCTCAATACTTTGTCGATGCACCTTTGGCAGCAATTCTAGCCTCAAGTCTTTTTGAATATGATGCCACAAGCTTGGCACACCTATCCTTGGCCAGTTTGGCCCATTCCTCTTTGCAGCACCTCTCAAGCTCCATCAGGTTGGATGGGAAGCATCGGTGCACAGCCATTTTAGATCTCTCCAGAGATGTTCAATCGGATTCAAGTCTGGGCTCTGGCTGGGCCACTCAAGGACATTCACAGAGTTGTCCTGAAGCCACTCCTTTGATATCTTGGCTGTGTGCTTAGGGTCGTTGGTCCTGCTGAAAGATGAACCGTCGCCCCAGTCTGAGGTCAAGAGCGCTCTGGAGCAGGTTTTCATCCAGGATGTCTCTGTACATAGCTGCAGTCATCTTTCCCTTTATCCTGACTAGTTCCCAGTCCCTGCCGCTGGAAAAACATCCCACAGCATGATGCTGCCACCACCATGCTTCACTGTAGGGATGGTATTGGCCTGGTGATGAGCGGTGCCTGGTTTCCTCCAAATGTGACGCCTGGGCATTCACACCAAAGAGTTCAATCTTTGTCTCAATCAGACCAGAGAATTTTCTTTCTCATGGTCTGAGAGTCCTTCAGTGCCTTTTGGCAAACTCCAGGTGGGCTGCCATGTGCCTTTTACTAAGGAGTGGCTTCCGTCTGGCCACTCTACCATACAGGCTATGACTGGTGGATTTGCTGCAGAGATGGTTATGTCCTTCTGAAGGTTCTCCTCTTTCCACAGAGGACCTCTGGAGCTCTGACAGAGTGACCATCAGGTTCTTGGTCACCTCCCCTGACTAAGGCCCTTCTCCCCCGATCGCTCAGTTTAGATGGCCGGCCCAGCTCTAGGAAGAGTCCTGGTGGTTTCGAAACTTCTTCCACTTACGGATGATGGAGGCCACTGTGCTCATTGGGACATTCAAAGCAAGCAGAAATGTATTCTGTAACCTTCCCCAGATTTGTGCCCTCGAGACAATCCTGTCTCGGAGGTCTATGGACAATTCCTTTGACTTCATGCTTGGTTTGTGTTCTGACATGAACTGTCAACTGTGGGACCTTCTATAGACAGGTGTGTGCCCTTTCCAAATCGTGTCCAGTCAACTGAATTTACCACAGGTGGACTCCAATGAAGCTGCAGAAACATCTCAAGGATGATCAGGGGAACACAGGATGCACCTGAGCTCAATTTCGAGCTTCATGGCAAAGGCTGTGAATACTTATGGACAATGATCTTTCTCAATTTTTTTATTTTTAATAAATTTGCAAAAATCTCAAGTAAACTTTTTTTCACGTTGTCATTATGGGGTGTTGTGTTTAGAATTCTGAGGAAAAAATGAATTTAATCCACTTTTGGAAATAAGGCTGTAACATAACAAAATGTGGAGAAAGTGATGTGCTGGGAATACTTTATGGATGCACTGTATACAGTCTGCCATTTTCATTGCTGCGTTGGAAGAGGATTTTCCAGATCGGATGACGTCATCTCCCATCCATTTGTCGGAAATGTTCCAAGGTTTTATACTCTGTGGCAGGCCCGGCCAGGATGCCCCTTCTACATATGTATTCGGGGGGAGCAACCATGGGCGTCTCAGTACCTCCCCCGGACGCTTGGTGGCAGCCTCCCTGGCTGACGATGGTGCCTCAGTTACTCGCAACGGCTCCATGGGAAATGGAGTTCTCCACACGCCCTGTTGGGATCTGGGGTGGCCGCCAGGGGGTTGCTGCAAGGGTCACTGAGCTAGCCTGGACAACTCAAACAAGTGCAATCAGAAACAGGTGATCAAGCACCTGGAGCACTTCTGGGTGGGCTATAAAAAGGGCCAGCAACCACCACTCAGGAGCCAGAATCGGGGAGGACGAGGTTGCCAGGGAGGAGTGGTGGTTCGAGAAGCGAGTGTGTGATTTGAGTGCTTATTGGACTGTGTTGTGCCTGTGGGGTTCACGGGGAAGACGTGCCCCACGGGTGAAGAAAATAAAAGACTTTGTATCTTTTTACACGTGCCTCTGTGTGAGTGTGTGCCGGGTCGGGCGCTATATAACGTCTTATTCACAACTCTTTCTCCATATGCAGGCCCCCACTTAGGTGAATCATGCCATTCCAAACTCAGTATCATGCTGACTCTGACACACAGAGATAGTGCACGTTGCCCACTTGCAGTTGTTCTTAACTTGTCTTGTCTTAAGATGCTTGCCTAGCAGTTCTAAATGACGAGCCCCTGTGTGCTAAATCTGGCTTTGTGTTAACTGTACTTGTGAGAAGAAAAGAAAAGCATCCATCCATCCATCCATTTTACAACCCGCTGAATCCGAACACAGGGTCACGGGGGTCTGCTGGAGCTAATCCCAGCCAACACTGGGCACAAGGCAGGAAGCAATCCCGGGCAGGGTGCCAACCCACTGCAGGACACACATACACCCACCAGGGCCAATTTAGAATCGCCAATGCACCTAACCTGCATGTCTTTGGACTGTGGGAGGAAACCCACGCAGACATGGGGAGAACATGTAAACTCCACACAGGGAGGACCCGGGAAGCAAACCCGAGTCTCCTAACTGTGAGGCAGCAGCGCTACCACTGTGCCACCGTGCCGCCCCCAAAAAGAAAAGCAGATTTTCTCAGAGCACAGTGACACATTAAACTTCTATTCTGATTACACCGTGTTTAAATGTTTTCATTATACTTTAATTTCATTGAATTAAAATGACACGTGTGTGTCAGGGAGTTGCCTTGTTATGACTGTAATTTGACGGTCACCATCATTGTAAGGCACCTGTTTAATTAAAGACCTACCAGAACAATTCAAAGTGTTTGATTATGGGAGATATTTGTTTTTCAGAAAAACGATAAATACAAATAAATAAATACATAAAGTCTGCTAATGCAGTCCAATGTCTGCGTGTCACCCCTCATGAGTGTCTTTTTCTGAGATGGTCTCGTAAACAGGCTTTGCTATAAGAACTCAGTCTTGACACCCTCAAATTGTAAATTCACTCTTTGCTATCCAAACCCTCCACATTTCACTTTCCCCACTCCTGGCTCTTCTTCTCTCGTGTCTCCAGGTTTATATGTAGAGGTCTGGCAGTGATTATTCAACGTTTACCCTTTTCTCCTTAAAGTACTTGAAAAAGTAGTCGCCGTGCAGCTTCAGTCTCACCTTACACATCGCAGTTCATTTGAGAAATTCCAGTCTGCCTTCTGCACCGGTCATAGTACAGAAACGGGACTGTCACGTGTTGTAAACGACATTCTGATGTCCTCTGCTGAAGGAAATTCAAGTCAAGTCAAGTTGGGGAGCATGCACTGGTACAGCGTGTTGCCGCATCCACTACACAACGAAACAACTCGGGATCCCAGTTTGTAACCCCCCAGGTAGACACACGGCCCAGTCTCGCCCTCCGAAAATGACTATCTTCCATAGCCAGGTGTTACGTGGGCGACCCCATGGCCTGGTCCAGCCACTCGAGTCCCCAACAACGAGGATCTTACGAGCCGGATCACCCTGTTACGTGCTGTAACTGACGCTCCCTCACAATGCAGGTCATGTGCCTCATTCGGGACTCCATGAACAAAACAAAGTCAAACCAACAGTACCCAAGGATTTTCCAGAGAGACACAGTACCAAAGGAGTCCAGTCCTCGTCTCAGGTCACTGGATAGCGTCCATATCTCACAACCATATAGCAAGACAGGAAGCACCAGGACTCTAAAGACTTGGGCCTTCGTCCTTTTGCATAGATATCAGGAGCGCCACACACCCCTTTCCAGCGACCTCATGACACCCCATAATTTCCCAATCCGTCTACTGACTTCATAGGAAGAGTCACCAAAGACATGAATGTTACTGCCGAGGTAAGTAAACCTCTCGATAAGGTTGACACTCTCTCCGCAAACAGACACACTGCTGATGGCCGTGCCCAAGAGGTCATCAAAGGCCTGGATATTGGTTTTTATCAGGACTCTCGCAATCCCAGACACTCAGACTCCTCGCTTAGCCTCTCGAGCGCCCCGATCAGAGCCTCCATTGACTCTGCAAAGATCACAGCATCGTCAGCAACGTCAAGATCCGTGAACCTTTCTTTACCAACAGATGCCCCACAGCCGCTGGACCTCATGACCCTGCCCAACACCCAGTCCATACAAGCACTGAACAGAGTAGGAGCAGAACACACAGCTGACGAACCCCAGAATCAACTGGGAAAAACACAGAGGTAAGTCCACTGTAATTATTTTGTTAGGATGTAAGTGCCGCGTTTGACACTATTGACCATTCGATTTTTCTTAGTATACCCTGACTAGAGCTGCTGATTAGCTGTGCACCCTGCATTTCTGTCTTTTAGTCATCTGTACAGAAATATAATTAATACAATATTTATAAACTGTTACTAACTCTCCCCTGTTCTGTTTCTCTTCTCAGTATCTAGATGTGACACTTGGTGCCACTGCTCTACTGCCAGGCTGCTCTCCTGTGTATGGAAAAGTCATCTCGGAATCATCAGATGGAAAGAGTCTCTCCTCAGACTGGACGGCCAGTGCGGACTCCACCATAGAGAACCCAGGGAGCGGGTAGGTGGCCAGTGGGCCGGGGTCTCCAGAACTGAGACTTTGTTTCTTGGCTTTCTCTTTGTCCCCTCCGATGTCCTCAAGCCGTTAATTAATGGATAGATGTTGCTGGTTTCCATTTTTGTTTAAACAGTTTCTGCCACGTCTTTTGAGCGTTTGAACAAATCTGCATTGCCATGTGTGCCAGTTCTGCGTTTAGTAATTTGTGTCACCTGTACTTGTGTTTTAACTTATGATGCTCATCACCTACACCTATACAAATGGCGCTGTATTGTATTGTACTGCACTGTTTGATTCCACTCAAAGCCGTATGTGACTGGCAGGGCACCACTTCACATAGGGCAGCAAAAAGGCTCAAGCCAGCCCTGCTTATGACTGTGCTGTGCTGCAGTGTCCAGAGCAAATCGTCACACCCCTTTGTAACTGTCACTTCTTGTGTCTCACAGCCTGACATCAATACAATACACGTCACAATACCTTTTACCAGCTTTATTTACACATTTTGTCTTACAACATTTGAGTTCTGAAAATCACTTGAAACCCAGGGTTGGAAAAGTAATCGGCCCCCCTGACTGTACACTTCACCTGGCCGCCTTCTGCTTCCAGGATGGCCATCAGTCTGTTTGGATTCATCTCTACCAGATTTGTACACCTCCACTGGGGGGGGGCGGGAGGTTATTCACCGATCTTCCATGCAGAATTATTTGTGGTGAGCGGTGATAGACCAGATTTAGCTCAGGTCTCTGACTTGGCCACTCAAGAATGTTCACCTTCTTACCCATAAGCCCTTGCATTGTTTTTTAGGTGAGGCGTTTAGAGTTGCCGTCTGCAGGAAGGTGAAGCACCTACTTGTGTTCAGCATCCATTTTCCTATCAATCCTGACCAGTTGCCCAGTCTTCATTGAAGAGAAAAAGCCCCACATAATAATACTGCCACTCTCCGCTTCATAGTAGGTATGGCATGTTTTGGGTGGTGCCCGGTGTTCGGTTTTTACTTGAAGTTAAGTCCAGATAGTCCAGTCTTGTTCTCATCTGACCTTTAAACCTTTTGCCACGTGGCATCAGAATCTTTTTTTGCAAAGCACCAGCGAGACTCAGTGTGGCGCTTTTTCAGAGGGGGCTTCTCTCTTGCCACCCTGCCATACAAGCCAGTTTTGTGTAAAGCTTGTCAGATTGTTTCCACCTGCACAGACTCACCAATCTGAGCCATTTTGAAAACACCTTTCTAGTTCTGGTGAATTCTTTACACTACTGGAAGTGGAGTCCTCAAGGAATCAGCTGTGTTTAATCTGAAGGAATCAGAGCCACAACAATGGACGTCAGGCACGTGGTGAACCTCGTGTGTGATCTGGGAGGTGAATGGCTGATAAGGGTTACTCTGAGAGGCTCATGACTTATCCACATGGGATGCTTCGCTAATTAATGGTAATAATTGATCAGGATTTTTGAAAATGTTATTTTCATTTTGATGTCGAGGGTAATAATGTCTTGTGACAATAGAGGCACTGTCGACCCCTTGAACCCTCAGACCAAAAGTCAGACACCAGATAAAACTCCAAATATAATATTTATTAGGCCAATAATGTGCACAACGCACCCTCCACTCCACTATACTTATAAACAATAACAAATAAACAATCCTCCAATCTTCCAGATGCTTAGCCACCCTGCCTCCCAACTCAGCTCAGCGTCTGGGCTTTCCCAAGGTCCTTTTATATCTCCTGACCCGGAAGTGGTTCCAACCCTGCAGTCCATGATTCCTGATCACTTCCGGGTCAGATAAAAAGTAATTTTCTTCATCCCGGAAGCACGTCGTTCCTTCTGGTCATGTGATCAGGACGTACTTCCGGGTTATAGGGCACGTAGCATTCCCCAAGCCTCCCTACAGCGGCTCCTGGTGGTCCCCATGGTATCCAGCAGGGCTGTTTATAAAAACTACATGGTCCATGAGGCCCTGCTGGAATTCGGGGAACCTTCATGCTGCTGGGAGGACTCCATCTGGCGGCTTAGAGGTGTGGGCCGGAATATATGGCCAGCCATCCCTCACAGTCTCTATTCTCTTTCATTTTCAGGATTTAAAGTGACAAAAGTAAACATTTTGACAGGCTGTGACAATTTTATGTAGGCTCTGCGTGCGACAATACATCTGTGGCTGTACACATTTTTTTATGGTTTATCTCATGAAAGACACTATATAATAGATAGATAGATAGAGTGAAAGGCACTGATAGATAGATAGATAGATAGATAGATAGATAGATAGATAGATAGATAGATAGATAGATAGATAGATAGATAGATAGATAGATAGATGTGAAAGACACTATATAATAGATAGAGTAAAAGATGCTATATAATAGATAGATAGATAGAGTGAAAGGCACTATTAGATAGATAGATAGATAGATAGATAGATAGATAGATAGATAGATAGATAGATAGATAGATAGATAGATAGATAGATAGATGTGAAAGACACTATATAATAGATAGAGTAAAAGATGCTATATAATAGATAGATAGATAGATAGAGTGAAAGGCACTATTAGATAGATAGATAGATAGATAGATAGATAGATAGATAGATAGATAGATAGATAAAAAGATGCTATATAATAGATAGATAGATAGATAGATAGATAGATAGATAGATAGATAGAGTGAAAGGCACATAGATAGATAGATAGATAGATAGATAGATAGATAGATAGATAGATAGATAGATAAAAAGATGCTATATAATAGATAGATAGATAGATAGATAGATAGATAGATAGATAGATAGAGTGAAAGGCACTATCTATCTATCTATCTATCTATCTATCTATCTATCTATCTATTAGATAGATAGATAGATAGATAGATAGATAGAGTGAAAGGCACTATTAGATAGATAGATAGATAGATAGATAGATAGATAGATAGATAGATAGATAGATAGATAGATAGATAGATAGATAGATAGATAGATAGATAGATGTGAAAGACACTATATAATAGATAGAGTAAAAGATGCTATATAATAGATAGATAGATAGATAGATAGAGTGAAAGGCACTATTAGATAGATAGATAGATAGATAGATAGATAGATAGATAGATAGATAGATAGATAGATAGATAGATAGATAGATAGATAGATAGATAGATAGATAGATAGATAGATAGATGTATGGTGGAAGAATGTAACATGATGTTTGAATAAATTTGCAAATCAAATCATTTCCAGAGACAGATGGAAGAGGACAACCATCTCCTGAGTATGAAAATCAGTGTCAGCCAAAAAAAAGGGTAAAACGCCTGCCTGACATCTGTGCCATATACAGTAGTAAAAGGTGTTTTTATTTATTTATTTATTTATTTTAATGCATTGAGGACAGATTATATAGCAGATGAACTGTTGGTGTCTCTGACTGTGGCAGCCCCTGCTTTACCTACAGATGCAGTCTTTAACATTCTTAGTTGTCTCCTGAATCCCCACTCTTGTTTCTGCCATTGCTGCTTTTCGTTCCCAGTACACAGACTTACTGTGATTGTGCCGCAGCTTTCTTGTGCTTACATCACCTGCTGTGTGTTGATGATGAAGGATTTCCTCTCTCAGCCCTTTAAAGCACATTAGGCCTTTTGGGAATTCAACATTACCCCGGCTCAAAATATACTGTATTCTGGCTTATAAATTGTATACAGTACTTACTGATAGAAAAAGCCCCTCAGAACTCACCATTGGACTGAAATGTCAGCCTGAAATAACAATGAGCACATACAAATTAGAGGAAAGCCAAAGAGTACAGCAACACAGCCAGAGGAAAACAACCCCAATGGTGGCCATTAACAACAAGTGTCTTGCAGTCCTTCTCACGTGACCACCTCTGACACGGCCGGCGATTCTCCGACTCTGTGCTTGTCCAATATTATCCCATCCCCGCAGAAGAGCCTGGTGACGCTGCTGGCCATTGGTGGGCAGAGGGTCACGTCCCTAGATAATTTAGTCTGGGGCAACCCAAAGGGGCTCTAAGTGACAAGGTCAGGCCATAATGCTTTTTTATTATTTTTATTAGTTTGATGTTATTTAAGCAATGAGGATGGAGATTTCAGGCATCTATCTATCTATCTATCTATCTATCTATCTATCTATCTATCTATCTATCTATCTATCTATCTATCTATCTATCTATCTATATATATATCTATCTTTCTATCATTATTATATATTGCCTTTAATATCTATCTATCTATCATTATTATATAGTGCCTTTCATATCAATCTATCTATCTATCATTATTATATAGTGCCTTTCATATCAATCTATCTATCTAGCTATCATTATTATATAGTGCCTTTCATATCTATCTATCTATCTATCTATCTATCTATCTATCTATCTATATACTATATCTATCTTTCTATCATTATTATATATTGCCTTTCATATCTATCTATCTATCTATCTATCTATCTATCTATCTATCTATCTATCTATCTATCTATCTATCTATCATTATTATATAGTGCCTTTCAAATCAATCTATCTATCTAGCTATCATTATTATATAGTGCCTTTCATATCTATCTATCTATCTATCTATCTATCTATCTATCTATCTATCTATCTATCTATCTATCTATCTATCTAATCAATCTACATTGGGGACCTCCGGGGGTCCTAGGGGGACTCTAGACGAGGAGCGTTCCTGTTTGTTGCTTCTTGGCACTTGTATTCCCCCTCCCCCTGGAGATTTTAGAGTCCGGGGGGCTACGAGTGTCAAGAAGTCACATGATGTGAGGGGGTGATGATGCTGCCTTACTTTTCTGTGTCTGCAGATGTTTGTCTATCGATGACATTTTTATTGGTTTTCTGGGCTTCATGTGGAGTTTTTCTTGGCCAAGGCAGTGCTGGTCAAATCCAATATGAAGTCCTAGACAAGGCTGACTGTTGTTGCCCCCCTACCCTAAAAAACAAACCAAAATAGTTGCATAAAATTAGAAGTAAAAATCAAGGGTGCCTCTCTTTAATATGCCAACAGCTCACAGGTGCCCCTTGGCGTTAAGAGCATGCCTTTGTTTACACTAACATTAAAGAGGGTAAAAATGTCACCCCTCACCTTAACTAAACAGTGCCCCTCAAATAATGGCCTCCTAGAGGACCACCTATATCACCTAATGGGATGACCATCCCTGGACCAATGTGTGCTGCAACACCACCACCCAATTTATGCCCATCTATATACAATGTCTATAAAAAGCATTCACCCCCTTGGACATTTTCACATTTTATTGTACACAACATTGATTTATGGGGGATTTCATTTGGGTTTTTTGGTTGCTGACTAACAGGAAAAGATTCTTTAATGTGAGAGTGAAAACAGATGTCAACAAAAGTGGTCCCAATTCACTACTGTCCCACATGTGCATCTGAGGACCACCTTGCTGGTGCTGATCAAGTATGCAGTACCACGCCAAGGCGAGAGGGGGCGCTGTCGCTAACTGTCTTGTCTCTTCCTTCCACAGCTCAGAGAGGACGGCCCAGGAGGCCGACTGAACACGCCCCCATAACTCCCCAAAGCCACGCCCCTTCCGGTCCAAAGCGTATAAAAACAGCCATCCGCGGTAGGAGGCGCCTCACTTGTGACCCCAGCCTTCGACAGGACGCAGGTCCCAGTTAGACCTACAGATATGGAAACGCTGCTTAAGACCCAATGTTCTCCTGTTGATTTCTTTGAAACTTTATGACTTTTTATGTTGCCTTGCAATTAAACAGGGCTGGCCGGGTTGGCACCCCAAATATTTTTGGGATTCTGTCAGTCACTCAGTTCCAGACAGCAAATATAAAAACACAAAACAGCTGAGTATGCAGTCGATGGCAGCCATGACAGCCTCATGTCTGCGTGCTCAGGTGTCTTTTTCTCCATCCGCTTCGCTGTTTCTTCCTGTTCTTCTTTGCTAAACTGCTGAAGCTCTTGCAGGTGTCATGGAGACCGTGAGTGAACCTTCTTCGTCAAGTGCCATCACAAATTCTCAGTTGGACTGAGATGCTGACTCTGACGCGGCCACTCCAGGACATTCACATTCCTGTGTGGCTTTGGCTTCACGCTTGAGGTTGTTGTCTTCATGTCTTGTTGTCCTCTCCCAGGTCGCAGGTTTCTTGCAGACTCCGTCAGGTTTTCCTCCAGGATTTTCCCATATTTTGCTGCAGTCATTTTCCCCTCCCAAGCCTTCCAGGGTCCGCTGCACAGAAGCATCTCCACAGCCTGATGCTGCCACCTCCATGCTCCACGGCGGGGATCATGTGTCTGTGATCATGTGCAGCGTTCAAACATGGTGTTCAGTCTGATGGCCACAGAGCTCAATTTTCGTCCCATCAGACCACAGAACTTTCTTCCAGCTGACTTCAGAGTCTTCCATGTGCCATCTATAAGATGCCCTGTGTTTTTATTTCAATCTTTAATTAAAGCTGTGACTGGTGAAGCACCCGGGCACAGTTGGTATCTGCACAGCCCCTCCAGTCTGAGCCTCTGTAGCTTGTCACTCCTTTAGAGTTTTCTCAGGTCTCCCTCACTTGTGTTTGCGGAGGGTCTTCCCCCACAGATTTCCAGCTCTGCCATCCTCTTTCCATTTCTTCTTGACTGACTTCACAGGATGTTCAGGAACTTGGAGACTTTCTGGTCTTCCTCACTTGTGCTTTTCAGTTACGGGGTTGCTTGCTGTGTGCTGTTTAGACCACCATACTGACATCCACATTCAGGTGCATTTCTCCAACAAGCAATTGACACCCCTGACAGGTGGTCTTCATTGAACTAATTCTGGGACGTCTAAAGCCAATGGGGTGTCACATTAAAGGGGGTGAATACTTATTAGATCAGCTATTTAGTGCTGTACATTTGAAATTAATTTAGACCACCTTGCAGAGACCTGTTTTCACTTTGACATTAAAGACACTTTTTCTGTTGATCAATCCCAAAAAACTCAAATTCCATGTTATATAACAAAAACATGTGCAACCACCCAAGGGGGTGAATACTTTTTATTGGCACTGTATAGAATGCCAGAAATGTAAAGTGCAATTTGCCAAAAAACAAAGAAAAATAAATCTGCACCTTTCCCCCATTTTCCAGAACCTTCTGCCTGTCCTGTCCTGACCTCCATTATTCTGTAGTGTCGTCCTGTTAATCTCATCTCCTCCTCTTGACCACCAGTCCCCTCGCCCCCCAGAATCTTCTGGTTTTTTTGTTTTTTTTTATCTTTCTTATTTTTTAAGTTTGTATTTTATTCTGGTTTGCTTTGCAAAGTGTCTTATGATGGTATGTTCTGTGAAGGTCACTATATAAAATAAAGATTGACAGATTGACCATGAAAACCCTGAATCATTCCAATTTACAAAAGCCTACAGACCATAATGAGCACCGCCGGACCACTGCGACTAGTCAAATAAAACTGAGGACTTGTGTGACCCGGCAGTCAGCATTGATTTTCATAGACGGGACCTGAGGGTCCTGCAGCGTTTCTGACTGGACTGGGGGGGCACTGCGGATTTGCATGGCTCTCCCGACATTTTAAATAATCCAAAGACAAGCGGTCAGGGGAACCAGTCGTCTGTAACGCCAGCGCCTTGCGAGTGTGGACCTGTGAAAGAAGGAATGGCCTGACCCACACGGCTGATAGCAGAAAGTGAACTGACAGCCTGGCAAAACTCCCATCGCACCTTCACTAACTATCCGCATGAAAATGAAGATCAAAAATAAAATTACAATGTGCTTCTAAACACGTATAAAAATAACGTTAAAGTCCAACCTACATTAAAAAACGGCAGTTTATAAACATCAATAGGAAACATTGAGCTCTTTGGGGCTGCTCTCGCCATTTGTGCGCTTTTTCTTATTATTAGAGCGACTTGATGCTTACAGAGCCAGAGAGCGGCGGACGGCAGTGCAAATGGCACAGGCAGGGCCGCCCCCTAGCGGACAAGTCCTCAACTGTTCATCGCAAGGCTAAGTTGCTTTACTCGGGTCCACATTTACATTTACTGTACTTATTTATTCATATACAGGAATATTTAGGACAACATTTAAAAAAAAAAGAATAAAGAAAGAAATAAACAACAAAACCACATATTCCGTTACACATTTAATTTTTTCACACTCACATTTCACGCTCATTTTCTTTATTTATTGCCACATTTCACAGTGCTTTTATTCACATATTTATTAGTTTTTGTCCGTTATATTCCTCCAAACGCAACATGAAATGCGGCTTAGTTATAAAATTGTTACGTTCACTCGTCAAAGCTGAGAAGGCGGGCTCTAGCAGGTGCTGTGATGTGATTGGCGAATCATCCGTAAAGTGGACGTACACGCTTTGCTTGACTTGAGAAGCCTGAGGCTCATGCGCATGCTCAGTATTGGGACATGTGCCCGTCGACTACAAGTGCAAGAAAAAGTTGCCCAGAATTCATGTGCAAAGCGGCGAATTTGATTCAATAAACCCCGGATTCATCACTTGGAATCATCATCCAAAGTGTCTTATTGTAACGGTGGCATTTGATGGCCGAATGTTTACGTCCTGTGTACCGACAATCCACCAATTAGAACACAGCATTCACTAGGACCCGCCCTCTCAGCTGTGACGAGTGAAAGTATTACATTCCAGCCGAATCTCATGTTGCGTGTTATGTTAACGGTGACATACCGGTGAAAGAAAGAAATCATTAATTAAATGCATACAGATTTACACTACAAAAATATATTTAGAGACATTGAAATATTTATACTCACATTTCATGTTGTTATTATTTTATTGTTCGAAACATTCTTCCATAATATCCAAAGCCACTTACAACAATTTCAGATAGTAATGGTTACTTTTCTTTTGTTTGTCTAGTGGGAACACAGGCAGGTGATATAACACAGTGTCAGTGCACCGAGACAGTGACTGGGTGCTGAACCCATGGTGGAGCAGTGCCACTCACTCTGCCACCATAAGCAAATCATTTTACCGGACAGTCTTCATACTTAACAGCGACTGGGGAGCAAAAGGTTTTCTATGCACCTTTATGCAGTTTTGCATCTAGGTCATTAAACGAACCTTATACAGTCACACAGCAGCCCTGTGGTGAGACATGGATAAGTAGAATAAGCAAAGGTAATAAAGGCTAATGCAGTGATATATAGAGAGAAAGAAAGAAAGAAAGAAAGAAAGAAAGAAAGAAAGAATGAAAGAAAGAAAGAAAGAAAGAAAGAAAATTCAAAATTAGTTTGTCATACTGCTAACAGTGAAAGATGGCATAAAATATGTAGCTAAACTTCAGCAATGAAAGTGGAGTAAAGAAACATTTCTAAAGCTGTTTATAATAGTATCACTATTAGATAGAGATAGATAGATAGATACTTTATTAATCCCAATGGGAAATTCACATTCTTCAGCAGCAGCATATTGATACAATAAATAATATTAAATTAAAGAATGATAATAATGCAGGTGAAAAACAGACAATAACTTTGTATAATGTTAAATGTTAATGTTAACCCCCCGGGTGGAATTAAAGAGTCGCATAGTGTGGTGGAGGAACGATCTCCTCAATCTGTCAGTGGAGCAGGACAGTGACAGCAGTCTGTCGCTGAAGCTGCTCTTCTGTCTGGAGATGATACTGTTAAGTGGATGCAGTGGATTCTCCATAATTGATAGGAGTCTGCTCAGCGCCCTTCGCTCTGCCACAGATGTTAAACTGTCCAGCTCCATGCCAACAATAGAGCCTGCCTTCCTCACCAGTTTGTCCAGACGTGAGGCGTCCTTCTTCTTAATGCTGCCTCCCCAGCACACCACTGCGTAGAAGAGGGCGCTCACCACAACTGTCTGATAGAACATCTGCAGCATCTTATTGCAGATGTTGAAGGACGCCAGCCTTCTAAGGTAGTATAACCAACTCTGTCCTTTCTTACACAGAGCATCAGTATTGGCAGTCCAGTCTAATTTATCATCCAGCTGCACTCCCAGGTATTTATAGGTCTGCACTATCTGCACACAGTCACCTCTGATGATAAAGGCACTATATAACATAAAGCGCAACTGAATCAGAGAAAAAATGTTCCACACTGCTGACAATGAAAGGCACCATTACATTTGCAGCTAAAATGCAGAATATTAGGCAGGTATAATAAAAAAACACATTTCTAAAGCCGTCTGTAATAGCATCACAATGAAACGCACTATATAACACATGCTGTAAATGATTCAAAATTAGAAGAAAAGATCAAAGCACTCTGACACAGTGTTGACGATAGAAACTATGATATAACTTACAGCTTAAATGAAACAATAGAAAGAAGAAAGAAAAAAGCAAACCAATTCTAAAACACCAGGGAAGGCGCTATATAACAAAATGTAACTGAATGAAAGAAGGAAATTCACAGTTCTAAACTTTGGTAAATAATAATAATAATCTGTATATGAAGTATGGTTGTGACTCCATAAGATATGTTTTATGGTTTAGTATATGATAGATAGATATGAAAGGCACTATATGATAGATAGATAGATAGATAGATAGATAGATAGAAAGGCACTATATGATAGATGGAAAGGCACTATATGATAGATAGATAGATAGAAAGGCACTATATGATAGATAGAAAGGCACTATATGATAGATAGATAGATAGATAGATAGATAGATAGATAGATAGATAGATAGATAGATAGAAAGGCACTATATGATAGATAGATAGATAGATAGATAGATAGATAGATAGATAGATAGATATAAAGGCACTATATGATAGATAGAAAGGCACTATATGATAGATAGATAGATATAAAGGCACTATATGATAGATAGAAAGGCACTATATGATAGATAGATAGATATAAAGGCACTATATGATAGATAGAAAGGCACTATATGATAGATAGATAGATAGAAAGGCACTATATGATAGATAGATAGATATAAAGGCACTATATGATAGATAGAAAGGCACTATATGATAGATAGATAGATAGATAGAAAGGCACTATATGATAGATAGATAGATAGATAGATAGATAGATAGATAGATAGATAGATAGATAGATAGAGCTAGTAATGCCCACACATGCAAGTCATCAAAATGGGGGTAGTGGGGGAGCCCTGTATATGTCCTGTATAGTAGGCTGGCAAAGGTACCCCTGCCAAAGTGATGTGCCCTAGACAGCTGCCTATGCCATAGTCTTTAAGGAACTGTCAAACAGACAAAAGGATTTGCATAACAGATTTGAGGGGCAACATAGATGAATAGAGAAAAGACACAATATACTAGACAGTAATAGATGGACATGAATGGTACTGTAACAGATAAACAGGTAGACGTGAAAGGCATTATATGAGATATATACAGTACATAGGCATGAAGGGCAATGCATAATAAAAGGCACTATATAATAGATAGACAGAGAGTGGCACGGCACTACTGTATACAAGAGACAGACAGAGAGATAGGAAGGCACTATATACGAGGTACACAGGCAGAGATGTAGATTGACAGATTGGGGGCACTAATCGATTTCTTGTTTCTTTTCTGTCTTCACTCAGTAGGGGGTTCTTTTTAAAAAGTGCATCCCTCCAGATTGTTACCAAGCACAATGTCTACAAAAACTCTTCATCTCCTTGGACGTTTTCTCATTTTCTTGTTATAGATCGTTGAATTCCAGTGAAATCAGATCTCTGCAAGGTGGTCTAAAGTAATTGAAATATAAAGCAGGAAATGACTGATGACCTGTGCATCTGCCCCTCTTTAAGTTGGTACTTAGTAGATGGCAGCCATGACAGCCTTGAGTCTCTGAGCTCAGGTCTCTCTTTCTCCATCATCTCCACTGTGCCATTTCTCCCCAGTTCTTCTTCTTTGCTAAACTGCTCAGCTCCATCAGGTGTCATGGAGTTTGTGAGTGAAGAGCCTTTGTCAAGTCCACCACAGTTCTCTTTGCATTGAGATGCTGACTCTGACGTGGCCACTCCAGGACATTGACATGGCTGTTTTGAAGCCATTCCTGTGTGGCTTTGTCTTCATGTCTTGTTGTCCTCTCCCAAGTCACAGGTTTCTTGCAGACTCCATCAGGTTTTCCTGCATTCATTTTCCCCTCACAAGTCTTCCAAGGTCTTCTGCAAAGAAGCACCTCCACAGCCTGATGCTGCCACCTCTGCACTTCACGGTGGGTTTGTGATAAATGTAGTGTTCAAACACAGTGTTTGGTCTGATGGCCACAAAGCTCAATTTCGGTCTCATCAGACCACAGAACTTTCTTCCAGCTGACATCAGATGTGCCTTCTGTTGAGATGCCCCGTGTGTTTCTTTCTCTTTGCCCCTCTGGTGAAGCACCTGGGCACAGTTGCTGCCTGTGCAGTCACTCAGTATCAGCTACTGTAGCTTGTAACTTCTTCAGGAGTTTCATGGTGGTCTCCCTCAGATTTTGTGGGTGGTCTGCTCTAGCAGATTTCCAGCATGACGGACTTCACTGGATATTCGTTGTCTTGGGGGGTTTTCTTGTCTCCATCCCCTCACCGCTGCTTTTCATGGAGTTGCCCGTTGTGTTACTTTTTCTTCTTTGCGTACGTTGGGCCACCAGCCTGCCTCACCTCAGGTCGAGCTGCCATTTATACACACCAGTCAACTGTGACCACCACTGAACTAATTCTGGAGCTTCTAAAACCAACGGGCTGCACCACTGATAGTTTAGGGAGTCTCATATTACAGGTAGTGAATATTTATGAGATCAAATACTTTGTGTTTTATATTTGTAATTAATTTAGACCACTTTGCAGAGATGTGGTTGCACTTTCACATTAAAGGGTCTTTTTCTGTTGTTTGGTGTCAGAAAAGCCAAATGAACTCCACTGGAATTCCCCCCCACATCTCTCCTATCTTTAGGTGACCCTGTAAATCCCGGCCAGTCACTGTCTATATCGAGCACCTGCAGAACGTTCTCACTGCGTCTCCATGGACTTTTCTCCAGGGATTGTGGGATTCCTTCCCCCTTGGAGATTCACACAAGTCCAACATGGATGTCATATCAAAGGATTGCTGGGTTCCCCTTTGAGATTCACAGGAGCTGAACATGGATATCAAATCGAATCCCCCTTTGAGATTCACACAAGTTACGTGGGCGTCATTTTGAAGATCTCAGGTGGTGCTCACCTTGGAGATTCATGCAAGTTAAACACTGATATCTTATTGAAAAGCAGGGTGGGGGTTTTAAGGGATCCCCCCTTAAAAATTCACACAAGTTGAACGTGGATGAAATATTGAAGAGCAGAGTTTGGATTTCAGTTTCTGTAGCCGAGGATCGGACCGCCAAGGTCCCCGCCTTCGGCCACCACCCAACTCACACTGCACCCGACCTCCTTGGCCCCTCCCATAGGTGGTGAGCCCATGGAAGGGGGACCCACGTTGCCTCTTCGGGCTGTGCCCGGCCGAGCCCCATGGGTGCAGGCCCGGCCACCAGGCGCTCGCCATCGAGCCCCACCTCCAGGCCTGGCTCCAGAGTGGGGCCCCCGGTGACCCGCGTCCGGGCAAGGGAAAACGCCATCCAAAATTGTTTTTCTTCATAGGAGGTTTGTTTAACCGCTCTTTGTCTCATCCCTCACCTAGGACCAGTTTGCCTTGGGTGGCCCTACCAGGGGCATAAAGCCCCGGACAACAGAGCTCCTAGGATCATTGGGACACGCAAAATCCCTCCACCACGATAAGGTGACGGTTAAAGGAGGGACGGTTAAAGTTGTGTGTTCCAACTACAGAGGGATCACACTCCTCAGCCTCCCTGGAAAAGTCTATTCAGGGGTCCTGGAGAGGAGGGTCCGTCGGATAGTCGAGCCTCGGATTCAGGAGGAACAGTGTGGTTTTCGTCCTGGTCGCGGAACAGTGGACCAGCTCTATACCCTTAGCAGGGTCCTGGAGGGTGCATGGGAGTTTGCCCAACCAGTCTACATGTGTTTTGTGGACTTGGAAAAGGCATTCGACCGTGTCCCTCGGGGAATCCTGTGGGGGGTACTCCGAGAGTATGGGGTACCGGCCCCCCTGATAAGGGCTGTTCAGTCCCTGTACGATCGGTGCCAGAGCTTGGTCCGCATTGCCGGCAGTAAGTCGAACCCGTTTCCAGTGAGAGTTGGACTCCGCCAGGGCTGCCCTTTGTCACCGATTCTGTTCATAACTTTTATGGACAGAATTTCCTAGGCGCAGCCAGGGCGTTGAGAGGGTCCGGTTTGGTGGGCTCAGGATTGGGTCACTGCTTTTTTGCAGATGATGTTGTCCTGTTTGCTTCATCAGGCCGTGATCTTCAGCTCTCTCTGGATCGGTTCGCAGCCGAGTGTGAAGCGGCTGGGATGAGAATCAGCACCTCCAAATCCGAGACCATGGTCCTCAGCCGGAAAAGGGTGGAGTGCCCTCTCAGGGTTGGTGGCGAGATCCTGCCCCAAGTGGAGGAGTTCAAGTATCTCGGGGTCTTGTTCACGAGTGAGGGAAGAATGGAGCGTGAGATCGACAGGCGGATCAGTGCGGCATCCGCAGTAATGCGGGCGCTGCATCGGTCTGTCGTGGTGAAAAAGGAGCTGAGCCGCAAGGCGAAGCTCTCAATTTACCAGTCGATCTATGTTCCTACCCTCACCTATGGTCATGAGCTATGGGTAGTGAAATGAGTTTCCTCCGCAGGGTGTCTGGGCTTTCCCTTAAAGATAGGGTGAGAAGCTCAGTCATCCGGGAGGGGCTCAGAGTAGAGCCGCTGCTCCTCCGCATCGAGAGGAGTCAGATGAGGTGGCTCGGGCATCTGATCAGGATGCCTCCTGGACGCCTCCCTGGTGAGGTGTTCCGGGCACGTCTAACCGGGAGGAGGCCCCGGGGAAGACCCAGGACACGCTGGAGGGACTATGTCTCTCGACTGGCCTGGGAACGCCTTGGGATTCTCCGGAAGAGCTAGAAGAAGTGGCCGGGGAGAGGGAAGTCTGGGCATCTCTGCTCAAGCTGCTGCCCCCCGCGACCCGACCTCGGATAAGCGGGAGACAATGGATGGATGGATGGATGGAGTTTGGATTTCTGTGAGAATCACAGGAGTTCATGGGTGTTATTTCAAAGAGTGGGCTTTTACCATCTTAGAAATTCACGCAAGTCGCTATTGTTCCAAAGATCATCCAAACCCCCCCCCCCCCCCCCGATGCCAACAGCTATGACTATTGTAGTTAAAAAAGAAAAATTCCAACCCCTCAAAAGTTTGCCGCATCAGATCACCAATATGGCAGCCCTGTCTACAAAGGGGGGGGGGGGTCACTCTATACTGTGAATGACGGCTCAATGTGCTCAGTAAAGACATGGCAAGTCCAACTGTTTGTGGATTATTAGTTTAGTCAAATGAAGACCGGAGCACATTTCATTAAGAATTATTTAGACATCCAGGAACTCCAAAGGCTTCCTTTTACTTTTTCTTGCAAGCGCCGTCCCTAGCCGGCCATTGCGCTTTGTGTTGCTGCCCCCTCCTGGCCGTCAAACGGAGCTCGTCGAACGCTGAGCACCATCGAGTTCACGTCTCGGCACAGAGCGGCAATCCTCGAGTCCGCCAGTTCCATCCCGGCGAGCGCCGGCTCCTTCGGACGCGCTGACTTCCGCGTAGGAGACGGACAGGTTCTGTGGCGTGTTGGAAACTGAGTGAAGTGGAAAGGAAAGAACAGAGCAGAGCAAAGTGTGGACGAGACAGCAGGCACTGAACCTCCACGTGGTACAGGCAGTCAGGAGTCGACCTAAGCCGGAGAGGAGAGCCCGAACCGCGGCCAAAGAATGAACGTTTTCCGGTTCCTCGGCGATCTTTCGCATCTGGTCGCGATAGTGATCCTGCTCTTGAAGATATGGAAGACGCGCTCGTGTTCGGGTGAGTGGTCAGGAGAGGAGGCAGCAATGCAGTGCGGCGCGCTCGTCGAGCTCTCCCGTCTGTCCCTTTTAATCTGCCTTTATCCATTACAGGTGTCGCCGTGCGGCCGGAGCCCACCCGAACGGCGTTTGGCGCGCAGCGGTAGTCAGCCTTCGACGGCTCCTACGCTTGGCAGCCTAACTTGAGAACACATTAACGAGTGGCACTTGGCGGACCTGTCCGCTTGCGGAGCTTACCGACTGGGGGGGGCGCCGTGAAAACGTTTGTCAGCAGCAAATGTGATTTTAAAGTCCCCACATTTAGAAGGTCCCATGGAGAGATGTGGGGTAGCCATGCGTGTTGTTTTAAGTAGGGTGGGCACATTCCTTGCTGGAGATCCACGTGGACCCGCGGTGTTTGGAGGTGATTTTTGTAGCTTCCGAATTCCTAAGGATTTGTCCCTGCCATCAGCGCGCTGCGCTTTCTCGGACTTCCTTTTCGTTGTTGTGAACTCTGGGCGCAGTTAATGGGTCAGTAGGGGGCGCACCTCGGGTTGGTTACATTCCCTTTTCTCTTGTTTGTGTTCAGCCGGGGGTGTTTAAGGCGGGCCGCAGAGAAACCATAAAATCAAAGCATTCTGTTAAAGTTACAACTGTACTGATGCATACTGGCGTCATATCTCGAGTCAAGGGTGATTGTAATATAAAGGTACAGTACAATCTGATTCTCCCTTACATATTACACATTTAAAACTTTGAAATGACAAAAAAGTGCACAAGCACCGTTAAAGATTTTAAATGATAGAAGAACCTTTTTTTGTCTGCTTATTGTACTCGACGCAAACTAAACAGTTTCTTCTTACTGTTTTGCTGACTCCTCGATCCAAGACAACGTAACAACATTTGAGATACCGCTGGTTTCATTTCGTTTTTCCAGTTGGAGCACAAGCAGGTGAAGTGACCTGTTCAGGGTCACACAGTATTAGTGGTGGGATTTGAACTCCAAAGCCTTAACCTCTATGTCCCTGCTGCCTGCAAATGTTTTTAACAAGTTAGAAAATGTACTGTATGGCATAATATTCAGGTGTTCTATGTGATGTTTCAAAAGACGTGGGTTAAGGCCATGTCACATTAGGCGATTTTTCCGGCGATTTTCAGTTGTAGTATTCATTTACATAATCTTTGTGCATCGATGGTGTGCTCCGCTGAAAACTGGTCATGTGATGGCAGTGAGTTTTCTTCAGTCATCGTGATGGGCTCTGTGTACCTTTGAGCTAAGAATCACTGAAGTACGGTGCTTGTAACGTAGCAATGAGGAACAAGGGGGTGTTGAGGACCTCATAAAACAGAAGAGAAGCTTGTCTGTCTGATGTCTCGTATGTTTCATATCGCAACAAAATTGAAAGACGAAGAAAGGGTCGGAGACTGCAGCTTGCTGTGCCCATTAACCATTCACACAGCGCCAGCTCTGTCACACAAACGGGCGAGTCAGCAGGTGCGACGTGGGCAGCGGTTCTTCGTCACGTAGTTTGACACGGTGCAGCGATGAGATCAACGACAGTGGTCCGCAAATTTGACATACCCAAAGACTAGCAGTCACCTTATTTGACGTCCGCTTTAAAGGAATTGTCGGTGCCGATTTGGCCCCTGCTGTGTAAGTGGGTGGTTGTGTTCACTCTTTAAAGGACTGGCGCCCTGCCCAGAGCTTGTTAGTGCCCTGCCTTGGGCTGGGGGAGCCTGGATGACCAGTTGCAATTTTTTCAGGGTGCTTCTTTTCAATAAAGTCCGAAACTTTTTCCCCACATTGCCAACACTTCCTTTGTCTCAATTGAAGAGATCACCTCCTCTGCCATGCCAATCTCCTGCAGAACCTCCGTATGCTGCCACGTCTGTAGGTTCCGTCAACTCCTCCATCGTCAGTTCCTCGGAGCGTGCGGTGACAAGCTCTTTGATGGCTCGTATCTTGAATTTTGGCTCGTAACTCAAGGCAAAAAAATCAACCTGGTGACGGCTCGTATGTTGGGGGCACTCGTATCTCAAGGTCCCACTGTCCTATAAATGTACCAAAGTGGAAGCAGATGTACCGTTTCTGTAAAGTACTTTGGAATGGTGCGGGGGCCCTCGATTCCAGTCCTGGCTGCTGGTGTTCATTTCTCCCAGTTTTGTAATTCAGAGTCAGCCCTAGCAGGTAAACAAACTTGATATTTAATTCTATGACTTGTTAGCGCTTTCATTCTACCAAGGCCAATCTTTTTAATTTTCTGAGAACGTTATCGTTTGTTTTGTGGTCCGGACCAGATCTGTACCTCTCGGTCCTTCCCTTCTCTCTCATTTATTTCAAAACTTTGCCTTAACACGGGTCTTTCACGATGAATATGCGCAGGTTTAGACTGGCAGAGCTGCTGGTTGCTTTGTCATTTGCACCTCATTATTAGCTGATGGCTGATGAGCACACAATTAAAACCTCAGTGCAGCAGATTAAAGCTAAAAGAAGCAGCTGAGTGGTCCGAGTTGTAATGACAAGTTAAATAAGGTAAGCGGCAGTACTGCTTTAGTAGTAAATGGACAGGTTCGAATTAAGAAATTGGTTAACGTGCACGGCTGCTGCTGCCACTGCGGCCCACCGGGATGCAACTGAGGAGCCGAGTCTTAATGAAAAGCCACCACGTGATCTATAAAATACATAACGTTTATTTAAAGTAAGATTGGGTGCCCACCCTAAAAGTACTAAAGTGTAATTCCAGGCATCATGTAACGTTTAATTTGGGCACTGTGACCCTTTGTTGTAGGACTTGAAAGCCCCCGCTTGTCTGAAGGGCCGAGTTTGAATTGCTTGATACGTCAATTAGCGGCATCTGCTTTGAATGGGACAAGCAGTTGGCACATCGGGTCTGTTAAAACTCGGTTTTACGCCCAGCGTCGGGTGCTTTGTTGCGAGAGGCACTGCCTGTCCACCTTCTTGTGCCTTCTTCACCACGAGACGTTGGCAGAGTTCAGTTTGTAAAACGTAGCGTTGAACTCGTGCCGAGTCAATTCACACCCCTGGACCTGCTGTGCCACTCTGAGTCAGTGTCACCTGCCAGGACTTGCGTGTTCAGAAATGGCAATGACTCAAGCATACCTCAGATTTAATTTGGCGCTCGTTAAATAAAAAGAAAGCGTAGTGCATTGGGGGGCACTGCTCCCCGGGCTGCATTCAGTTTACATTTGTTCCCGGTGTCTCTGTTGGCATCGTTTTTGAGATCTCCAGTTTGCCCACATCCCTGCTGGTTTAGTGGTTTGGCATTTCCATATTGGCCCCAGCAAGAGTGTGTGTTGGCTCTGTGGCTGACTGGTGCCCAGTTCAGGGCTGCCTCCTGTTTTGTACCCGGTGCTGCCAGGCTAGTCTCCAGCCCCTCACAAACCTTAACTGGATTTAGTGGGTTTGAAAATTGTACTGCGGTGGGTTGGCACCCTGCCCGGGATTGGTTCCTGCCTTGTGCCCTGTGTTGGCTGGGATTGGCTCCAGCAGACCCCCGTGACCCTGTGTTCGGATTCAGCGGGTTGGATAATGGATGGATGGATGAAAATTGTTATATTATGTGAAAAAATTGTAATGGTGTCACCAGTGGGAAGTTAACTTAGGACCCCCGCGCCTCTCTTTGTCTCATGTCCTCACATGAAGAGGGCAGCCTTGTGGCCCCACCAAGTCAGAAAGGACCAAAAAGGGGGCTTCCTCTGCTCAAGTGACTTCTGTCTGCAGCTGTGATGGTGTCATTACATGGTGGCAGGCTCTCCCACTCAGCCTCGCTGCCCCTCGTTACAGGCACTACGTCACGTTATCTTGTATAAAATTCATATGGATGGATAGTAACAGGAATATTTCACAAGATTAGAAAGACGCTCCGTAACAGGAGTATTGGTCCTCTGCCTGTCATTTGTTGCACACATCAGAGGTTAATGCCACCTTTTGGTTATTTAGGTGCTCAGACCCACGTATGTGCATCTCCACAGCACAGTCGGTCGGGTACCTGCTGTTTGCCTCCCTGGCCATGGCTGCCCTCAGGCCTGGTGCTTTTGGTCCAGCAGCCTTGCCATCTCCGTATCACTCCAGTCTTTGAATGGCATCATAAATGCGCTGCTTTGAATTTCTGAGTTCAACTCTTGGTGTCAAATATCCATATTGTCTGTGTGGCAGTGTGGGGACCCCAGTTCCCCAACAGCACCTGGCCACACTTTGTTCACATGTCAATACTCCTGCTCACACTTGTACTACTCTACGTGTGTTTTAGATTAAATGGCAACTCCAGATTAGTCCTGTAGGTGTGAGAACGTCCCCTGAGATGAACTGGTGCCACCTCCGGGGTTGTCTTCCCACTTTGTGTCCCAATTCATTCATTGTGAGACCCTAACTGAGTTGTTGTACCTGCTGGCACTGACATCGTAATAGTACGTAAATAAAGGGTCTTGTGATGGCGGTCATTATGGAAAGGCACGATACAGAGGACATTTCCTCACATCTGATGATCCACAGGTCTCCCAGATTTGTGTGGTGAAGCGGACACGCAGGGGTTACAGGCACAGGACCCCATCCGCTAATACGTTTTAGGCCCATAGTTACTGAATATTCAAAGGTGCAAAAAGCTGTAAGAAATGTAAAATAGACAAGATAAAGATGTGTGGTGCCCCCCGACAAAGTGCGTAGTTCACCAGTTCTTTAGTGAATTTGAAATTTTACTTATAAATTTGTATATTTATGGTAGTAAACAACAAAAGTGATTAATATTACTGACCTAAAAGAAATCCAACAAAACACCAAGCACAAAATGACAAGCACTGGTGACACAGTCCGGTTTGGCAGATGATGTTGGTGTAGCTATGAAATGAACCCCAACCCCCCGTGAAGAGCCCCCTGAGCGTTATGTCGTTTTTTTTCCTACAATGAAGCCGATGTATGTGAAAATTCATAGAAGTCGGGAGAGCTTCCAGCTGAAGACGTTTTCCAACCCCCAAGAAATCGCATGAAGATGCGAGCACAGGACACGAGCATAAATCGTGAGAACACTGCAATCTGAAGGGTGTCACCGTAATCCAGCTGTGCTGTGATGTGCTGACACAACCTGGACTGTGACCCTGCCGGCTTCTTATGACTCATTTTTAAAATTGCTGCCCTCACCTTCAACCCAGCAGCCCCTCTTGGCAACCACCAGAGCTGCCCAATGATGCAGTACTTGTGGGGCTGCTGGGAGTGGTAGTCCATGTAAGTAGCGGGGCTACAGCATTGTCTGTGGTTTTCCATAATACGTCGCAAAATAATTGCCATTTAATTGTTGATCACAAACCTGCAAATAGGCAGAATAATGAATTGTAAACCCGCGAATCAGAAGGGCCGACCTGTACTGCCTTTGATTTTTCACATTTGGTTTGAGCTAATTAAAGTAAAGTTGA
Source organism: Erpetoichthys calabaricus (assembly GCF_900747795.2). Lineage (NCBI taxonomy): Eukaryota > Metazoa > Chordata > Cladistia > Polypteriformes > Polypteridae > Erpetoichthys > Erpetoichthys calabaricus. The sequence goes on along the minus strand of NC_041409.2, from coordinate 94,145,475 downwards.
GGCCTACATTGTGAAGATCCAGCGTGGACTCAACAATTCATTACAGAAGCAGGAGTGCGGCCATGAGACAGACTCGCTTTGTGTAGTAGCTGTTGCAGTGTGCGTGAGGATCCCTTTGGGAGCGCAGCTCCAGATGATCTTAATCTCAGCCTTTTAAACATACCCAGACAGACAAAGCCACGTGTGGAGATGTGCCGTCACCTCACTGCTTCGGGGGTCGGAGGTCGAACCCCAGCCCAGTCACAGTCTGCGCAGAGTTGAGGTGATTTCATCTCGACACTCCGGGGCTCCTCCAGTATCCCAGTGGCCTGCCATTAGCTGAACTGGTGACGAGTCCGTGTCCTGCCCAGTGATGAACTGGTGCCCAGGACTTGTACCCATTGTTAATGGTGTTGTGTGCAGCACTCACTGCCCTTGACTGGTACGGTTTGAACTGAGTCTGGGGAATCTTAATTGGTCGTATTCAGACTCCATTGCCTACACCAGCTCCTTGTTTCAACAACATGTTTGGGTTGAGGACTGTTTGTGACTTTTTGTCATGGATCCATGGGTATTTTGAAGGGGGGGGTTACACAATTTTTGAAAAATAAACTCTCATCTGAAGCCTAGTGTTAGCCCAGAATGCCCACACAAAGGTGGCAGAGTACATAACACTCAAAATTGACAGAAAAAATGTACTTAGCTTGACTTCTGATGCGGGGGTCTCTTGTAACATACCATCAGCTGTAGGAACATGGAGCACATCACTGTCATCGTTGTTGCAGCAAGGGTCTCTGGGACAACACGAACTGGCTGTTCATCAGTACCCAGCTGGCTTGATACAGAAAAAGGGTCACAGACTGGATGGGAGCAAAAGGATAAAATTGAGATGTTAACTCGACAGACACAACGGACCGCCACAACAGCATGTATTGTCTCCCCCCCCCTTTATTTAAATATTACTTCCAATATTTCCTAATAAAAAATCCAATTAATTCCTGCTGTAATCTGGCAATATGGAGGCCTAACCTTGCTGTGTGGTCTCTCTCTGGCTGCAGCTGATGTATCCTCTCGTGTCCTCAGCATACGCCAAAGTGCTTCTTCTCCATGAGGGCGTCAGTGCAGTTCTGCCTACGGGACGTAAGGTGAAGCACAGTGACATACAAGTTACTGGTTACCCTTGGTTCTCGCTACACCGCCCTTTAACCTTTGATCCTTGATACATTTCCTTTGAAAAAGTTAACCTGCCAAGTAAGCAGGTTCGGTCTCCGGCCACCACCGCGTATGTTTTAATCAATCCAGACATTTTATTTTTTTTTGTTGAGTTTTACAAATGAATAACAGAAATGGTGTCCCAGAGCAGCCCCTTTTCCTTTCGCTTGCCATGTTGCTGTCTGTGAAACGTCAGGAGAAGCATACGGCACCTCTGACCGTGTGGCCCCTGGCAGGACTGACCATGGAGTAAAGGGACCACCACGGTTAGCACTGCTCGGTGGGGCACCGACAGGAATCTGGGATTGGGCCGCTGCTAAGAGGGGCCCTGGCAGTGCCTGCTTGGAGAGGCCTACGCAGCGCTGATCTCAGGGGTCCCAGGTTTGACTAGCAGTGGATCTGCTCCCTGACCATGGAGTGAGCTACGCTAGCCATTGGCACAGTGCTACTGAGTAAGGTGAGGTTTATGCAGCGGGTGTGGCACATGCTCACGCAGGGTATGTCTTACAAAGCTCAGCTTCTGTTACGAGCTCAGATTACGTTGTGCATTGTTAGGCGTACTGGAAAGACCTGTCAACTGAGATGAGAGTGTAAAGGGCGCCCTGTTAAAGGTGTGTCGGCGATGTGGAGCTACTCTGCACTGCTGATGGCTCCGACTTGGTTTGGCAGCTCTTAGTAAAATGCACGGCCTACAAATTAATTTTGCCATCTCTTGGTTGTTTCTTGTTTCTTCAGGCATCTCGGGTCGCAGTCAGATCCTCTTTGCTATTGTCTTCACCACAAGATACCTGGATCTCTTCTCCAACTTCATTTCTGTCTACAACACGTCCATGAAGGTGAGAGGTTTTGTCTGCTAGCCATTCAGTCAAGTGGTACGAGTGAACACCTGTCATTGGGTGCCATAGTATACACAGCCCGTGGATAAAATGGTACCACCCAGCGCCATTGAGCCACAGCACAGAAAAAGGTCTGGGGCACAACTGAGACCCCATATAATGAAAACAAATGGCAAAAAAAAAAATGTTTTTGACGTGTTTTTTGTCACTACCTGATCTGCGCTGCCAAACTTCGGGTCATATGGGTTCTTGGCAGGTCCAGGAGGGAGACATCAGTGGTGGAATGGTCCCTCAGTCTTCTGTCCTGGAGAGTTAGGAAGAGGGAAGGCATTAGAACACAGCGCCAACCTCTGGTTCAGTGGGTACCTACCATCATCAGAGCCCCTAATCTACCCCAGAAGCATACGGGTTGACATGAGCTTATCCAGTTCAGGCTTACAAGGAGCTGGAAACCAGTAACGTCAGCACTGGGGACCTGCCAGTTCTAGAGCATAAAAACACGTGTAAGGCCAGCTGATAATCAGCCACCAGTTAAAATGGCACACACAAGCAGAAAAACTGGAATATCCATAGAAGTGGCGGCACAAACACACGGGGAGGCTGTGCAGAGTCCACACAGGCGGTCACTGGGCCTTCAAATTAAGCTCCAAAGTCGTGGAGCAGCAGCTCTAATCCCCCTGCGCCTTCCAGAAGGAACTTCATAACATTAAGAAGAGGTTTGCCTTGTGTGGCGTGTAGACAGTGCAGCAGACTCGGTACTTGACGTCAGTGTATCAGGGGGGCACATGACTGACTGACCAATAGAAACTTTATTAATACTGAAAGAAACTGCAGGGCTACGGCATTGGACAAGGCACAGATATACATGGAACAAGAATAATTATAATCTTCAATATGCCGACAAGGTACAAATGCACATAGAGCAAGAATTATACAGAAGTAAAGAAAGTGCAGGCATTTACAAAGTGTGAGGTGGTTGGAATCATCACATGCTAATCAGTCACAAGGTGGCCTGTTGAGAATTGTTAAACTCTGGGTGGGCAGGGAGTTTAGGACAAGCCAGATTTCTAATGTCACCCAACGGAAGGACGGTGGTATTAATACAAGTATGAACACCAACTTTGAAATGTGTAGTCTACAGTCGAAACACAATGAGTAGCACATTCACGTCTGCTTGCCTTTATGATGGACATACGAGAAGTCAGGCAAAGTGACCCCTTTGATTGGCTCACTGATCAGATTACAATATGCAGGCTTTCGAGGCGACTCAGGCAGATGGAATACAGAAACTGGAGCTCCCTGAGTTTATATACACATCAGGACAAATAACAACGTTGGAAAACCTTTAAGTGAGACATCTTAAAATGTAAAAAATTAATAGATCTCTTCAGGCTAAGATTCATTTAGCAAGAGAGGGGAACAATGTCTAGTCGAGATCTTTGAATCTTTCAGCCCCTTTCAGTTATCCGTCCTAATTTTGCATTAAACTATACTGACATTTATTTGTAACAGTTTTGCATCTGTACGCAAGTGTCCTGTAGCGGTCCGGTGCCGCTAAGATTCACACTGTCAAGATGACGACGATTTATTTATTTTTATGGAGGAGATCCCAGGGACGCTCCCAGCCTTGGCCCGACCCACATACACTCACAAACAGAGACAAAATAATCAAACAACAATTAAAGAATATAATGAAATAAATGGAAGCAATTACCACCCCTGTACCCCTACAGCGAAATTACATTAAACACATTAACACAAACAACCCCCCCACAGCAAAGTCCATGCAAAACAGCACTGGATGTAATGTATGATGACGATAGCAAGTCCAGAGATCTGTACGTTGTAAGGGAATGAAAAAAAAAAACACAGTCCTACCGGTAGTCCCTGAAATTGGTGAAGACGGGTGGACGGTTCAGGAGCGCTCCTCTTCTTGCTGTCCTCAGCACACAGGCAGACAGAAGACAATGCAGACCCCAACAACGAAACAATCCAGGACTCAAGGACTAAATACGGTTACACAACAGAAGGCAGCCAGACGGCTACACACAATACAACAAGAAACACTTTTTTTCTCTTTGGTCACCTGCCCTCCTTTTCAGCCACTCTGACCACCTTTGACCCCACCAGCCCCTGCAGGGACTGCTGGGAGATGTGGTTCTAACTAATAGTAGCACTGCTACAGTCCATATCCATTTAGCAATAGAGGAGAACAATGTCTAGTCAAGACCCTTGAATATTCACTCTACATTGTTCTCCTCTCTTGCTAAATGAATCTTAGCCTGAAGAGATCTGTTCATTTTGTACATTTTAAGATAGATAGATAGATAGATACTTTATTAATCCCAAGGGAAATTCACACACTCCAGCAGCAGCATACTGATAAAGAAAATATTAAAGAGTGATAACAATGCAGGTATACAGACAATAACTTTATATAATGTTAACGTTTACCCCCCCGGGTGGAATTGAAGAGTCGCATAGTGTGAGGGAGGAACGATCTCCTCAGTCTGTCAGTGGAGCAGGACGGTGACAGCAGTCTGTCGCTGAAGCTGCTCCTCTGTCTGGAGATGATTCTGTTTAGTAGATGCAGTGGATTCTCCATGATTGACAGGAGTCTGCTCAGCGCCCATCGCTCTGCCACAGATGTCAAACTGTCCAGCTCCGTGCCTACAATAGAGCCTGCCTTCCTCACCAGTTTGTCCAGGCGTGAGGCGTCTTTCTTCTTTATGCTGCCTCCCCAGCACACCACTGCGTCGCCACAACCGTCTGATAGAACATCTGCAGCATCTTATTGCAGATGTTGAAGGACGCCAGCCTTCTAAGGAAGTATAGTCGGCTCTGTCCTCTCTTGCACAGATCATCAGTATTGCCAGTCCAGTTTATCATCCAGCTACACTCCCAGGTATTTATAGGTCTGCACCATCTGTACACAGTCACCTCTGATGATCACGGGGTCCATGAGGGGCCTGGTCCTCCTAAAATCCACCACCAGCTCCTTGGTTTTGCTGGTGTTCAGCTGTAGGTGGTTTGAGTCGCACCATTTAACAAAGTCCTTGATTAGGTCCCTATACTCCTCCTCCTGCCCACTCCTGATGCAGCCCACGATAGCAGTGTCGTCAGTGAACTTTAGCACGTGGCAGGACTCCGAGTTGTATTGGAAGTCCGACGTATTTAGGCTGAACAGGACCAGATGTCTGACTTAAAAGGTTTTCCAACGTCGTTTCTTCTCCTAGTGTGTATATAAACACAGGGAGCTCCAGTTTCTTTATTCCATCTGCCCGAGTCGCCTCGAAAGCCTGCATATCGTAATCTCTTTAGTCAGCCAATCAAAGGGGTCATTTTGCTCGACTTCTTATGGCAATAAATGAATTGGGTTGAAGTGGCGCACAGCAGCTGCACATGATTCCACAGCAATTGAACACAACTGGGTGGCCATTATTTAGGAAAGTGGATGAGGCAGAGGAGCTGCTGAGCGCACGTCTGGCAGTGAGAATGTCAGGAGTAAGTAAAGAGCACCAGCTGAGTGAGGCCTCATGCTTGAAGTGCTTGTAGACCAGTGTGCAGATAGTCGTTTCAATAGGCATCGTTGTATTAATAATTTAAAACAGTTAAGAGAGGGTATTCTCATCATGGGGGGGGGGGCTGCAATTACCCTGACGTTAAGTGGGATAGCAGAGCACAAGTACAGAGACGTGATCAGCGAGCGCCTGCTAACAACACCAACAAGAGGAGACGCCCGTCTAGATGTCAATCAAGATAGAATTTGAGGGGTAGCGGTGCCCGGCCCACCAGGGTGCAGTGACCGGAGCGTAACCCATCCCTCAGAGATCTGACCGAGCACATGTTCAAAAACAGAAACTGTAGAGCTTACCTTTAATAGAGCAAATGTCTAGCTGATATGGCAGAATCTAAAAAAGACTGAAAACGTTTCAATGTGGAATCAGTAAGCGAGCAGTGCGGCAGGTTTAAGATCATCGTACACACAACGCCGGACACGCTCATCCTGAAAGTTAGAAGCGGCAAAAATGTAAAGTGAACTGCCCTGTGGATTAATCAGAAACTGAAAAAGAAGTCACAAAGAAAAACATCTAAGAATAAGGAGTAGAAGACCCCAAGTCCTAACACTGACTGTACAGCTTAGGGGGGGCAAAGGTCAACAAGGAATTCAGACAGCGTAAAGGCAGAGGGAGGACAATACAATGGAAAGGCCAAAGTCAAATTGGATTTTTGTTTTTTCCGTATTTTAGTAGTAGAAGAGCAACCAAGGAAGAGGTGAGTGCATTAGAGAAGGTGAGGACCAGCTGAAATGTGCTCTTTTGTGAAGAAGGTGCTGACCTCCCAGCAGTTACTGGGACTCCCCAGGACCTAAAACTAGGGGGCTTACAGAGATCAGTGAACCTTATGAACCTTTGACGTGCATTTATGTTTATTCAAAAATCATTTAAAAAAAATGAAACAAAAAGGTAATTTGCTTGATCCACACCACCAGGAAAAGAAGCCTTCATTGCAGGAACATCTGCTGTTGTGCCTGATGTTGTTTACATGGATTTTCAGAAATCCCAAGCAGTAATGTCCAGTGATCAGACTAAACGACGTGGAGCGGTTTAGAGATGGGGGCGCCATTGGCTTCAACTCACAGAGCTTGAGGGTCTTTGGGTCGAAATTAGGAGATGTGAAAAGTGGGGTCCCTTTGGGGATCAGTGCTGGTGCCTTTGCTTTTTTTAAAACACATAAATCATCTGGATAAGAATCTAAATAAGCGCTTAATTAAGTTTGTACCGGTGATCCTGAACAAGGTAGAAGTGTCGACAGTCTAAAGTCAGCCAAATGGGTACAGAGGGGCAGATTTGGGGCAGAGGTAACGTAAAGCGTTGCACGTAGGATCTAACAATGGGAGGTCTGACAATTGAAAGTAATAGAAGCGAGTAAGAAGCCTAAAAGGCGCACCTGGGGGGGGGGGGGGTGTCACAAAATAGCACTTCTGAGGTGCTTGTTGGCCTAAACCATCAGTTCAGATATTCAAAGCTTTCCTTTGGTTAATAGATATGTAATAATACAGTAATAGCTTATTCAGATTTCAAAAGAAAAACTCGATTGCTTTTTACTTTCTCGTATACAAAGTGTAGGCAAAATATTGCAATCGTCCAAAGATTCGATGTTGAGATTTTGATGAATCTCGACGTTTTAGACCTCCCCGAGTCTGAAAATACCATTGTTGGAATTGTGTCAGTCTGTCTGTGTGTGTGAATGTAAACTCGATAACCTGAGTTCGCTTTCACTTTGGTCACCCAAATTTTGCATACAAGTAGGAGGCACAAAACGTACATTTCTGTCAACTTTTGGGCTGTTTCCACTAACTTGAAGTGGTACTTTACTTTTTATTCATGCAGCTGCATAGTTCAATTTATTCAACTTCATTTATATAATAATTGTTCAATATATTATTGATAGGGGCAGCACAGTGGTGCAGTGTGTAGCGCTGCTACCTCGCAATAAGGAGACCTGGGTTTGCATGTTCTCTCTGTGTCTGCGTGGGTTTCCTCCCACAGTCCACAGACATGCAGGTTAGGTGGATTGGCGATCCTAAATTGTCCCTGGTGTGTGTGTGTGTGTGTGTGCCCTGCAGTGGGCTGGCTCCCTGCCTTGTGCCCTGTGCTGGATGGGATTGGCCCCAGCAGACCCCCGTCTTAGGATATAGCAGGTTGGATGATGGATGTATTATTGATTTGATTTGTTGTTGATGGTTCTTTAGTGTACATAATATAAAAATATAATCCTTGTCTTGTTTGGTTTACTCCTCAAATATCCATACCCATATCTGAGTATGCAAGAAAGTCGAGGGGAGACCACCGCCGGTTTTTATTTTTTAATCACAATTTTTTGTCCAAGTAACCATTAAACACTCCGGGTACGCTTCTCTACAGTCCAGTGCGGAAAGTTCATTGTGTCTTTTATCTTGAACAAACGTAGAGACGTAAACCGAAGTGCCATCTGGTGGAGAAACAGCAGATAAACCGCTGTATTGTGACTTAGTGAACTCAGCTTTTTTTTTTTTATTTTTATTTATCTATAATAATAAAAGGCAAAGCCCTCACTGACTGACTGACTGACTCACTGACTCACTCATCACTAATTCTCCAACTTCCCGTGTAGGTGGAAGGCTGAAATTTGGCAGGCTCATTCCTTACAGCTTACTTACAAAAGTTAGGCAGGTTTCATTTCGAAATTCAAAGCGTAATGGTCATAACTGGAACATATTTTTTGTCCATACACTGTAATGGAGGAGGCGGAGTCACGTATCGCGTCATCACGCCTCCTACGTAATCACGTGAACTAAAAACAAGGAAGAGATTTACAGCACGAGTCACACGCGGGAGCGAAGGTAAATGACGTTAATTTTTGACTGTCTTTTAATACTGTGTAAGCATACATATTAACACATGTGCAATTAAACGTGTGCATTTACGGGGTGATTTCTCAGGCTTAAAAGCTCACCTTTTATCAAACGCGGGAACAAAGGTAACTGACGTTGTTAACTG